>NW_025765825.1:1200000-1642106 GCF_003918875.1 Haliotis rubra | reverse complement strand
CATGCCACTGGAATATGACTGGCTTGCTACGCGACCTTTGATCCCATTTTGACTGATAACAAATATGTCACGAATTACCACAGGTTTCTTATAAAAGTTAATGTTTTAGGTCCAGATTCTTTACAATATATTTCCGGGCAGAATCGTCAGAACAAAGGGTGTGAATCAGGATTTCGAACATGCTTCACAAATTGGTAAAACTATGTTAATATAGGACCACGAAGATGTTCTATTTGGTGTGTATCCATAAAACAAAATGAATTTCGTACTTTGATCTGCTGAACATCTGAGCCTGTCCGATGCAAACCCTGTTTTAATATCGTCCATGTTTTCCTGTCTTACTTGGCTTGCCTTTGCATGTGTTTGTGACGGGTAATTTGCTCGTAATACTACAGTGCCTGCAAAGCCTTCATTTTAATACCTCAAACTACCGCGCTCTAAAATCCGAAACCTCACACATTTCACAAGGAGGCCTGAAGCAATTTGCCGAACTGTGAGTAGTCGCGACAGCTAAACAGGTTTCAATTTCGACTATAAAAGTGTTGTTTCGTCGATGTAAGATAATAATATATCACAAAAAGGAAAATGAACTGCGACATTATTGTAACTAAAGAATGCCATTAAACCATTATCTCTAAAATTACACGTGTTTCTGTAACTTGGCCGCAGGGATGATATTGTAAGTAGGGAAGTGATGCAGTTCTATTTTCTACATTTTGAGAACTGTTAACATTTTATGTCAAGTTTATGTTACTCCTTTTTTGTCTCCCCCTAAAGCTTTGGAAAGGTGACACATTCAACTCGGTACAGCAACCTGACATGACATAGGAAGCTCATTAATAGCATGTAATGAACCCACTCATTCTTGTATTTCACGTGATGCAGTTTCAGCTTGCTGACCTCTCCTGAGCCTCACAGCTTCCATCTGAACCTGACATATTTACTGAGAATGTTGCCAATTACCGAGCTTCGTTGTCATCTTCTGAGACTCATTGCCACCTTCTGACCCTCGCTCTTCTCTTCCGAGACTCCCTGCCACCCTCTGAGCTTCGTTGTCATCTTCGGAGACTCCTTGCCACCTTCTGAGCTTCGTTGTCATCTTCGGAGACTCGTTGTCACCCTCTGAGCTTCGTTGTCATCTTCGGAGACTCGTTGCCACCCTCTGAGCTTCGTTGTCATCTTCGGAGACTCGTTGCCACCCTCTGAGCCTCGCTGCAATCTGATGATCCTCGGGGCCACCTTGTCTTTCTTCAAAACGAAAATGGTGATCTACTTTCAGTTGCTGGCGATCTATAGCCCATTTTTATGTTGTAATGTCCTAAATAATAGTATGTAATTTTACGTTACATGCTAGTTTCAAATCTGTACCTGTGATATACAGTTGTTTTAGTATCCTTTGGGGACAGAATTTTCAATTATTTATTGTTTTAGTCACGATATGGCTGAAATATTGCTAAATTGACTTTAAATTTCAACTCACTCACTCAAAACGAGTAAAAATATGAAACATGAAGTAAACGCTAGTCTAGATGTCCTCAGCGTTGAAATTAAGCTATGTCTGGGCTTTTCCGCATTTTCCTATGTCTATGAATTGTGAATGAGAATCGGCAATATTTTAGCCATATATAAACGGGATACATAGTTTGTATTTCTGGAACTAAACTTTAGTCTAGCTAGCTGCCAGCTATCATCGCAGCCATTTACTAAGCCTCGTTACAAACCCCTAATTCTCGATTGCACTGTCAAAGGCCCACTGGCATATTTTGACTTCACTAACTACAGATATGTAAAGCGTTTGAAGTCCATCACACACAGGACCAGGAGATTATTACCAATATCAAGGTGGACCGTTGAGATATCATTAAGGTTAATGTGAAATTGTTATAACCACAGATAATCAGCATCAGCAGCTTAGGGTCTCATTCAGGACATCCCATGTGATTGATGGTTATGGGTAACGCTACTAAACTTTCCCTTGTGAAATCTTACTAAGACGTGAATGTTGTCTCCAGATTCTAACAGTCGATGTCACAACCTTTCCACAGTGCAGTTTGTATGCAAGTAATTTCGTCAGACATCGTATCCCTACTTGATGTCACTTAGCAGCACACTTTCCGCGAGTACATCCCCATTATGTCGACAGCAATATAATTATACAATGTATTCTCCCTCTCACGCCGTCCCCAATTGATATATAATTGTCCAGATCAGAGACAGATCGAGCCGGAACCTCATTGCAAAGGTACTCTGCCTGTAGAGGAGATTTATCCGTCTCTTGGTGTCATAGATTGAATTGACATAAGCGAAGACTTTGCAACTGAAGCTGTCTAGTTATTGGGCGAGACTTGGGATAGCTATTCCTACGCTATCAGGCCTCATAGCATAACTTATTTTTATCTACGGTGACATAACAGCCCCGGTAAATAATATTGGTATTGGCTGTTCTCTTTTAACTTGCTTACTTACAAGTATCTGCCTCAGACAATCTAATCAGCCGAAAGATATTCCTTTTCAAAAGGAGGTTGCCATCAGGTTTAAGGACGCCAGAGTGTCATTTTAAAAAGTAATTCATTTATTTTCCAACACAATTTGTCCTTTTGTTACGCCCATTATAATATGTTTCGGTAGGTAATCGTAACTGACTTGTAACTGAGTCGTAATTGAGTTGTAATTGAGTAGGAGTTGGTCCCCTCTCACGAGTGATGAGTGTAATCACGTCTTACGTCAAAGACTTCAGTCTAGATTTCCGATAAATCTATAATTCGTATCAAGTGGTGGCATTAATATTTTCAAATTTCTTTACGGGTTGTCTTCAACATAATATTTACATCCCATGGGAAAATCTAATTCTAATTTCTCCAAATACTTACAGTATCTGCTGAAACCGATCATCGAAGTATTGAAGCAGCCCTCGTCAAGTTCCAGTGTAAACCTGATTCCAGTGGCATGGGTTACTGGCTGCTGTCTAAAAACTAGATACATACTTGGTGTAAAACCAGGAACCGATAGAGCCGTGAAAATCTTTCTTTGATGAGGTTGTGGGGTGGTTTATTCTGTAAGCCCACATTAAACCAAAATTACATACCTCTGAAAACATAATGATGATCGAGTAGTGTAATGTCGAACAATTACGTTATAGTTCTGATGTTCCATTACCAACATGTTTTTCCAATTAAGGGGTAAAACACGCCATCGATCAGAGAATTGCTGTAATCGTTCTTTAGTGATGAGCTTTCGAACAAATCGCGTGGTGGTGTCGACCAGCATTCTTCTGTAGCCCACGTCTTGCACAAAGACCAGGATATGAAGAGAGTATGTTTGTGAATATACACAAGAGAACTTAGTGAACCACCCTGGCATATCTCACGACTGAATGAGCCCCGATCTTCACCCTTTGGAGCATATCTGGGACATGATTGTCGTCGTGTGCAACAAAGGGATCCTCCTGTACGGGACCTGGCCCAATGGGAAGCTGCTTTACAGGAGGAATGGCGTAGACTGCCCCTTCAGATGCTACATTCGGTATTGACCTTGAATCGTGTAAGACACGCACAATGACATTTTGAATGTTCACATTCAGCACTAAATTCAACAAAAAACATTTCAGGGTCATACTTGTACAGACATGGTTTTGCATGAAAACGAGTGTGTAGTTTTTAAAATGAGCAATTATCATCATAAAATCAACATGGATACCAATAATTTTGTCGTTTCTTATGAGTCAAAGGATATATATATATATATATATATATATATATGACGGTAACATGGTGATGACGTGTCAGGTGCAGTAGGGAATGCTACCTGGAAGATAACTGGAAAGCTTGTATTTGGTAAAGCAATGTTTGTCTGTTATACCACAGCGTAAACTTAATGTTGAGGTAAAGGCAAACGACCAGCGATAACCTAAAATACAGGACAGTCCGGTTTAACCATTTTGTGCCCCAGGTTATGTCACAGCCTGTCAGCCTTGTTGAGGGAAAAGCTAAAGTGATGCAGGTCTTTCATGTATGCCAGTTGGTTTCAACCTACAAGCAAGGGTATGGTGCTCACAAACCTGGAAACATGATCGAGTGGAAGCAAGGAAAATGGAAAACATAATTTAAACACGGGAAATATGAAATAAATGACACCGTTTTAAAGCTAACGTTTAGAATATAACACGAATGTCATGTCTATTTACACACAAGTCTCAAGTCCTGTTGTGTCTGCTTTGGTTTTACATCTTCAGGTAGTGTTTGAAGGCCTCTCATCGGTGCCACTGGATCAAGTGGAGTCAGTTTCCGAAAGACGAGATGAGGAGTATGCCGTTGTCGAATATTGTTGGAAGAAGTGTCGTGGTGATCTCGTGAGATTTGAGATAGTATGGTTATTTGTTCTGGAGGCCAACACGCACCGCCGAAACACTAACAGGTACATCGTGATTTGATTCCCTATCACTTCATTTAATGACGCCTGGTCCGTTATTGGTGAAACCTTTTCGAGTGCAGGTAGGGGCCGTTTAGGTGGTGAGTGGTAATGTGTTTCTCATTACACTGAAACATTCTGGGTTGATTTGGCCATATGGGAAAGATGCAACAATTTTACCGTAACTTATGGAGCGATGGGAGACTGGGTTGGATTTTAGTTGTTCTCACATGTCCATACATAACTTATCAACTCAGCTTTCATTCATTAATCATCTTCATTATTTTGCACGTAATGCTGAAAGTTCGCTTCACCAGATAAGAATCTTTCGAGACTGATAATTCTCTCGCCTTGACAGGTTTACTTCGTTCAACGAACAAATAGATTTGGGATTCACACTTGCTGTTACTTAAATTTCGCTTAAAGATTTTAATTTGTGTGATTTGCACCACCGTGTGACATATAGGCTGAACTACTCTGTCTTGGATGGGCACAATGTTGTGGGAGTAATCCTTAAATGTTCGAGCTACAAAAAGATCATGCTACTTTTGACAAATTACTTAATATGCGTGCGTCTCCCTATGGAGACTATGTTCACAGTCATACCTTTGTCTTGATTCCTTAGATCCATAAATCCTACATTGTGGGCAACACCGCTGAGAACGTTTACATGTAGGATAATTATAAGAAGTGATATGACTGCTAACCTTCGCGTCAATACTGACATATTTACAGGGATAAAAATAATGTAAGGCAAATAGGAATTGGGTCACATGCTTGAATCAACTCTTGCCAGGTGTCAGCATCCTTGACAGGAGCAGAAGGTCTTCTTTAATGAAACTCCTCTCATCTTAGTCGTCAATATCCACTAAAGATCAAGTAGTAGTTACTTGGAGTAAACACATCTATGCTGATATTTACAGAAACATTGATGCAATCAGTTGTAGCGTAATGTCCTCATACCGTAATGTAGCATGGATAAAAGTCAACACAAGGTCATGTTGACTGGCATCATAGGGTTCCTCTTGAAAACACATGTGACTCCACCCACATTTTATCGGTAACACATAATTTATAAAACCAGAATGAGAAATAGCGATCGTAAAATGGGTCTGCCTCGTTGGGAACGTAATGAGACAGTGTGTATCCGCTGCATTAAACACTCTTGAACTGACATGTTTCACGACTATTTATACAAGAGATTTCTTTGTGAGGATACATACTTGCTTGATAATGGTGTTAACATCTACACAGACACGTCGCACCTATTGCGATTATGGATTGCTAGCCTATCTATTAAAATGGTTCCTGCCTCTTCTAAATACCACTTAAATAATACAAAATATAGGTTATGATTTTATCGCTGAGGGGGAAATTTACAATACCAGCGGGTTGCATCTGAATGCATCAAAGGGTTTTGCCACTTTATTTCCATACAAATGAGAAATATAAGAGCCCATTGTCCGATTACTATTATAAAACAAGCTAATGTTTATTAATCACTATCACGTGTCCGGTAAAGGAGCAGTGTATACAATATACACGGGTTCTCAACATAAAATATAATGTAACGCCAACGATCCATGAGGACTTGGCGAACAGTATTGGGAATATCGCTGATCAGATATATTCAGTAATGTCCAGTTTCTTCCACTGGTTTGCCTGCATGAACCAGGAATATGACATCAGTCTCTTCTGCTTCATATATACTGACTGACTGATTAACTGAGTTTGGTTTTACGCCGCTTTTAGCAATATTCCAGCAATATCACGGCGGGGGACACCAGAAATGGGCTTCACTCATTGTACCCATGTGGGGATTCGAACCCCGGTCTTCGGCGTGACGAGCCAACGCTTTAACCACTAGACTACCCCTCCGCCCCGCTTCATATATAGATCTGTGCTTGCATATTTAGAGGGATGAGGACTAGGTCGGAATATTACCAGTTGTTGTGATTTAAACAATATTTTATTTCCATTAATGTTTACATTTTTCATGTTCCATGACATAGCAACATGGAAATGGGATAAGCAAACAGGCCATAAGTCCTATGTCAATGCTTCTCCGCATATAATTTATTCTGTCTTGACGTAATTACTTCTATGGAGCAGACATTAAGACATTAATGAATTAATCAAAGTCCAAATAGAATAAAATAAAGAGCAAGACACCAAATGCATTTTATATTCTTAGATTGTTACTTAAATTCTGTGTAAAGCGGTTAGTTTCAGTTATGTAATTTTGAACCGATTTCATAATGTTTTCATTGTCTGAAGAAGATGAATCGTCATTGCCGTGGAGTATAGTATATACGCTGAGGTGGTTAACGGCAAAGTATTTATCACGTCTAAACTGGGCATAGCGGGCACATGCCAGAAAGAAGTGGAAAGCATCTTCTCTGTTATGGCCACATGAACAAGTGGGATCATCAATCAGGAACCTGTCAAATAAGTGTGCTTCTAAGTCACTACAACCTAGCCTAATTCTAGATAGAATCACCTGGTATCGTCGCTGGCCGTAACTAGCAATGTATGTAAAATTTGAAGAAGCCTTAATTATTTCTGTGGAAATCAGTTGCTTAAACCTTGATAAGGAGTCTACAGTTCTAATATTCCATGCTTGAACAACAGAAGGCAGAAAAGATCGATTATGCGTGCGTTATCGCGGTGTGATTCAAGAGGCCCCCTTTAAACGTAAACTTAAAGAAACACGGTTAACATTAATGGATGACTTTCTGACGCGGTTTATACAAAACAGGTAATACCGTGTGATTGTCTTGTTTCTCAAAGTCATGTCGTGTCATCTTGTCAGAAAACACCCCTGATATAATTCACCCTGGTGTCACTCAGTGTGACATATCCTCAGCCTCATGTCAGTTCAGGGTTATTATTAGCACATGACAGAGTTTCTAGAGTCGTTTTTCCTTCCATTCCTGCCACAATCAGAGCGGTAGGGGTGTTTGACGTGATTATATGTGTTTGTCTTCTTGGACCGTGGACTAAAGCCTTATCTCGATTCTCTCTGATGTCATCTCCCGGTTGTCACTTTGAACAGAACAATTTCTTAACCAATTATTCATTGCTTGAAGAGAAAACAAGTTTACGGGTGCACAAACTGCAATGAACTTAAAGAAGACCGCATCTTCAATACGAGATTATGTAATCTTGTTCCTTTGATGATGATAACGCAGTTATGAGTTGTTTCTTTCAACCTATGGCTGTTTTATGGCGGCACATGTATTCAGTGGTGTCGTGGGGAGATTTGTTACACTTAGTACAGTAGCTGCACTTCGCAGATGATGTGGTATATGTGCGTTTGCTTACCTGCATGCGTGTGTTTGTTTGTGTGGGTATTGTGTCATTACATAGGTAATACAATCTGGTCCTTAATTCATATTCTATGGATTCATGTACATCTCCAGATGGTGAAAGGACAAGTGACCCCTGTTGCTTCCGGGTCCAGTTGATGCAGATCTGCGTATCACACGTGGCAGAGGCATGAAGGATAAACCTTATTACCTTCAACTGCGGGAGACGGGCGCAGTGGGGTCTTAGGAGTTTTGGTGATAGTGATTCATAAACACATGCTTGGTCATCTTATCTCATGGTGTCCGTCATTGGATTGTCTGGTCCAGACTCAACTGTTTACAGACTGCGCCCTACAACTGAAATACTGCTGAATACAGAGTCAAATAAACAACTCCTGATATAATCAGAATTATGCAATCGATTCCGATTTTAGCAGAGATTCCTTATGGATGTGGAAAGGGTTTTGTCGTTACTATGTATACTACTGGGCCCGATCCACACTCATATGACGACATCACTATTTTATGTATCAACAGATTGGTCACAGTGACTTCTCAGTCTTGGTTTTATCACGTCTGTCATAACACGTAGGGTCAGCTGTACTCGTCACTGCATCGTTACGTGGTACACATTACTTGGCGATGAAGTATATCAATAACAGGAGCAACTGAAGTTGAATCTGACAAATATCAGATCTAAACCCCAGGTGACGTATCCCGAGACTGTTGATTGCAGATATCAGTCATCATTTCGACTTTGCCGTGGGAAAAACGATCACAACCAGGGCAACGGAATGTCTAGTTAATTCACCAGTCCAATAAGCTTCAGGCTCTGAAGCCAAAGGATCTTTCTTCATTTGTGCAAAACATCACAGCCTGTATCTGACAATCTATTTCATTAGAACATCAAGCACGGACGTCTAATGAATGATCTTACCACATTGCAACTATCTACGTCCTTCGTCAGACATTTTTTGTAGTCATATGTCCGTGTCCTCTCCGTCGTCCATTTTGATGAACAACGCGAGCGATGTTGTACATTCCCAGTCAGACTTCTGGGTCATCGGGCATGTCGATAGAGAAGGTCAGCTCAGTGGGCAAATCCACGCTTTCCTTGCTACTAGCACGTGCTTCCAGGCCATTTTCATCACATGTGGAGCTTGATCGACGAAGCAGACGACTTCCGGTGTAGTTGACATGGCTGTAATTCCTCTGAAGAGAGCACCGAAAACAGGACCAACCTAGCAGACTTGAAAATATATGCTTACTTGGCTTAGAACTTAACACTTCTCATGTACCATTAGGAAATTAGCTTAACACATTGCGGCTATGTCACCTTTAACGAGAAAACTGTCTCAGTCGTCAAATGGGAATAGTCGATAATAATGGCAATGCTTCCATTGCCTAGACTTAAAACAAACTTAATTTGTGGAGTTTCGGTCGATAGCGGGTAGATGTGAAACTTTCACGCTGACCCCACCAAGATCATTTGTCTAATATCGCAAAATAGCAAATCGTGTTCAATTATCTGACATATCTCAGTAATTATGCAAATAGAAGGATTTCTGTGTTCGTTGGTTAAAGGGATCAGACAACTTGTGACAGGAGATGTGCCTCCTTCATTAGTGCCCGGATGTGACAGAATGTCAATACAAACCGCCCCATGTTGAATTTCACATCCTACGCAGGAATACCAATGTCTGCAGCGATTGTTTCTGGTCAAATACCCTAACGTCTATCGTACGGTGGAAGACCCCTCACATATTTTGTTGGTTAATGATATATCTGTTGAAAATACAATGAGCCCACGCAGACAGTTTCGTCACATTCCAGTATGTTTCCAATCTGGAACCAAAACAAATTTTAAACAACTGAACGGAATGCTGACTACTTCATTTGATAACTGGCCTCCGAGACCTTTTAAAACCGTCTTTCATATTGTTCCTGCAAAAGACAGATTCCAAAGTCAATTACATGTTGCTAGGGACAATACGGCTCAGTACGTCGCCTTTCAAATTTTTTGTGCTTTCTAATCATTTCAAAAACAAAATTATGCTCCAAAATTAAGAGGTCATTGTACAAATTATTGTCCTGAGAGGATACGTAAGTCCGAAAACTTTCAAAGTTAAATTTAAACTTACCAGATTTCTAACACGTAGTATTTTTGTTCCTTTAAAGGTTGGCTAAATATTTCCTACAATCGCCAGTGGCTGAAGGGATGGTGTAAATCCAACTTGTGTCCATGCAGGTAGCAAAGGTACTGTAAGTCCCCATAGTCCCTAGTATGGTGATCTACCTTCAGTTGTTGGCGATCTATAGCCTGTTTTTTTTATTGTATCGTCCACTATAGTTAAAGTATTTTAGATTTAATTACTAGTATTAAATGTATATCTGTGATAGTCTAGTTGGTTTTACTGTCCTTTGTCGACAGATAATTTAAATTGATTACCTTGTTTTCATCGCTGTATGGCGGTATTATTGCCGATGCGATGTAAAATTTTAACTCACTCACTAACTCACTGTCATTGTACAACTTCGACAGTGACGACATCGGCGCAACCAAAGACGTTAGCGCCATAGAGCGACCGTTCATATGTACCGAATATATTTCCATTTTTCGCTGGATGTCCTTGAACTTCTCACCAATCCATCAATGTCGCAATAAATGTCGGCCATATCAAGACGCAATGATTTGTAACATAATAATTGAAAATATACTACTAGAATGAAGTAACTGTGCACTATTTGATGTTATGCCATTTTCTAATGCAAAAAGATAATAACCTGATTTCTGGTGTTTCCCTTTATCACTGTTTAACTGTTGACAGGATAATAACGAAATCTGTATGATTTGACACTAGGCATTGTGACACGCCCTTGAAGAGATGTGGTGTCAAAAGTTCACAAAATCAGTATCGTGTGTGTCCACCATTGGCGTTGATGCACGCTTGACAACGACGAAGCATTGACGACACTAAGTGATTGAAAAAAGCTTGGAGAATGTTGTTCCAGGCCCGAAACAACGTCTGTCCCAATTCAGCTAAAGTCAATGCTGATTCTGGGCTTGACGTAAGCGTCTCACCATTTCCCAGGCTTCCTGAGAGGGTACGTAAGTCCCCAAACTTTCAAACTCAATTTAAACTTGCTTCTTTTTTAATCGCAGTATATATGTCATTTTAATTTATGGCTAGCGTGTCTAAATTTGCTAATAGCTGAAGGGATAGTGTAAATCCAGCTAGGGTCCTGCAAGAAAGCAAATGTACTTGTAAGTCTCCAAGGTCTCTAGTATGGTGATCTACCTTCAGTTGTTGGCAATCTGTTTTTAGCTTCTAAAAATTTCTGTAATTAAGCTGTTTTAGAGTTACTACTAGTTTTATGTTCATATCTGTAATACTCTTATTGGTTTGACTCTCCTTCGCTGACAGTTTTGTTTTTTTTAAATTTACCTTTATTTATTCCAAAATTATTACTTGTTTTAGTCATGATATGGCCTAGATTTTGCTAATGTGAATTTAACTCTTAACTCATTCACTCACTCATCCCAAGCGTGCTCGAAAGGGGATAGGTCCGGAGAAACAGCTGGTCACGGGAGTACCGGAATGTTCTGCTGTCTCAGGAAATCTGTCACAATACTAGCAACATGTGGACGGGCATTATCTTGCTGAAGCGTGACGTCTCTGTCCTTGAATAAACGGTTGAGGCTCAATGATTTCCTACTTGTATCGCAGACCTGTCAGATTGCCATTGACAATGTCACGTTGTGTCTGACCATGAGATAATGCCTCCCCATACTATAACGCCCTCGCCGACAAACTGTCAACGTTCAACAACGCACGCGTCAACATACTGTTCACCTCGCCGTCTGTGCACCCGTGACCTGTCATCTGAGCTGTCCAGATGAAATCTCGACTCGTCCGTGAATAAAACACCATCCCAATCTTGTCTCCTGTACCGTAGATGCTGTCTGCACCAGGCAAGACGTGCCTGTCGGTGACGTTGAAGCAAAAGTGGACGTATTGCAGACCGTCTGGGCCGGATGGTGTGCTCCCTCAGTCGGTTCTGTACAGTCCTGGAACTGATTGGACGTAAGCCAGGAATGGTTCGAGCAGTCAAACTGTCAATCTGGAATGGATTCCTCAGATGGTTCTCCCGAATGCGGTTGTCTTGCTGACGTGACGTCACGCGCGGACGACCGGTCCGAGGCAAACTTCTCGTGTTCCCAGTATGTTCAAAACGGCTCCATAGCGATGAGATCGTGTTGCGATGTCTGAACACTTCATTTAGGCCATTCCAGTCTCCAGCATACCCTCGGCGCAGAAACGCTGATTTTCTGTAAGCCGTGGCATGACGTACGCGCTGCTTAGGATGAATTGTTTTCCACAACATTCAGAGGCAAGAGAACAAACAACCGTCCTTCAATTTTCAATATCAGGTGTCTGAACTTCTGGTGCCAAAAAAGAATGAAAAAATGAGTAAATTCATTGGGCACAAATGTAACACTATGTAACGGGCAGAGGCGGTGTTGACTTGATAGCCGGGCTTTTTGTCACACGAATTTATCATTGTTGACCCTTAGAAATATGAGCAGGGTTTTGAACAAACACAGTTTTATTGGTCACACCTATGGGCCAACTAAATGACCATAATGAATTCATAAAAGGGCCAATGGCTGTTTGGCTGTGGATATGTGGCCTGTGTCACAACAAGATCATGGCAGGGATCACAGCCCATTACAAGTTATCAAGTCCCTATATAAGCAACACCCTAAAAGAGGTCAAGACAGACACAATGGAGGCAGAGGAGGCCCAGGAGGGCGCTGAAGTCAAGACTAGAACAGTCAAGAAGTTGATGTCTGAAGACTCGAACAGCCAGAAATCAGAGAGGCACAGGAGGGTGTTGTAGACTGACAAGGACAACACTATCCGAGCCGTCCGGAAGATGATGTTTGAAGAATCGAACAGCCGACTTAACTCAGGAAATAAATATAACCTTTTTGTGTTGTGTTGTACTTTGGTACACAAAGTGCACGTGCCACGCGCGATACGTGACATCATTTCATGCAAAGTGCTTTGCTCCATGCTTATTTAGTGTTATTTTTATAACTTTTCAAATAACTGTTATTTAAATAAATTCTATGTTATTCAATTACTTTTTGCGTTCGTATATATTCATTCTTGAAAGACCATTGTCTGTATAGGAATTCCCTCTACCTGGATTATCACATACACATAAAGCATCTATCGGTTCCCAACTAACACTCAACAAGACTATTGACGTCAAACTGGGAACCTATTGGCTATCGATGAGAGTCTGTCCACTCTAGCAGTCCCTATCGACCACACTGCACCCAACAAGTGTCTACTGACCACTCAAGGTCTGTTCCTTACTGTGTTAACATTACCGGTCAGCACACATTGGTTCTATAGACAGTTTAATGAGGGAAGTGATTGTGAGATATGAAGTTATCTACTTAGATTGAATCGATTGTAGGCGGACAGGTCGACCCCGTCACCTCATACCGCCAATGCCTGAACAACATTCCCCGCAGTCGAATCCAGTAAATTCCATTGTACACAGACCCCTTATGTGTTCCGACAGTATTTTAAGAAAACGAAATGTTGATGGACCACAATAAATGTGTCTCAGTAATTGTATGTAGATTTGTGTATTTACAGGACTGATCGGATACTTTCTCTTTGGAATTACCGTTCTCATAACTGTTACTTGGGTCAAGAAAAATAGTTTAGTGAAAAAGGCGAGGTGATTTGGAATGGGTGTTCAAGACAACTGAACCCACCGAAATAACATATAATTCAGACACAGTACTGACACCGGCCTTGTTTTATTCCCTGAATGCTGATTTCCATCGTATTTTGGTATGACATGGCCGAGATCAGAACCATAGACTTTCCGTTCTCCAGGCGGCCACTCTACCCACTAGACCAAGGTGGTCTGTACGCACTCAGTGTAGTAAATGGCACACTAGTGCACACTTTCACGAACATCTCTACTATTACCCCGAACCTTAAGATGTTTTGTGAGTATAGGGCTTTCCACTTTCGATTTATTTAGCTTTGGAAATTTCAGATCCTGTCATCAACATACCAAAACTAATAACTCCAAGGCATTGATACCGCTACTATCTTCTCAGTCCCTTATTACACGAAACTTGGATCACAAGGGAATGTCTAGTTGCTCGGAGCCTGGTCCATACAATCAGCTATCACGCCATAGCATCAATCACACGCCATCTTTTTCAAATACTGTTCATACGCACGGAATCCATATTGGTGGAAACCCCTGCGTCTGCAAAATCTAGTTTTAATCACACCTTTATTCCTCATCTATCAGCTACTGGCTCCCTTCATCCACCAAGGGATGCATCACCGACATCAATATCTCCAGGCCAATGTTTTAATTGCCAGCTTCTATTTGTCATGATTAGATCCATATCAGTATAGACCACTAGCAATAAAATTGAGAGTGAACTCACACCATTAACAGAGAAGGTACCGAGTGGAGAAGCATCATTTTGTAATCTTAAAGCCCGTTCTGGCCCATGGCGTCATTCCCCCAATTTCACTGGACACTGGAGGAAGAGTGCCAACATGATGCCACCTAAGCTCATAAACACACAACACTTGTACCTGGAGATTCATCATTGTACCTTTGACATTTGATAAATCTTGTCCCATCAAGCTTCAGCAAGCTTTGTGGAAAGTGCGTTCATTTTTCAAGCATTACTCCAAGTTTCGATTTCCCGAAAGGGTAGACAATGTGAGCCGATGTCATCCCGTCCCATGGCGTTGAGGCACCGTTGCTGGAAAGCATAAAGGTCTCTGCCGACTTTCAACTTCGACTTTTCTATCGTTTTACTGAACAAAGTTGATTTGTCGATTAACACATCAAGCCACGACAGCTTGCACTTCCCTCTTCCATCATTCAAGTCCTTATTGCTATCCTCTGGTGGCCTTTCTTTCTTAACTACACTTAAATAAACCTCGTCTTAGAAGTATGGTGATCTTGATAACAGGATTCTATGTAAAATTCAGAGGGAGAGATAGAGTGAATGTTGTAACTGTTACAGGGTCTTCACATCCGAGTGTAGAAATGTCAAGGTGACTGGTTCATGCAGTATGATCACAGGTCTGGGCACCATGACACGACATCATCCAGGGCCAAACCTGGGTATTTTGGGACGATCCTGCATTAGAATCTCTTTTGGGAGAATCGACTGCGGTCGAACATATGGTGCTGTATGCCGTTCTGACCTGGAAGCACTAAGAAGGTTTGCTTGTTGTCTAATACTGCGATAGTGATACGATGACATGCATCAACCAAGTCTTACCACCCAGTTCCGTTAGTCGCTTGTCACTACAAACATGGAATACCCACTCGGAGATCGCCATGTGGACTTCATGTCCTGCAACCACCATCTGGACTAACGGTTGCCACATCACCGGAAATGGAGCGTGTTCTACTCTGGGATCCTCAAGAAGACATGCAGTGATGGGGAACCTATCAGTGCTGGAATACCCTTAGAAGGTATTTGTGTGTGTGTGTGTGTGTGTGTGTGTGTGTGTATGTGTTGGGGGGGCAGGGGGATACACTGCACCATTTTATTGGTAACAGGACAGACAGGCAACAGCAACTGCGAGAGTATACCCTGCTTGTGTCCTACTGAAAAAACGGTACCCGTGAAGAGGATCCGGGTTAGAATTGATCGCCAGTAACTCATGCGTGCCGTTAGAGGCGACTAACGGGATCGGGTGGTCTGGCTCGCTGACTTGGTTGACACATGTCATCGTATCCCAAATGCGTAGATCGATGCTGTTAGTCTGGTCCAGATTCGAATATTTACAGACTGCCGCCATATAGCTGGAATAGTGCTGAGTGCGGCATTAAACAACCAAACAACTGAAAAAGGGACTGGTTTGTCAGTACTTGGCCACATGCTTGATGCGTCCAGCATTCTGATAACTACGGTATCTTCCATTCTCTCAACTCGCACTGCCTTACTGAGATACAATTATACAAAATAAAAAGTCAGTTTTACAAGTAACGATTTTATTTCATGTCGACAGGCACGAAATTGAAATAGCTAGACGTGTACTCATCGCTCCATTCGTTGCAGACAATGGCGGGACCGAGGGACCGAGGGACCGAGCTGGGTTCAGACTGGCGCCCGTGTACTTCCACTGCAAAAGAAAGAGAGAGTGCAATAACAGACGACAGAACCTTCAAGCTGCACGGAATGCCTATGGGTCTTTATTGCGAATGGATTGGTTGCGTGTACTTGAATGACAGAGCGCAAAAAGCGCCATGGTTGTATCGATACATGTGTCAGTGTACGAGTATGATTTTACAGCGCGTTTGGCAATATTCCAGCATTGTTTCGTGGGGTACAAGAACGGGATTTGTAAATTTGCCCATTTCGGAATCAAACCTGGAGCTGCGTCATGATGACTGGACACTTTAACCACTCATCTTCATCATGTTTCATGGACATGTTATGTTAACTGGTTTTATGTTGCCGACACTGATATTGTTAAGTTGGTAGTAATCCTGTGGTCATCCTACACGTGAAAGGTAATCATCAAGTGCTCGTTCCTCAATTACACGTAGCCATGCAGTGATCGTTATACACCATGAAGGTCGTCATCAAGTGGTCGTTCTACAAGTTATAGATTGCCCCTTAGTGATAGCGTAGCAAGTTAAAGGTGGCTCTTCTAGTAGTTGCTGGTAGCCATTGTCTTATTTTTCTACAAGTTACAGGTAGTCATTGAGTTATTGTTCTATAAGTTTAGGTAGTCAATAAAGTGATCGTTCTGCAATCAACAGGTTGCCCACGAGTAGTGGTTCCACAAATTTAAGGTTGTCATCAAGCAGCCGTTTTAGACATTGAAGGAAACCATGGAGCGACCGTTCTTTAACGGTTTGGGTGTCAGCCTTTTGTAAAAGACACATGTCTACCCAAGTTTACACAGTTAGTCGTTATGTCATGAGATACCTGTAATCAGGCTGTTCCACTGCTGACCTGACACAGCGGGCGTGAGTGAGCATGGTTTTACGCTGCCTTTATGAATTTTCAACCAATATCACCGCGGGGGACACCAGAAATGATTTCCACACGTCGTACCCATGTTGGGAATCGAACCCGGGTCTTCAGTAGCGGGAACTCCATTCCGACCTTGTAAGGTCACGTGTTATTTCAGATCTTCAAGACTACAAGTATGAATCGATAACTGCCTTTAAGAGAGGGCAATCGAATATGGGCCTATATGGGTATATGGACTATCCATGGTGGATGAAAGTGAGTGACTGAAGATACTGTGAACAGGATTTTAGCAACATTAAGGGCATCAGCCTTCTGTGACCAGCAAGTCCAAACGGATACAGGTCGAAGTTGTTTATCGTTTACCATGACGCCATATTTTATATAGCACTAGTACGATGACACACACACACACACACACACACACACACCCTCCACACACACACACACACACCCCAATCCCCATTGATATCGCGATCCAGCCTGTTTTAGATTCTGACAGCTTCCACATTTTCGATGCATCGGAATCATCTGGAGCCCATGCCTTTGGGTTAAACATTCCCACTGGAGCCAGTGAAGGTGAGAAATCGTTTTCATTTAATGGAGATTCACGCTTAAAACTTTCCAAAACCTCCGATTTCATTGCCTTGACAATGACGAACCTAAACCTCAATGGATGCGAAGGGACAGAGTTTGTGTTGAGGCAACTGAGGGGCTGTAGTATGACGCAGGGGAGTTTTAATCCTTTTTGATCTTTGTAAATGAATTGTTTCATGTATTTGGAATACACCCCTTTAATAAACTGAGATTTTGAATGTGTTTACCTGGTGCTAAAGTAGGAAAAAACATGACCAAACTTATTTCCTTATTTTCTCCATATACATCAATTTCAATCTTAGTGAACATTGTTCTCAGTTGTTATTGGCCCGATTTAAATGAACTTGTGTGTACATATAAGCAATTGATTACTGTATGCAATAACAGAGACTTTATGAATTTTGTTTTTGTTTTTAAAAAATAAAATATGAGTGAAAATCAATCCCAAAAAGTGAAATTTGTAAATCATTTCTCTCTGTCATTGCACCCTACACACGCCAAGCTGTACTGTAAAGTTGAAATTTTGTAGATATCTTTATTAAATTTAGAGAGATACTTGAACTAATTCCATCCTTTTTTCATGCTTGCGGCGGCCATCTTGGATGTTTCCATGGCAACCAGTGGCAACATCACCTGGAAAAGACTCTTTATCAATTGTTAACATGTATGTAAGTTGGAACTAATTAAAACTAACAAATACTTGTCAAACATTTTGTCACATGTAAGGTGCAGTATCTGGACTTTAATCAATCATGTTACTACAACGACCAGCCTGGAGCGATGGTATGTTCAGCAGTGGATTCTAATCCCCACAAAGCAATGTGATCAGATGAAACTGTAAATGTTATGATCTTCAAATATCTGGTGGACATGATTGTAAATTCAATTAGAAATTCATAGCAAATCGTATTGTAATGTTACTCTTGAAAGTTTACTTCAAATTTAATTTGTTCCAGTTTTAACTTTAGTTTTGTCTACGTTGATCTAGAATGTGTACCGGTGGACGTCTTATCAAAGGTGTTGAATGAATGTTATATTGCACCAGTCGGGTCATTCGGGAACAGGTTTCAATATTGCAAAGAAACAAGATGGACCAAGATGGGTAGTAAATTATTTAACTCCGTTTGATAGTCCTCAATCGATGCAGCTATTCACCCCCATCGCCGTTCTACAGATCAGATCAGCAACCGAACGGAAATGGCCGTTTAGTTCTTCAGTCAAGGAGACACACATCTGTTATAAGGTTAACAGTCAATTTCTCCCTGTCCGTCACTTCCAACACCAATTCTTGCCATGTGGAATATATTGCCCGATTGCATACTCTTGAAGATAATGAACCTCGAAATGAGGTCTCGGCTGATATCAAGTCATAAACTACTCTCCTGCCAGGGTAGACAAAGAATCAACAGTATGTTTTCCCTGCCACTGATCACTGCGTCGATGCTGCTTCAGTTTTGATAGAATGAATGGTATGTAGTAGTAATATGAGAAGAAGCGCTATGTAGAAGACGCTGCGCCTTTTGTGATAACTGCGTAACAGTTTACTTCGTGCTGCTAAAGTTAAAGATACATGATCAAGAATCCATTTGGAATGCTGCTTAATCCTAACATTTGAATTTTTGTGTTATTATTGTATTACTGTGTTCCCTAAACATTGGGACTAATGTGTAGTTTTAAAACGCGGTGGCATGCAGAGAGAATTTCATTTGGACGTATTTAGGTCACGTGTTTAAGATCTTTATGTTTATGACTTCCATTAAGGCCTCATGCCTCACAGTGTAAGGTCCGTGCCTTCACTGTTACTGATTTAACGTCACGATCTCGATGCACATTTGCATGATAAAAGGTATCATTAATTCATTATTGATATTTAAAGTCACCCCAGCCTATGTTAATCTAACATGCACAAATATGCCACTAGGGAAGGCTTCTAGTGCAGCAACTCATATAACATAGCATTTGGAGGGACATAGGCACTTTTGAGATTGATCATTAATGGATACTAGAGGCAATGAAATACACAATGATTTTATTTGACGTGAAGTTTTAAGAGATACACCATTAATCAAGATCGACTATTGTTAACATATAAAATTCTAAACGCTCACGCCAAGGAAGTACCAGTCTCGAATATCTGCCATGGAACATTAAATGAAGCATAGTCTGATGTCAGAGGATCTGGAACCCAAAGGGGTGATACATTATTCCTTGTCCACCTTCCTAATGCATGTATACCTGTACTAGTATTTTATGAAATAATGAAATGTTGACACCAAAGGCTTCAGGGGCTGAAACATTGCACTGATCTATTTGCTTTGTGTCTTGTGACATTAGATTGTCCATCAATGACAATATTTGATTCTATAAATTTAATTAATCCAAATTAATCCATAACTTTATTGTAACTGTTGCCTCCTGACATTTAAAGCCAGACATACCTATGTTCATAAATTCAAGGACGCATCAACAGATTCACAATTGCATTATGTTGTGACAGCAATGTTTTCCATTGCTTGACACTTCTAATGTATTTTTTACTATGGCGTTTTTTATTTTACTGAAATGCTTCATAACAATATGACGTATCAACAGATTCTAATGTATTCTTTACTATGTTGTTTTATGTTACTATTTCAGCTGCCAGAGAAGTGTTTAACCCGGGATCGCTTGTCTGATCACATACCTATCACACAATACAATGTGACAGTGGCCCTGTAACAAAACTCGACTGTACTTAACGGGCGGTTACACAAGACTTTTACCAGTTACCCGTGACTTCATAAGTCCGATATGCTATCGAGTTGTTTTTATCAAAATCATAGAACTGGCCTCGGTCGGGTTCCATTAAGGGGGAAACTGGCGCGTGTCCAGACCAAAGAGTGCTCTTAGAACAAGGGCAATATTTCCTTGCAATATAAACTGATGATGTCATCTTTCCATCCAGGACTTCATATTTCAGTGACTGAGCTACGTTATAACCTGGAGTCTAAAATATCTAGGCAATAAATTAAGATACTTAAAAACGTATATTTCATTTTCATCTAACAGTGGTACCATATGTAGGTTATAGATATTCTTTTGAACTAAATAAGAGCTACATGTGTACAATACATCTTAGTTTAAGCACATTTTATTCACATAGTGAAAAAGATCAGGGACAAGTTCTTACAGCTTATGAAACCCCTCTCCAAAGATCTTTACAATAACTAATTACATCACAAGCAATTATTAGAAACAGAGACAGAGAAAGATTGACATTTCAATGGAAATGTTATAACACATCTTACTGCATCACATGATAATAATTACAATCTAGGACAACATACCACGTTCAGTACCAAGGTAAGATTTAACTATTAGGCAATGCCTTCTTTGTAATACTTTGAACCTATCGGTCAACCCTCGTAGTTGATATATATATAGATGTATGCTGAGTATGACGTGCGTTATTTCTGGGTTGTAATTTCACAATTCTTGCATTACTAGTTCATATAATATTTTAAATTCCATCCTTACAACAGAGTTCTATATAGGCTGTGAAACTACACGCTCTCAGTGGTGTAACTGTGGGTGACCTGGCGCCTATCGATGGTCGTCTCAGAGATTTCATAGCCGTGAAGATCCGGGGTAGAATAGGTCTTCAGCAACCCATGCTTGCCACAAAAGGCGACTATGCTTGTCGTAAGAGGCGACTAACGGGATCGGGTGGTCAGGCTCGCTGACTTGGTTGACACGTGTCATCGGTTTCCAATTGCGCAGATCGATGCTCATGCTGTTGATCACTGGATTGTCTGGACCAGATTCGATTATTTACAGACCGCCGCCATATAGCTGGAATATTGCTGAGTGCGGCGTAAAACTAAACTCAATCACTCACTCAGAGATTTCACGTCATGTAATGTATTCATCCACATACACCGCTCTTTCATACTGATCATGACGCATCCACGAATGACCGGATAATACAAACATATGTCCGTATAGTTCTAGTTCATGCTGAATGATATATTTTATTAGGGAAATATCCTCATTCACTTGTTTCTAATATCTGTCAATCAACAGTAAGTAAATTATTGAGTTGAATAATTTTCATTGAAGAGTATTTTCAGGAGAGTAATGGTCATACTGCTGAGCGATTACCATGCACTGCTAATCCCCTTCAACATACGGACAGGAATCTCGTGAACGTTATGGGAACTGGGTGTCAGAAGCCAGTGCTTATACCAAATTGGATTAAATCATCAAAATGATCCCAGTGAAATTATAACAACGAACCACTGGAACGGAGTTTTATTCCTCTGAATATAACCAAAGTAGACATATCTGGATTAACGAGGTCCTGGTTAATCGGGTTTATATGCTCGTTAAAAGAGTGATCAAGCACAAATACGACCATCATCTACCCATTGCTACAGAAATTGCCCTGCGAGTGATTCAGTAGTGTGCTGTATACACTGTGTCAAACATCAGTGAAGCAGCACGATTTAAGCCTTAAGTGTTCTCCATTCCATCGGCGTTATGCTTCCATTAATCAGAGCCTTTCTATATAGACTGAAAACAGTGCAGCTGTAAGCAGATTCTGTGATAATGGCATAATTGTCGCATAATTGATTCTTCAACAAAAGACCATCTCCACATGGGGCATATCTCTGCTACTCTCCAGTAAGTAGAAGGTTCTGTATGGAGGATGTTATTTCTAATCTACATCATGTTCCTCAAAGGCGATATTGAAATCATTACGACAGGCAATGCCAGCAAATAACACTCGGATTGACAGTCCATTACTTTGAGTAATACTGATGAAGCAAAGCACAGCTAGCGTTGATAGGAAACGGGAGAAGGCTATGTAAATATAGTCTGGACTGACAGTTAACAGTAATCACCGGAGAGACATCAGACACTGGGGATTTAGTGCATGTGAAGCCTATCAAGCAGTATATACATGCTAGTAGATCTGGTGCAGTAGAGATTGGGCGGATAGGTTATCCTTCGTTCGACTGCCTAGACATCATTTGTGTACTAAGTGTATTAGTGTTGATTTAGACACATCATGGTAGATACAAATCTGTAACTCTGTAGTTTGAGGTAGCAACACTACGGTAAGAGTGTTTACCACACTGACAGGCCACAAGAACTTGGCGACATCTGCTTAATAGAAATTGTCTACAGATATAAACTGCATCGACCATTTATGGGATGCTCTTGATCAGTGTCTACGATCCTCGTAAACTTCAGCTACAGAACCTCCAACATTGGGACAAGTTCCGCCGGAAGAGTGGATGCATATTCCCCATTCTACAATTCGTAATCTGATTGGCTCCATTATGCGACGATGCCAGGCAGTTCCGGACTCTCATGGGCGTCATAGAGGATATTGAGAACAGATGACCTTCACCTTGACAATTCATTGTTACATGTGTACCACGATAAGCATCGCTCAGCGACAATGATTTGTGCGTTAGTTTTGTGGTGTTTTGGGGATGAAGGGGGCTGTTTTGGTGTGGTTTTTGCTGAGTTCATTTAAAAGGTTAAATAAGCAAAGTCGTTTTGGAAACATTGTGTGTTTCATTATCAATTTATATTGCACCACGTGGAGATCTGTGTCTCACAGCGCCTAGGACAAACACTCCAGATGTCTCGTTAAGCATTTTTACTTATATACTGAAAATCATTGAACACGCACCAGTCGAAAATTGTCCATATTTTCATCAAGATGGAGTTCAGCATGACAATGATCAATGAATATAACTAACATGATGTCGAAGGGCATGTCCAATTGAAAAATGCTTAAAACTAATTCCTGTCCACAGTATGACTCCAAAATGCATCAACATGCAGCCACGCCATGAAAAAAGCGCGAATTTCATTCTCAAATCATACTGACTGTGACATTAAAAGCAGGTGTATGAGAACCGATTCTCATTGCTTCACTAACGATTGTGAAACGAGGACAGAGATGCCGAGGTTAACACCTCACGAAAGAGAACGTGCACTGTTAGGCACGATTCAGGCTGGCACCAGCAGCAGGGGGATATTGCTCGACAACTTGGACTTGGCCACTCCACCATCATTAGGCTTCATAGACGACATCAGTAGACAGGCAGCACCCGTGACCTTCAATGACCTTGGCAACAACGTGTTACGACGCTCCATCAGGATCGCCATATTGACCTTGTCCATATCAGTGATTGAACACTGCCGACTGCCAGGACTGCTGCACTAGTTCAAGGTTGACGTGGGGGTCATCAGCGCTGACTCCATGCGACGCCGTCTACACGCTACAGGGCTCCATGCTCGACGTCCTTACGTTGGACCAATTCTGACTGACAGACACCGTAATGAGCGTATACAATGGGCTAGCAGGCATTTTCAGTAAAGGTTACAACAATGGCATGGTGTGGTAGTCACTGACGAGTGACGTCTTCATCTACGTGATGCGTACGGGTTTGGCGTAGACGTGGTGAACGTTATGCTGATGAGTGTGTGGTTCAGACAGACCTTTGGGTGGTGGGAGTGTCATGGTCTGGGGTGGAATAAATTACAATCACAGGACTGCCTTCATGTCTGTCAAGGGAGAGTTAATGCCCTTTATTACCGTGAGCAGATTCTTCAGAATCACATCGTATCTGTCTTCAATCACCATCAAGATGTCCATACTTTTCAACAGGACAACGCACGGGCACACACAAGAAGACTTTCCATGCAGTATCTGGCCCAGCAACACATCCAGGTTATTCATTGGCCAGCACAGTCGCCAGATGTATCCTCCATGGAGCACTTGTGGGACGAAATTGGTAAAAGTCTTTCTCGGCGACAACAGATGCGAAACATCCGGGAACTTGAGGCTGCACTACTGCAGAAGTGGAATGCCATCCTCAAGAACTTAATCGGACGCTTATTGACTCAATGAGGAGACGTTGAACTGCATGTGTCAATGCAAATGGCGGTCACACGCGATATTAAGTTTTCGATTTGACCCCACGTGTGTTTGATCCTTTCTGACTGTGGAACATTTCAATGAATGAGCGTCTTTTGTGTGTTTGTTGTTTTTGTCAGTCGTTCATCTGTTATTATCCACTCAAAAAATATCAATTCCTTACACGTGCTTTTAATAATCTGAACTTTTATAAGTGGTGCGTTTTCAATGATGTTCAGTATATTTCAACGCATGCAAACTTTTGATCCGAGTTCATGACTTCGAGAGATAAAAGTCATGTCAGCCAATATCTTCTGTGTGAAAAAAGAATGTAATTGCTAAATGTTTCATGTATTTAACGCCTAATCTCTGAATATATATAATGTTCCATTAAAATAATTACCATTGAAAAGGAGCCCCAGTGAGATGGACCTGAACCTGAGGAGTTTCTTCATATAGGGCTTTAGCATTACAGGGAGGGCTAGGCAGCAGGGAAAATCATGTGGTTCAGGGACTGTAAGACAGACTAGGAACCAGGCATGAGGGCCTGGTGTTCCTCCTGCACTCGGTAGTCCGTGTTATGCATAAATGTAGAATCTCCTTCCCTTGAAAATATTTACTTAAAATTAATCAGATCAAATTTAGGAACACAAGTATTCATGATAAACAACCGTCTTCAACCATGACCCGGATTTTCTCCTGGTCATTTTGTTGTGATACATTCCCTAGTCCATTCGCAGTCATAGCTTTGTTTGACAAGTGACGTCACAATCTCCATCTCTCACAGAACCGAAAATCTGTCTCACATGAGCTTAATGTGACTGAACGGTTATTTTATCTCCCTGTACAGGGAATCGGTATCACAAAGGCGTTATGATGGCGAAGTGTTGCAGGGATATATACCACAGCGATAATATACCCTGGGCGACCGAGAATGCCCAGAACACGCCACATCAAAGAAAGGATAGCAGGAAGAGTTATCAATGATTTTTGTGAAACCTTTCATCTAATGAAAGTTTCTTGACAAAAATGGCAGATCCACTCTGTACAATGAGACATCAGCCCCCTGGTCTTTGTGGGTGAGAGTAGGTCCTCAGATGAGGTGACCAAATTTATCAGACTTGATAACATTACAGTGTGGCCGTATTCCGACGGTCGGGATCATATTGAACATCATCAATCCCTGGATTGATATAGTCAAAACTCGACTATGAAAGCCTCTGGATAACTTCAATATTGCTGAGTTTGGCGTCAAAAATCAACAGTGTAGTCTTGTTAAGGTGAGTGTGATTTACAAGAAGCGCTTATGATCGCTACAATAAGAAGCGTCACAAACATGTGGGGAACACCCTCACGAGCGAACGCACTACTCATCATGTTAAATTGTCGATGGACTACTTATGTTAATTTTTACGGTACAAAAATGATTATACAAGGAATATACAAGGAAATATGTGCCTATGTTAATGAGGATGTTCAATTCGGAAAACACTATCCTGCTCAAGGAAAGACGAATTGAAATTAATTCAGTGATTTCCAGACAGAATTCGCTGTTTTACATTGATAGCAATGATAGATTTAAAACAAAGCTAATTTGTTTACTTCGGCTCAATAGCGGATACATGTAAAAAGCTTTCCCTCTAATCCCAGCTGCACCGTTAGTATAGGATAATAGTGAACCGTGATCTGTCATATGACATACCTCAGGTAGTTATGCAAATAAAATGATTTCTGTGTACGCTTGTTAAAGGGATCAGACAGCTTGTGACAGGAGGTGCACCTCCTTCATTAGTGCCCGGGTGTGATAGAATGTCAATAAACGTTGACTTTCACATCCGACGTAAGAATACCAATGTCTGCAGCGTTTGTTTCCGGTCAATAACTTAACGTCTATCGTACGGTAGACACTCCTCACAGATTTCGTTGGTTAATGACATATCTGTTGAAACTACACTCAAGCCTCGTAGTCAATCATGTCACATTTCAGTATGTTTCCAGTCTGAAACCAGTACAAACCTGAAACAACTGGTGTGAAGGCTGACTAATTTATTTGATAACTGGCGTCTGAGACTTTTTAAACCCGTCTTTCATATTGTTCCTGCAGAAGACAGATGCTCAAGTCAATTACATGTTGCAGGGACCATTCCTGCTCAACGCACTTCCGTAGGTCGCATTCAGAGCTTTTTGTGCTTTCTCTTTGTCTCAACATTTTTGTGCCCGAAAATCAAAACGTCAATTTACAACTTCGACACAGTTGACATTATCGCGATAGAGTTCAATTGTACTGATTATATTTTCGGTTTTCAATAACATAAGCTCTTGATGTCCTTGAATGTCTCACCAATCCATCAATTTATTCACAATAAAGCCATGTGAAGACGTACATCAAGCTATGCAACAAACATTCGGAAAATATATTAAATATTGAAAGACCACAGTTTGTACTGGAATTCAATTTACCTAGGTTAACACAATTGACATACACACAAGTCATCTATCGGCAACTGAAGATGACCTTTTGACAAAACACAAGGTACTAGTAGTTTACTGCGATACACCGAACAGATCTCTTGAACTCTCTAGTTCCCATCTGACACTCAACAAGACTATTTGACGTCACACTGGCTACTGATGAGAGTCTGACCGCTCTGTTGAACCCCTATCGACCGCCGTGCACCCAACAAGTATCTACTGACCACTCAAGGTCTGTTCCTTACTGTGTTAACAATACCGGTCAGCACACATTGGTTCTATAGACAACTTAATGAGGGAAGTGATTGTGAGATATGAAGTTATCTACTTAGATTGTATCGATTGTAGGCGGACAGGTCGACCCCGTCACCTCATACCGCCAATGTCTGATCAACATTCTCCCGTAATCGAATCCAGTAATTTCCATTGTACACAGACCCCTTATGTGTTCCGACAGTATTTTGAGATAACAAGATGTTGATGGACCACAATGAATGTGTGTGAGTAATTGTATATAGAGTTGTTTATTTACGGGACTGATCGTACACTGTTTCGTTGACATTAAAGTTTTCATAACCGTTATTTGAGGCAGGAAAAAACAACATTTTAGTGAAAAGCAAGATGAGTTGGAATGGGTGTTAACGTTGCTTTCAAGACTACTGAACCCAACGAGATAACATATATTTGGGGCACTGACACCAAAATGACCAGAACCTGTTTTATTCCCTGAATACCGAGTTCCATCGTTTAACGTTCTTTGGTATGACGTGGCTGAGACGAGAACCATAGACTTTCCGTTCTTCAGGCGGCCACTCTACCCACTAAACCAAGGTGGTCTGCAAGCACTCAGTGTAGTAAATGGCACGCTAGTGCACAGTTTCACCAACATCTCTATCACCCAGGAGTTTAAGATGTTTTGTGAGTATAGGGTTCTTACACATTCGATTCATTTAGCTCCGAACTGTTTTGTTGTCATCATCAACACACCAAAAATCCAAGGCATTGATGTAGCTACTTTTTTCTCAGTCCCCTATTCCACAACACTGGGATCACAATATCTAGTTGCTCGGAGCCTGGTCCATACAATCAGCTATCACGCCATAGCATCAATTAGACGCCATCTTTTTCAAATATTGTTTATATGCACGGAATCCATATTGGTGGAAGCCCTTGCGTCTGCAAAATCTAGTTTTAATCATACCTTTATTCCTCATCTATCAGCTACCCGCTCCCTTCATCCACCAAGGGATGCATCACCGACATCAATATCTCCAGGCCAATGTTTTAATTGCCAGATTCTATTTGTAATGATTAGATCCATACCATTATAGACTAGCACTAGAATTGAGAGTGAACTCACACCATTAACAGTGTGGAGAAGTAATCATTGGTCGGCAAGGTTTTCTCCTTAAAGCCTGTTCCCCGTCCACAGGCGCCATTGCCCGTTTCACTGGACACTGGAGGAAGAGTACCAGCATGATGCCACCTTAGTCAATCATGTTACTACAACGACCAGCCTGGAGCGATGGTATGTTCAGCAGTGGATTCTAATCCCCACAAAGCAGTGTGATCAGATGAAACTGTAAATGTTATGATCTTCAAATATCTGGTGATATTGCACCAGTCGGGTCATTCGGGAACAGGTTTCAATATTGCAACGGAAGAAACAAGATGGACCAAGATGGGTAGTAATTCATTTAACTCCGTTTGATAGTCCTCAATCGATGCAGCTATTCATCCCCATCACCGTTCTACAGATCAGATCAGCAACACGGAAATGGCCGTTTAGTTCTTCAGTCAAGGGGACACACATCTGTTATAAGGTTACCAGTTAATTTCTCCCTATCCGTCACTTCTAACACCAATTCTTGCCATGTGGAATATTGCCCGATTGCATACTCTTGAAGATAATGAACCTCGAAATGAGGTCTCGGCTGATATCAAGTCATAAACTACTCTCCTGCCAGGGTAGACAAAGAATCAACAGTATGTTCTTCCTGCCACTGATCACTGCGTCGATGCTGCTTCAGTCTCAGGAGAATGGTTTGTAGTAGTAGTAGTAGTAGTAATAAGAGAAGAAGCGCTACGTAGAAGACGCTGCGCCTTTTGTGGTAACTGCGCAACAATTTACTTCGTGCTGCTAAAGTTAAAGATACATGATCAAGAATCCATTTGAAACGCTGCTTAATCCTAACATTTGACATTTTTGTGTTATTATTGTATTACTGTGTTCCCTAAACATTGGGACTAATGCGTAGTTTTAAAAGGCGGCAGCATGCAGAGAGATTTGGACGTATTTAGGTCATGTAAGATCTTTATGTTTATGACTTCCTTTAAGGCCTCATGTTTCACAGTGTAAGGTCCGTGCCTTCACTGTTACTGATTTAACGTCACGATCTCGATGCACATTTGCATGATAAAAGGTATCATTAATTCATCATTGATATTTAAAGTCATCCCAGCCTATGTTAATCTAACATGCACAAATATGCCACTAGGAAAGGCTTCTAGTGCAGCAACTCATATAACATAGCATTTGGAGGGACATAGGCACTTTTGAGATTGATCATTATATGGATACTAGAGGTAATGAAATACACAATGATTTTATTTGACGTGACTTTTTAAGAGATAAAACCATTAATCAAGATCGACTATTGTTAACATATAAAATTCAAAACGTTCAGGCCAGAGAAATACCAGTCTAGAATATCTGCCGCAGAGCGTAAAATGAAAAAATAGTCTGGCGTCAGACGATGTGGAACCCAATGAGCTGACACATTTTCCTTGTCCACCTTCCTGTGGTAATGTATACCTATACTATTATTATATGAAATACTGACACCAAATGCCTGAGGGGCTGAAATATTGCACTGATCTATTTGCTTTGTGTCTTGTGACAATAGACTGTCCATCAATGACAATGTTAGATTCTATACATTTCGAAATATCGTCTTGATTAAATAAAATTAATCCATAACTTTATTGCAACTGTGGCCTCTGACATTTAAAGCCAGACATACCTATGTTCATAAATTCAAGGACGCATCAACAGATTCACAATTGCATTATGTTGTGACAGCAATGTTTTCCATTGCTTGACACTTCTAATGTATTTTTTACTATGGCGTTTTTTATTTTACTGAAATGCTTCATAACAATATGACGTATCAACAGATTCTAATGTATTCTTTACTATGTTGTTTTATGTTACTATTTCAGCTGCCAGAGAAGTGTTTAACCCGGGATCGCTTGTCTGATCACATACCTATCACACAATACAATGTGACAGTGGCCCTGTAACAAAACTCGACTGTACTTAACGGGCGTTTACACAAGACTTTTACCAGTTACCCGTGACTTCATAAGTCCGATATGCGTATCGAGTTGTTTTTTATCAAAATCATAGAACTGGCCTCGGTCGGGTTCCATTAAGGGGGAAACTGGCGCGTGTCCAGACCAAAGAGTGCTCTTAGAACAAGGGCAATATTTCCTTGCAATATAAACTGATGATGTCATCTTTCCATCCAGGACTTCATATTTCAGTGACTGAGCTACGTTATAACCTGGAGTCTAAAATATCTAGGCAATAAATTAAGATACTTAAAAACGTATATTTCATTTTCATCTAACAGTGGTACCATATGTAGGTTATAGATATTCTTTTGAAATAAGAGCTAATATGAGTACATCTACATGTGTACAATACATCGTTCTTCAGAAGATCGATTCCCCAATGGGCACAAATTTGCCCATTTCTATTCACATAGTCCGTTAAACTAAAAGTAAGATCTTAGTTAAAGCAAGTTCAATTTTACAACTTATGGGTCCCCTCTCCAAAGATCTTTACAATAACTAATTACATCACAAGCAATTATTAGAAACAGAGACAGAAAGATTGACATTTCAGTGGAAATGTTATAACACATCTTACTGCATCACATGATAATAATTACAATCTCGGACAACATACCACGTTCAGTACCAAGGTAAGATTTAACTATTAGGCAATGCCTTCTTTGTAATACTTTGAACCTATCGGTCACCCCTCGTAGTTGATATATATATAGATGTATGCTGAGTATGACGTGCGTTATTTCTGGGTTGTAATTTCACAATTCTTGCATTACTAGTTCATATAATATTTTAATTCCATCCTTGCAAGAGTGTTATATATAGGCTGTGAAACTACACGCTCTCAGTGGTGTAACTGTGACCTGGCGCCTATCGATGGTCGTCTCAGAGATTTCATAGCCGTGAAGATCCGGGGTAGAATAGGTCTTCAGCAACCCATGCTTGCCACAAAAGGCGACTATTCAAGTCGTAGGAGGCGACTAACGGGATCGGGTGGTCAGGCTCGCTGACTTGGTTGACACGTGTCATCGGTTTCCAATTGCGCAGATCGATGCTCATGCTGTTGATCACTGGATTGTCTGGACCAGATTCGATTATTTACAGACCGCCGCCATATAGCTGGAATATTGCTAAGTGCGGCGTAAAACTAAACTCAATCACTCACTCAGAGATTTCACGTCATGTAATGTATTCATCCACATACACCGCTCTTTCATACTGATCATGACGCATCCACGAATTACCGAATAATACAAACATATGTCCGTATAGTTCTAGTTCATGCTGAATGATATATTTTATTAGGGAAATATCCTCATTCACTTGTTTCTAATATCTGTCAATCAACAGTAAGAACATTATTGAGTTGTTGAATAATTTTCATTGAAGAGTATTTTCAGGAGAGTAATGGTCATACTGCTGAGCGATTACCATGCACTGCTAATCCCCTTCAACATACGAAAAAGGAATCTCGTGAACGTTATGGGAACTGGTGTCAGAAGCCAGTGCTTATACCAAATTGGATTAAATCATCAAAATGATCCCAGTGAAATTATAACAACGAACCACTGGAACGGAGTTCTTTTCCTCTGAATATAACCAAAGTAGACATATCTGGATTAACGAGGTCCTGGTTAATCGGGTTTATATGCTCGTTAAAAGAATGATTAAGCACAAATACGACCATCATCTACCCATTGCTACAAAAATGGCCCTGCGAGTGATTTAATAGTGTACTGTATACACTACATCAGATGCATCAAACATCAGTGAAGAAGCACGATTTAAGCCTTAAGTGTTCTCCATTCCATCGGCGTTATGCTTCCATTAATAAGAGCCTTTCTATATAGACTGAAACAGTGCAGCTGTAAGCAGATTCCGTGATAATGGCATAATTGTCGCATAATTGATTCTTCAACAAAAGACCATCTCCACATGGGGCATATCTCTGCTACTCTCCAGTAAGTAGAATGTTCTGTATTCGAGGATGTTATTTCTAATCTACATCATGTTCCTCAAAGGCGATATTGAAATCATTACGACAGGCAATGCCAGCAAATAACACTCGGATTGACAGTCCATTACTCTGAGTAATACTGATGAAACAAAGCACAGCTAGCGTTGATAGGAAACGGGAGAAGGCTATGTAAACTGGACAAATACTCCAGATGTCTCGTTAAGTATTTTTACTTATATACTGAACATCATTGAACACGCACCAGTCGAAAATTGTCCATATTTTCATCAAGATGGAGTTCAGCATGACAATCATCAATGAACATAACTAACATAATGTCCAAGGGCATGTCCAATTGAAAAAACTTGGACTTCACCATCGTTAGGCTTCATAGACGACATCAGTAGACAGGCAGCACCCGTGACCTTCAATGACCTTGGCAACAACGTGTTACGACGCACCATCAGGATCGCCATATTGACCTTGTCCATATCAGTGATTGAACACTGCCGACTGCCAGGACTGCTGCACTAGTTCAAGGTTGACGTGGGAGTCATCAGCGCTGACTCCATGCGACGCCGTCTACACGCTACAGGGCTCCATGCTCGACGTCCTTACGTTGGACCAATTCTGACTGACAGACACCGTAATGAGCGTATACAATGGGCTAGCAGGCATTTTCAGTAAGAGGGTTACAACAATGGCATGGTGTGGTAGTCACTGACGAGTCACGTCTTCATCTACGTAATGCTGACGGCCAATTACGGGTTTGGCGTAGACGTGGTGAACGTTATGCTGATGAGTGTGTGGTTCAGACAGACCTTTGGGTGGTGGGAGTGTCATGGTCTGGGGTGGAATAAATTACAATCACAGGACTGCCTTCATGTCTGTCAAGGGAGAGTTAATGCCCTTTATTACCGTGAGCAGATTCTTCAGAATCACATCGTATCTGTCTTCAATCACCACCAAGATGTCCATACTTTTCAACAGGACAACGTATGGGAACACAAAAGAAGACTTTCCATGCAGTATCTGGCCCAGCAACACATCCAGGTTATTCATTGGCCAGCACAGTCGCCAGATGTATCCTCCATGGAGCACTTGTGGGACGAAATTGTTAAAAGTCTTTCGCGGCGACAACAGATGCGAAACATCCGGGAACTTGAGGCTGCACTACTGCAGAAGTGGAATGCCATCCTCAAGAACTCTAATCGGACGCTTATTGACTCAATGAGGAGACGTTGAACGCGATATTGACTTTTCGATTTGACCCCACGTGTGTTTGATCCTTTCTGACTGTGGAACATTTCAATGAATGAGCTATTTTTTGTGTGTTTGTTGTTTTTGTCAGTCGTCCATCTGTTATTATCCACAAAAAAATATCAATTCCTTACACGTGCTTTTAATAATCTGAACTTGTATAAGTGGTGCGTTTTCAATGATGTTCAGTATATTTCAACGCATGCAAACGTTTGATCCCAGTTCATGACTTGGAGAGATAAAAGTCATGTCAGCCAATATCTTCTGTGTGAAAAAAGAATGTAATTTCTAAATGTTTTCATGTATTTAACGCCTAATCTCTGAATATATATAATGTTCCATTAAATTATTTACTATTTACCATTGAAAAGGAGCCCCAGTGAGATGGACCTGAACCTGAGGAGTTTCTTCATTTAGGGCTTTAGCAATGCAGGGAGGGCTAGGCAGTAGGGAAAATCATGTGGTTCAGGGATATCAGGCATAAGGGCCTGGTGTTCCTCCTGCACTCGGTAGTCCATGTTATGCATAAATACAGAATTCCTTTGAAAATATTTACTTGAAATTAATCAGATCAAATTTAGGAACACAAGTATTCATGATAAACAACCGTCTTCAACCATGACCCGGATTTTCTCCTGGTCGGCAAATTCTCTCCATTTTGTTGTGATACATTCCCTAGTCCATTCGCAGTCATAGCTTTGTTTGACAAGTGACGTCACAATCTCCTTCTCTCACAGAACCGAAAATCTGTCTCACATGAGCTTAATGTAAATGAACGGTTATTTTATCTCCCTGTACAGGGAATCGGTATCACAAAGGCGTTATGGTGGCGAAGTGTTGCAGGGATATATACCATAGAGATCATATACCCTGGGCGACCGAGGATGCCCAGTACACGCCACATCAAAGAAAGGATAGCAGGAAGAGTTATCATTGGTTTTTGTGAAACCTTTCATCTAATGAAAGTTTCCTGACAAACATGGCAGATCCACTCTGTACAATGAGACATCAGCCCCATTGTCATTGTGGGTGAGAGTAGGTTCTCAGATGAGGCGACCCAATTTATCAGACTTGATAACATTACAGTGTGGCCGTATTCCGACGGTCGGGGTCATCTTGAACATCATCAATCACAGGATTGATATAGTCAAAACTCGACTATGAAAGCCTCTATTGTATAACTTCAATATTGCTGAATTCGGCGTCAAAAATCAAAACAACACTGTAGTCTTGTTAAGGTGATGTGGCTTATGATCGCTACAAGAAGCGTAAACCAACACTCACTCACACACTCATCATGTTAAATTGTCGATGGACTACTTATGTTAATTTTTTACGGTACAAAAAATGATACAAGAAAATATGTGCCTATGTTAATGAGGACTTGGATGTTAAATTCGGAAAATACAGTCCTGCTCTGGGAAAGACGAACTGAAATTAATTCAGTAATTTCCAGACAGAATTCGCTGTTTTACATTGATAGCAATGACAGATTTAAAACAAAGCTAATTTTGATGGTTAATGACATACATGTTGAAACTACACTCAAGCCTCTTAGACAATCATGTCACATTTCAGTATGTTTCCAGTCTGAAACCAGTACAAACCTGAAACAATTGATGTGAAGGCTGACTAGTTTATTTGATAACTGGCGTCTGAGACCTTTTAAACCCGTCTTTCATATTGTTCCTATACAAGACAGATGCTCAAGTCAATTACATGTTGCAGGGACCATTCCTGCTCAACGCACTTCCGTAGGTCGCATTCAGAGCTTTTTGTGCTTTCTATTTATCTCAACATTTTTGTGCCCGAAAATCAAAACGTCAATTTACAACTTCGACACAGTTGACATTATCGCGATAGAGTTCAATTGTACTGATTATATTTTAGGTTTTCAATAACATAAGCACTTGATGTCCTTGAATGTCTCACCAATCCATCAATTTATTCACAATAAAGCCATGTGAAGACGTACATCAAGCTATACAACAAACATTCGGAACATATATTAAATATTGAAAGACCACAGTTTGTACTGGAATTCAATTTGCCTAGGTTAACACAATTGACATACACACAAGTCATCTATCGGCAACTGAAGATGACCTTTTGACAAAACACAAGGTAGTTTACTGCGATACCCCGAACAGATCTCTTGAACTCTCTAGTTCCCATCTGACTCTCAGCAAGACTATTTGACGTCACACTGGCTACCGATGAGAGTCTGACCGCTCTGTTGGACCCAATCGACCACACTGCACCCAACAAGTGTCTACTGACCACTCAAGGTCTGTTCCTTACTGTGTTAACAATACCGGTCAGCACACATTGGTTCTATAGACAGCTTAATGAGGGAAGTGATTGTGAGATATGAAGTTATCTACTTAGATTGTATCGATTGTAGGCGGACAGGTCGACCCCGTCACCTCATACCGCCAATGTCTGATCAACATTCTCCCGTAATCGAATCCAGTAATTTCCATTGTACACAGACCCCTTGTGTGTTCCGACAGTATTTTGAGATAATGAGATGTTGATGACCACAATGAATGTGTGTGAGTAATTGTATATAGAGTTGTTTATTTACGGGACTGATCGTACACTGTTTCGTTGACATTAACGTTTTCATAACCGTTATTTGAGGCAAGAAAAAACAACATTTTAGTGAAAAGCAAGATGAGTTGGAATGGGTGTTAACATTGCTTTCAAGACTACTGAACCCAACGAGATAAGACATATTTGGCCGAAACAACCAGAACTTGTTTTATTCCCTGAATACTGAGTTCCATCGTGTAACGTCCTTTGGTATGACGTGGCTGAGACGAGAACCATAGACTTTCCGTTCATCAGGCTGACACTCTACCCACTAAACCAAGGTGGTCTGCAAGCACTCAGTGTAGTAAATGGCACGCTAGTGCACAGTTTCACCAACATCTCTATCACCCAGAAGTTTAAGATGTTTTGTGAGTATGGGTTCTTACACTTTCGATTCATTTAGCTCCGAACTTTTTTGTTGTCCTCATCAACACACCAAAAAAATAATAACTCCAAGGCATTGATGTAGCTACTTTTTTCTCAGTCCCCTATTCCACAACACTGGGATCACAATGTCTAGTTGCTCGGAACCTGGTCCATACAATCAGCTATCACGCCATAGCATCAATCACACGCCATCTTTTTCAAATACTGTTTATACGCACGGAATCCATATTGGTGGAAGTCCCTGCGTCTGCAAAATCTAGTTTTAATCATACCTTTATTCCTCATCTATCACCTACCGGCTCCCTTCATCCACCAAGGGATGCATCACCGACATCAATATCTCCAGGCCAATGTTTTAATTGCCAGCTTCTATTTGTAATGATTAGATCCACATCATTATAGACAACTAGCACTAGAATTGAGGGTGAACTCACACCATTAACAGATTGGAGAAGCATCATTTGTCGGCAAGGTTTTCACCTTAAAGCCTGTTCCCCGTCCAAGGCGCCATTGCCCGTTTCACTGGACACTGGAGGAATGAGTGCCAACATGATGCCACCTAAGCTAATAAACACACAACACTTCTACCTGGAGATTCAGCATTGTACCTTTGACATTTGATCAGACGTATCCCATCAAGCTTCAGCAAGCTTTGTGGAAAGTGCGTTCATTTTTCAAGCATTAGTCCAAGTTTAGATTTCCCGAAAGAGTAGACAATGTGAGCCGCTATCCTCCCGTCCCGTTGCAACGTTGCTAAAAGCAAAAAGGCCTCTGCCGACTTTCAACTTGGATCGTTATAATGAACAAAGTTGATTTGTCGATTAACGCATCAAACCACGAGAACTTGCACTTCCCTCGTCCATCATTCAAATCCTGTTTGCTATCCCTAGTGGCATTTCGTTCTTAACACTTTCAAATAAACCCTAGAAGCTTAGAACCTGTAAAAAGCTACAGTAACTGAATTTCAAATGTATTTTGCTATTTGTACTTTGAATGTTGTATAATGTGACACCTATGTTACATGGAGTGCCGCTATCAACAGAGCAGGTCCCGAGTGGAGAAGCATCATTTTCTCTCCTCAAAGCCCGTTCCCACCAATGACGTCATTCCCCCATTACGCTCAACATTGGAGGGAGAGTGCCAGCATGATGCCACCTAAGTTCATAGACACACAACACTTGTACCTGGAGATTCATCATTGTACTTTGACATTGATAAATCTTGTCCCATCAAGCATCAGCAAGCTTTGTGCAAAGTGCGTTCATTTTTCAGGCATTATCCAAGTTTTCCCGAAAGGGCAGACAACCATAACCACTGTCTTCACGTCCCATGGTGTGGAAGCAACGTTGCTAAAAACATAAATGCCTCTGCCAACTTTCAACTTTGACTTATTGCTTTCAACTTATATCGTTGTAATGATCAAAGTTGATTCCTCGATCAAGCCATGACAGCTTGCACTTCCCTCGTCCATCATTCAAGTCCTGTTTCATATCCCCTGGTGGCTTTTCTTTCTTAACTACCTTAAAATAAACCTGTTTCGTCTTCGAAATCTTGGTGATCTTGGTAAGAGTATCTATGTAAAATTCAGAGGGAGAGATAGAGTGAATGTTGTAATTGTTACTGGGAGAGACACGCTGCACCATGTTACTGGTAGCAGGATAGACGGGCAACAGCAACTGCTTGAGTACACCCTACTTGTGTCCTACTGAAAAACGTAGTATCCGTGAAGATCCGGGATAGAACTTGTCTTCAGTAGTCCATAGTTCTCGTAAGAGGCGACTAACGGGATCGCTGACTTGGTTGACACATGTCATGATGAGTACAAGCATATAGAGGAATATGTGTACATAGCAGCTAGTGGGTTCAATAGCGATATAGTACATTAAGTACATTCAATATCAATATCAGTAATATGTTTTGGTTAAATAGTCATTCAGGGTTAAATTCAGGGATGAGAGGAAACCATTTGGCTAAAAAGCTTTCAACATTATTATTTCTTCTGGAAATGAATGTTTTCAGTGGTTGAATATGTCTTTCAATATCCTTAAGTAATTATCAACTTTTGAAATTGTTTTTGTCAAAGAGCAAGTGTAAATATATCTCTTAGCAGATAAGATTATGTGATTCAGTAATGGGTTCTTACCTAAAAAGCCAAACCAGATCAAAGATTTTGTCAAATTAAGTGTTTAGATACGTTTCGTAATCCACTGTTCAAGTTTCTTCCAGAAAGTTTTGGTTTCATCACATTCCCAATATACATGGCATAAGGTCTCAACAGAATCATTACAAAAAGAACATATTGTATTGTCAACCAGATTCATCATAAAAAGTTCTTTTTTGATATAAAAAATTCCATGCAGAAATTTATATTGAAAATCTAACAGTTTCACATCTCTAAATTCTTTCTACAAATATCAAAAATCAAATGCCAATCAAAATCAATACAATCAAATAATGTTTCCCATTTTTTGGCACATGTGAGGTTTACATTTACAGATAACAATTTATCATAGAATACTCTTGAACCTTTTATTGGGGGGATGTGAAATCCTTTTGGAGAGAATTTATGGCAAGGTCATTAATGTTTATATATCTATATTCCTTTATAGTCTTTTTCCAGGGTTCAGGTAAAATATATATAACATATCCAAGATCTAAGTGAGTACCTCTTATATCAAATTTAAGCTTCAAATGATCAAAGGATATAAACCCATGTTCATCACAAAGATCTTTGATCGTCAAGATTCCACTTTTAGCCCAGTGACTAATGATGTGATTTGAATTTTTAAAATTGTTATTCAGCCATAAAGGTTGGGATAAGATTTCATTAATTTTCTCTGCATCTATAGTGTTTTTGATACAATATAATTTCCATGCCTTTAAAACATCTTTCCAAAAGGATTATCAACTGCAACTATATTCTGAAAATTTGCTCCATATTTTAGAATATCCTTAAAAGGAAAGTTGCATTGATTACTAGAATTTATTTTTTAAAGTATAGTTTGAGTGTAGATAATTTCATGGTGTTAACAAAGGTCTTAATATCAATCATGCGTAGACCCCCCATTTTGTAATCTTTTTAAAGTGCTCCGTTTGATTTTGTCATTTTTGTCATTCCAGATGAATTTAAAAAATACTCTCTCAAGCGCGGTGATAAAATCCTCTGGAGGGTTAGGTAAAGTGTTAAAAATATGAACTAATTTTGAAAGAGCCAATGTCTTAATAACAGTCATTTTCCCTATCAGAGTCAAATGTCTTTTTCTCCAAGTTGCCAGTAATCTATTAATTTCTTCCAGTCTTTTCTTTGTGTTAATAACCCATAAATCATTCAAATCCGGAGTAAATTTAATTCCTAATACTTCAAATTGTTTTCTTTGCCATTCTATATTCAAATCTTGACATAGTATATCCTTGCTACCAGCTTTTGAGCCAATCCAGATTGTTTTAGTCTTATCTATGTTTATCTTTAGTCCTGACATATTGTAAAATGTATTAAGTGTGTCTATAGCAGAATACAAGTTTTCATCTGAGCCATCCAAAAATAATTCAGTGTCATCTGCATATTGACCTAATTTGTATTCTTGATCATCAATTACAATTACGACTATCTTTATAGTTTCATGTTGCCTTATCATACATCCTAGGATTTCAGCAACATCCTAAAAGAAATAGATATGGAGATATGGGATCCCCTTGCCTACAACCCCGTTGATTTGGGAAGAAATCAGAGAGATGCCCATTCTGAATAACACATGAAGTTGTGTCATATGTTAAGACATTAATCCAACGTATAATCTTTGGACCAAAACCAAATTTTACTAGGACAGAATTGATAAAATCCTTGGAAACTGTGTCAAATGCTTTTTCGAAATCAATCAAAATTAATAAACCTGACATGTCTCTTTTCCTAGTTTCAAACATAATGTCATATAATAGCCTTGTGTTTTCACTTAATGTTCTGCCAGGTATAAATCCAGTCTGGTTATTATGTATCAGGGAATCAAGGGTAGTTTTTAACCGATTTGAGATACATTAACTTATTAATTTATACAGAGCATTTAATAAAGTAATTGGTCTCCAGTTCTTCAATAAGTTCCTATTTTTATTAGCTTTAGGTATACAAGTGATAACTCCTCTCTTCATGGTAAGAGACATCTTATTTCTTTTTGATACATCTTTGATAAATCTGAAAATCCAGACCTTAAGTTCTTTCCAGAAGAATTTAAAGAAATCAATTGGAAATCCATCTATACTGGGGCTTTTGTTATTTTTCATACTTTTTATTGCCAATGATATTTCATTTATGTCTAATTCTTTTTCCAATTTGTCTCTCTGTTGGTGACTCAAGGTTGGAGTTATCACATTTTCTAAACAGGCATCATTCTCATAGTTCTCAGCAGAAGAATACAGTTTTTTATAAAACTCTTCAAGTTCATTTAAGATCGCATCGCTGTCAGTAATTTCTTAATTCTTATCTGTAATAATTTTATTAATTGATTTGCTGACATAATTCCTATTTTCTAAGTGACAGAGATAGTTTGTTGGTTTTCCCCTTCTTTATACCATAGAATTCTGTTTCTGAGTTGAATTCCTCGTATCTCTTCTTCCTTAATTTGTTGTAGTTCTGATTTTAATTTAGAAAGTTCAGATAGTAAGGCTTCATCTACGTTTTGAAAATCTTTTCTAATAGTATCTTCACAGTCTCTTATTTTAGTTTCTAACTCATTTGTTTTGTCATTTGTTTTCTTTTTAAGATAAGATGAAAAAGATATTGATTTACCTCGAACATTCATCAGAAATGTTTCTAAGAATAAGCTGTCATCTATCTTAAGTTTGATATCTGAGTCATTCACATTCTCAACATCTGAGTCAATATCTGAGTATTGTTTGGTCGTCTCCTTTAAGATTGATCTGACTAAATCAGCATAATCGGGATTTAAGAGTAAAGAAGTATTGAATTTCCAGTAACCCCTCCCTCTTTTTTGATTAATAGTGTTTGAGAAAGTAAAACTAATAGCTGAATGGTCTGTTTTATAGCCAGGTATGATGTCAGAATCAAGTGAAAGATTTAACATGTCCTGCGAAATTAAAAAAAAGTCCAATCTTGCTTGCTGTCTATGGTTTTTTCCACCATGTATATTTTCTTAAATCAGGATTTAGTTCCCGCCAGATATCAATTAGATCTTTTCTTTGTCTTATCCACAGTCAGATACTAAAACAATAGTACTTGAATACAGTGATCTCAAAATAAAATGCTTCATAAGTGATGTAAAAGGAAAGGGCTTTGAACAATATGTCGCAGTGGTTGTTTTAAGATGATTTGGAAATTGGGGTATTGTTATCAAATCATTACGCTAACTTCTTTTCCTTATTGAATGATGAACAATATATGTGCATGTCAATGATAATGAATAATAGCTGGGTTTGGAAGAGAGGTGGAGAAGTCCACCCTTTTTCTTCGTTTTTAACTCTAATTTCTTTTCTTTTTTCATTTTTAAAAAAATATTTTTACTTTGTTCCTACACACAAGCATCTATGTCGTCCTTTTCATTGTTTTTATCTCTCCCTTTCCTCTTTATTTTTCCTATCCATAATTTTTTTGTTTCCAATACGGTACAAATTTCGCATTCTTCTGTAACAATATTCCAATTTTTTCTTTGCATTGTATCTTTCTCTCACCTCGCTATCTTTCTTATTAAAAAACTTTGTTCCCAACATTCCAGTACAAATCTCGCCTTCACTTGTAACAATGCCCTTCAGGTAGTTGTTGGTAGCCATTGTGTTATCTTTCTACAAGTTACAGGTAGTCATTGAGTTATAGTTCTATAAGTTTAGGTAGTCATAAAGAGATCGTTCTGCAATCAACAGGTAACCCACGAGTAGTGGTTCCACAAATTATAGGCTGTCATCAAGCGGCCGTTTAAGACATTGAAGGAAACCATGGAGCGACCGTTCTCATACTGTTTGGGTGTCAGCCTGTTGTAACAGACACATGTCTACCCAAGCGTACATAGTTAGTCGTTATGTTGTGAAATACCTGTAATCAGGCTGTTCCACTGCTGACCTTGAGATACCTGTAATCAAGCTGTTCCACTGCTGACCTTGAGCTACCTGTAATCAGGCTGTTCCACTGCTGACCTTGAGACACCTGTAATCAGGCTGTTCCACTGCTGACCTTGAGACACCTGTAATCAGGCTGTTCCACTGCTGACCTTGAGACACCTGTAATCAGGCTGTTCCACTGCTGACCTTGAGATACCTGTAATCAAGCTGTTCCACTGCTGACCTTGAGATACCTGTAATCAGGCTGTTCCACTGCTGACCTTGAGACAGCTGTAATCAGGCTGTTCCACTGCTGACCTTGAGATACCTGTAATCAAGCTGTTCCACTGCTGACCTTGAGATACCTGTAATCAGGCTGTTCCACTGCTGACCTTGAGACACCTGTAATCAGGCTGTTCCACTGCTGACCTTGAGATACCTGTAATCAAGCTGTTCCACTGCTGACCTGGCACAGAGGGCGTGAGTGAGTATGGTTTTACGCCACCTTTACTAATATTCCACCAATATCACCGCAGTGGACACAAAACATGATTTTTTTAAATAGTGTATCCACGTAGGGAATCGAACCCGGGTCTTCAGCAGCGGGAACTCCATTCCGACCTTGTAAAGTCACGTGTTGTTTTAGATCTTATTTTAAGCTCATTTTGTTGTTATCATTATCCATCTTAGCAAATCATGTTACTATGAAGACCAGCCTGGAGCGATGGTATATTCAGCAGAGGATACTAATCCCCACAAAGGAGTGTGATCAGATGAAAATGTTAATGTTATGATCTTCAAATATCTGGCGGACATGGTTGTAAATTCAATGATAAATTCAAAGGATCGTATTATAATGTTACTTTTGAAGGTGCTATTCTCATTTCATTTGTTCCGTTATCAGTTTAACTGTTTTGTTATGTCCATATTGAATGAATGAATTAATTAATTAATGACACACAGTGTCTACCTGTTATCATGTGCTGTAGATTGTGCGTTATTAGAAATTCATAGCAAATCGTATTGTAATGTTACTCTTGAAAGTTTACTTCAAATTTAATTTGTTCCAGTTTTAATTTTAGTTTTGTCTACGTTGATCTAGAATGTGTACCAGTGGACGTCTTATCAAAGGCTTTGAATGAATGTTATATTGCACCAGTCGGGTCATTCCGGAACAGGTTTCAATATTGCAAAGAAACAAGATGGACCAAGATGGGTAGTAAATTATTTAACTCCGTTTGATAGTCCTCAATCAATGCAGCTACTCACCCTCATCGCCGTTCTACAGATCAGATCAGCAACACGGAAATGGCCGTTTAGTTCTTCAGTCAAGGGGACACACATCTGTTATAAGGTTAACAGTCAATTTCTGTCTGTCCGTCACTTCTAACACCAATTTCTTGCCATGTGGAAAATATTGTCAGCGTGCATACTCTTGAAGATAATGAACCTCGAAATGAGGTGTCGGCTGATATCAAGTCATAAACTACTCTCCTGCCAGGGTAGACAAAGAATCAACGGTATGTTTTCCCTGCCACTGATCGCTGCGTCGATGCTGCTTCAGTTTTGATAGAATGAATGGTATGTAGTAGTAATATGAGAAGAAGCGCTTTGTAGAAGACGCTGCGCCTTTTGTGATAACTGCGCAACAGTTTACTTCGTGCTGCTAAAGTTAAAGATACATGATCAAGAATCCATTTGAAACGCTGTTTAATCCTAACATTTGACATTTTTGTGTTATTATTGTATTACTGTGTTCCCTACAAACTGTCCCTAATGCGTAGTTTTAAAACGCGGTGGCATGCGGAGGAAACTCCATTTGGACGTATGTACGTCATGTAAGATCAGATCAGCAACGCGGAAATGGCCGTTTAGTTCTTCAGTCAAGGGGACACACATCTGTTATAAGGTTACCAGTCAATTTCTCCCTGTCCGTCACTTCTAACACCAATTCTTGCCATGTGGAATATATTGTCAGCGTGCATACTCTTGAAGATAATGAACCTCGAAATGAGGTCTCGGCTGATATCAAGTCATAAACTACTCTCCTGCCAGGGTAGACAAAGCATCAACAGCATGTTTTTTCGTGCCATTGATCACGGCATCGTTGTGTCTTCAGTGTTAATAGCATAGTATGCAGTAGGATTAGGAGAAGAAGCGCTATGTAGAAGACGCTGCGCCTTTTGTGATAACTGCGCAACAGTTTACTTCGTGCTGCTTAAGGTAAAGATACATGATCAAAAATCTATTTGAAACGCTGCTTAATCCTAACATTTGACATTTTTGTGTTATTATTGTATTACTGTGTTCCCTACACATTGAGACTATATCGTAGTTTTAAAACGCGGTGGCATTTGGGCGTATTTAGGTCACGTGGTTAAGATCTGTATGGGTAGGACTTCCTGTAAGGCATCATGATTCACAGTGTAAGTTCCGCGACGACCGTTTCGTTCCTTCACAATTATTGATTTCATCTCATCTGCACGATTAAAGGCATCATTAATTCGTCATTCATATTTAAAGTGATCCTAACCTATGTTAATCTACCCTGCATGAATATGTCACCTGGAAAGGCTTCAAGTGCAAAAACCCATATAACATAGCATTTGGAGCGACATCAGGCACTTTTGAGATTGATCATTAATGGATACTATAGGCAGTAAAATATACGATGATTTTATTTGACACGAATTTTGAAGAGATAAACCATTCATCCAGAGATACTATAACTGTTAACATAAAATTCTAAACGCTCACACCAGAGAAGTTCTGGAATATCTGTCGCAGAGCATTAAATGAAACATAGTCAGATGTCCGACGATTTCGGACCCAGGGAGCTGATACATTTTCCTTGTCCACCTTCCTGTGTTAATGTTTACATGTATATCTGTACTGGTATTATATGAAATGATGAAATGTTGACACCAAATGCCTGAGGGGCTGGAACATTGCACTGATCTATTTGTTTTGTATCTTGTGATCATCAAGGACAATATTACATTCTATAAATTTGGTTAATCCATAACCTTATCGCCAGTGTAGCCTTCGGATATTTAAAGCCTATGTTCATTACTACAAAGACACATCAACCATTGCATAATGTTGTGAGAGCAACGTTTTTAATTACTTTACAATTCTAATGTATTCTTTACTGTGGTATTTTATTTTACTGAAATCGTCTCCGTGCTGTAGTGGTTGGAGCGTCCGTCCGGAGAGCGGATGGTCGCGGGTTCGATCCCCGGTCATGTCAAAAGACGTTAAAATATGGTACTTGTTGGTCCCTGCCTGGCGCTCAGCATAAATGGGTATAACAAGGACTGGTCGGCTCGGAGTCAGTATAATGTGTCTGAGTGGGGTATTCATGCTTAACTGCGGCATGGTATCTCAGTGGGCTAGCACTGTAAAATCAGCTTAAGTCTGGGCTAGTACAAGCAACTATACATACACACGCATGCACGTCGTCACATGAGCAAAATATTCTCAAGTACGACGTTTAACCCCATTTCACCTCACCTCACCTTATTTTACAGAACTAGTGCTCAAAAGAAACTATACACCCAGGACACCGTATCAACTGACATACAGTGTACCGGCAACTAACAGAATATGGTATTCGAGCACGTCGACCCATCCGCGGAGTGCATCTGACTCTTCAAAACCGACGTCGGAGGAGGACATGGACCAGGCGAGTTCGACGTTGGTAGATGCGTGATTGGCGACGCGTGATGGTCACCGACCAGGGAAGGTTTTGCCAGTACAGTAATGACGGCCGGGCTCGTGTTTACATGCGAGTAGGTGAACGTTTAGCGCCGAATCGTGTTCAGCAAGTCTAACCGTTTGGAGCCGGTGCGTGATGGTGTGGGGAGGGATCTGCGGCGATCTCAAAACGAGACTTGTAATACACGGATGAAGTTTTGCAACCAGTTTTGTTGCCATTTATCCAGCAATAACCACGTGCCATTGTCTACCAACACGATACCGCAATGCTTCATACAGCAAGACTGACAAACGACTTTCTGCATAAAGCTTACGTCGTTGTGTTGCCGTGGACAGCATGTTCTCCCGACATGAATCCGACAGAATACTCATGGTACTACATGAATCGGCATATCAGAAGACTACCAGCGCCAACTGTCACCGCTCAACAACTGCAACAATATTTCCTAAAGTGAAAGTTTCCAGAGCAACGAACCATTGGTACGAAATGTTACTCCTGTGTATAAAACGAAAATAAACATGTCTGGATTAACTGGGTCCAGGTTAATCGTGTTTTACTAGGCCAATTAAATGCTTGTTGAAATGAGTGTCACACTCATCAGGCCATAGTGACGAAGCACGAATACGACCATTATCTACCCACTGGTACAAAACGACCCTGCGAATGATTCACCAGTGTATCCACTACATCAGATGCATCAAACATCAGTGAAAAAGCACGGTATAAGCCTTAAGTGTTCTCCATTCTACTAGAATTATGTCTCCATTAATCAGAGCCTTTCTAAATAGACTGAAAACAGTGCAGCTGATAATGGCATAATTATCGCATAATTGATTCCTCAACAAAAGACCATCTCCACATGGGGCATATCTCTGCTACTCTCCAGTAAGTAGACTGTTCTGTATTCGAGGATGTTATTTCTAATCTACATCATGTTCCTCAAAGGCGATATTGAAATCATTACGACAGGCAATGCCAGCAAATTACACTCGGATTGACAGTCCATTACTTTGTGTAATACTGATGAAGCAAAGCACAGCTAGCGTTGATAGGAAACGGGGAGAAGTATGGTGGCTGATTAGGGCCATCGCTCGTGTTATCGCTTTCTCTCTTTCTCGCCTCCGAATTTTAAGGCGAGAAAGCGATGGCCCTAATCAGCCACCATAGAGAAGGCTATGTAAATATAGTCTGGACTGACAGTTAACAGTAATCACCGGAGAGACATCAGACACTGGGGATTTAGTGCATGTGAAGCCTATCAAGCAGTATATACATGCTAGTAGATCTGGTGCAGTAGAGATTGGGCGGATTGGTTATTCTTCGTCTGACTGCCTAGACATCATGTGTGTACTAAGTGTATTAGTGCTGATTTAGACACAGCATGGTAGATACAAATCTGTAACTCTGTAGTTTGAGGTAGCAACACTACTGTAAGAGTGTTTACCACACTGACAGGCCACAAGAACTTGGCGACATCTGCTTAATAGAAATTGTCTACAGATATAAACCGCATCGACCATTTATCGGATGCTCTTGATCAGCGTCTACGATTCTGTAAACTACAGCTACAGAACGTCCAACATTCGGGACAATTTCTGCCGGCAGAGTGGGTGAATATTCCCCATTCTACAATTCGTAATCTGATTGGCTCCATTATGTGACGATGCCAGGCAGTTCCGGACTCTCATGGAGGTCATAGAGGATATTGAGAACAGATGACCTTCACCTTGACAATTCATTGTTACATGTGTACCACGAATAGCATCGGTCAGCGACAATGATACGTGCGTTAGTTTTTGTGGTGTTTTGGGGATAAAGGGGGCTGTTGCTGGTTTTGTGGGGGTTTGGGGTTATTTTTTGCTGAGTTCATTTAAAAAGGTGCAAAATAAGCAAAGCCGTTTTGGAAACATTGTGTGTTTCATTATCAATTTATATTTGCACCACGTGGAGATCTGTGTCTCACAGCGCCTAGGACAAACACTCCAGGTGTTTCGTTGAGTGTTTTGCCTATATTTCAACGCATGCAAACTTTTTATCCCAGCTCATAATTTCGAGAGATACAAGTCATGTCAGCCATTATCTTCTGTGTGAAAAAAGAATGTTATTTGTTAATGTTTCATGTATTTAACGCTTAGTCTCTGAATATATATAATTTTGATAGCAACCAATATAATCATTGAAAAGGAGCCCCAGTGAGATGGACCTGAACCTGAGGAGAATCTACACTTTCTTCATTTAGGGCTTTTGCATTACATGGAGGGCTAGGCAGTAGGGAAAACCATGTGGTTCAGGGACTGTGAGACAGACTAGGAACCAGGCACAAGGGCCTGGTGTTCCTCCTGCACTCGGTAGTCCATGTTATGCATAAATGTAGAAGCTCCTTGAAAATATTTGCTTGAAATCAATCAGATCAAATTTAGGAACACAAGTGAGACAGTGAGACAGACTAGGAACCAGGCACAAGGGCCTGGTGTTCCTCCTGCACTCGGTAGTCCATGTTATGCATAAATGTAGAAGCTCCTTGAAAATATTTGCTTGAAATCAATCAGATCAAATTTAGGAACACAAGTATTCATGATAAGTCTCCAAATATGACCCGTATTTTCTCCTGGTCGGCAAATTCACTCCATTATGTTGCGATACATTCCCTAGTCCATTCACAGTCATAGCTTTGTTTGACAAGTGACGTCACAATCTCCATCTCTCACAGAACCGAAAATCTGTCTCACATGAGCTTAATGTAAATGAACGGTTATTTTATCTCCCTGTACAGGGAATCGGTATCACAAAGGCGTTATGGTGGCGAAGTGTTGCAGGGATATATACCACAGAGATAATATACCCTGGGCGACCGAGGATGCCTAGAACACGCCACATCAAAGAAAGGAGTGCAGGAAGAGTTAACAATGATTTTTGTGAAACCGTTCATCAAATGAAAGTTTCCTGACAAACATGGCAGTTCTACTCTGTACAATGAGAAATCAACCCCCTGGTCATTGTGGGTGACAGTAGGTCCCCAGATGAGGCGACCCAATTTATCAGACTTGATAACATTACAGAATGGCCGTATTCCGACGGTCGGGATCATATTGAACATCATCAATCACAGGATTGATATAGTCAAAACTCGACTATGAAAGCCTCTATTGTATAACTTCAATATTGCTGAGTTTGGCGTTAAAAATCAAAACAACATTGTAGTCTTGTTTAGGTGATGAGACTTATGATCGCTACAAGAAGCGTAAAACCACACTCGTGTTAAATTGTCGATGGACTACGTATGTTGATATATTACGGTACAAAAAAATGATTGACATATACAAGAAAACATGTGCCTATGTTAATGAGGACTTGGTGGTTAAAACAATATCCTGCTCTAGGAAAGACGAACTGAAATTTATTCAATAATTTCCAGACAAAATTCGCTGTTTTACATTGATAGCAGTAAGGTGTACGTTAGCACTTAAAATGAAATATTGATACAGAAAAGCAATAACCTCTCTCTTACTATAATTCAGTCTGGACTCTCACATGTTATCAGATATGTCTATAGATGTACTGTAAAAACGGTAGATTGGCATGTGGTTAGGTAGATGAACCACAAGGTGGCGACACAGTAATGCTGATGTACCTCATTCCTGATCTACCTTGATCCCCCTAGACACATCCATCAACCAAAACTCGATTCCACAGGTGGTATCACCTGGCTGATATATTTTCTCGGAGATGTCGCAAGAAGTGATGGCGCTTTGCAAACAATGATGTTGCCATCGGCTATCATGACGTCACAATCAAATAACATTACTTATCTCCTGACCAATGGAAACGGTTAGCGCTATATGTTTCACTCAAGGTAAGCGTTATTACTGTTTACAATCAGGCATATTGGAAAACTGATTTCAGATGACAAATATAATCGCACCTTCGTGTCTTTTGATGTCCAACACATCAATACTTGGCAAGCCGGGAGTTGTTTACTTTAATCGACTCGCTTTGATATATTTGACACTTGGATGAGATTTGCTATGTTTCAGGAAAATCCAAATACATCTGTCCCTTTGAGTCAACCCCAACGTGACAACCATTCTGATGTACAACATGGCTTCCATCTCTTTCTCAAGATCTTTGGGGCAAGATACTAAAATCATCAAGAGTCTTAATGATATTATTTCTTGTCGAGGTTTACACGCTGAAAATATCTCAAGATCCTTACGCTTAGGGTAATCAGTTAATGATACATTGATTTAGATCATAAGAGAGTGTTAGTCTACGGGAAGGATATTGTCTGGAGACGTAAACGCGCTGCAACTATAAGAACTTGGAAGTTATGCTCAGCAAAAAACAAATTGTCTATTGAATGAAAATCATTTTGTGTTGGGTGCAAAAACCAATATCTACGCACAATCATTACTAATACGTGTAAGTATATTACTGAAGCTTTCAAATACTGCAGGGACCGCCTCCGTGGTGTAGTGGTTAGAGCGTCCGCCCGGAGAGCGGAAGGTCGCGGGTTCGATCCCCGGCCGCGTCATACCAAAAGACGTTAAAATATGGTACTTGTTGGTCCCTGCCTGGCGCTCGGTATTAATAGGTACAACAAGGAATGGTCGGCTCGGAGTCAGTATAATGTGTCTGAGTGGGGTATTCATGCTTCACTGCGGCATGGTATCTCAGTGGGCTAGCACTATAAAACCAGCTTAAGTCTGGGCTAGTACAAGCAGCCGCACATACACATACACACGCATGCACGTCGTCATATGAGCGAAATATTCTCAAGCACGACGTTAAACCCAATTTCACCTCACCTCACCTCAAATACTGCAGAATATCATGATATGTATCGTTGATACCACTGTCAGTTTTGAAACATCGCGAATATAGCCATGTATAGAAAATTTAAGCACACAAACTTGAGTATACAGAATAAATACTCTACTCATTCTATACAAGATGAGCTACACTGTAGGTATCTCCTTAGGCGAAGCCCATTTCTGGTGTCCCCCGCCGTCATATTGCTGGAATTTTGCTAAAAGCGGCGTAAACTAAACTCATTCACTCACTCCTCAGTCGAATGATCTAGAGAGTGGGAGAGGTGGGTTGGAGTTGCTCTCAGCCCAAAGAACATGTGATGCTGACATGATACGGTCTGAAATCCGCACTTACTCTAAATCACGTTGAAGAGACTGTAAGATTGTCAGAAGGCACAACACTATTCTACATTCGTTATATTTCCCAGGTCTGAGCTACAAAAAATCCTCAAAATTACATCCCTCAGATACATGTTTTTGCCTCAACAGGATTTCCCCAATTAACGGAACTCCATTAATAATAAGACAAGGCCCAACAGCAAACTTACACATCAATAAAATATTAAAACATGTTTGTATAATCTGTGCAGTGTTAAGCTATCAGTGTTACACGATTCGTAGAAAGTATTATGTCCACACGAGAACTGAACTCGGCCCCAGAACACGAACAAGAGGACGTTAAGAAAATTGGTGTAAATATATTCAATCATGATATATATATAAGCTGTACAACTGTCATCACTCCCATAAAGAGTATTGTATGTATAGAGGTATATCTTGCTTTCAGCGTGTGACTTCCTGAAAGGACAATTCAGTTCTGCCATGCACAATATGACCTTATTTGGCTATTGTTGTATTTATAAAACCAAACAGACACACCTGGACTGCACTCATCAGCAATATCTGAATGCAAAACTGGACTCAGCAGACACATACATATGATCACATTACTCTTTTATGGATCAACAGATGGGTCACAGTGACCTCTCAGTCTTGGTTTTATCACGTCTGTCATAAGACGTATGGTCAGCTATACTCGTCACTGCATCGTTATGTGGCACACATTACTCGGTGATGAAGTATATCAATAACAGGAGCATCTGAAGTTGAATCTGACAAATAGCAGATCTAAACCCCAGGTGACGAATCTCGAGACTGTTGATTGCAATCATCAGTCATCATTTCGACTTTGCCGTGGGAAAAACGATCACAACCAGGGCAACGGAATGTCTAGTTAATTCACCAGTCCAATAAGCTTCAGGCTCTGAAGCCAAAGGATCTCTCTTCATTTGTACAAAACATCACAGCCCGCATCTGACAGGTTATCTGATTAGAGCATCACGCACGGACGGCTAATGACTGATCTCACCACATTGCAACTATCTACGTCCTTCGTCAGACTTTTTTTGCAGTCATATTTCCGAGTCCTCTTCATCGTCCATTACAACGCAAGCGATGTTGTACATTCCCAGTCAGACTTCTGGGTCGTCGGGCATGTTGACTGAGAAGGTCAGCTCAGTGGGCAAATCCACGCTTTCCTTGCTACTCGCACGTGCTTCCAGGCCACTTTCATCGCGTGTGGAGCTTGATCGACGTAGCAGACGACTTCCGGTGTAGTTGACATGGCTGTATTCAAACGTGATTCCTCCGAGGAGAGCGCCGAGAATAGGACCAACCCAGTAGACCTGAAAATATATGCTTAATTGCCTTAGAACATTAACACTACTCATGTACCATTAGGAAATTAGCTTAACACATAACGGTTATGTCACGTTAACGAGAAAACTGTCTCAGTCGTCAGATGGATATAGTTGATAAATAGTGACAATGCTTCCACTGTAACATGTCTAGATTTAAACAAAGCTAATTTGCAGACTTCGGCTCGACAGCGGATAGATGTACAAAACTTTCCCTCTAATCCCAGCTGCACCGTTAGTATAGGAAAAGAGTGAATCGTGTTCAGTTATCTGACATATCTCAGTAATTATGCAAATAAAAAGATTTCTTTGTTCGTTTGTTAAAGGGATCAGACAGCTTGTGACAGGAGATGTGTCTCCTTCATTAGTGCCCGGATGTGACAGGATGTCAATGCAAACCGCCCCATGTTGACTTTCACATCCTACGTAGAAATACCAATGTCTGCAGCGTTTGTTTCTGGTCAATAACTTAACGTCTATCGTACGGTAGAATACGCCTCACAGATTTTGTTGGTTAATGACATATATGTTGAAACTACACTAATGTTTCGTAAACAGTCTTGTTACATTTCAGTATGTTTCCTGCCTGAAACCAATACAAACTTTAAACAATTGAACCGAGGTCTGACTGGTATATTTGATAACTGGCGTCTGATGCCTTTTAAACCCGTTTTTCATACTGTTCCAGCAAAAGACAGATGTTCAAGTCAATTCCACGTTATAGGGGACCTTTCTGCTCAACGCGCTTAAGAACGTAGAATTCAGAGCTGTTTGTGCTTTTCATTCATCTCAATATTTTTTTTATGCTCGAAAATCAAAACTTCGACAGAGTTGACATTATCGCGATAGAGTGACTGTTCAATTGTATTGATTATATTTTCGGTTTTCAACTACATAAGCTCATGATGTCCTTGCATTTCGCACAATCCATCAATGCTATAACAATGCAGCCATATCAAGACGTTACGTAGTTTGCATTGGAATTCACTTTCCAGGGGTCAACACAATTGACAAAACACAATGTAGATTCCTACCGTTTACTGAACAGAACTCTTGAACTCCCCAGGTTCCCATCTGACACTCAACAAGAATCTTGACGTCTCACTGGTCCCATATCCGTTACCGAGTGAGAGTCTGACCAGTCTAGTGGACACTATCGACCGCACTGCACCCAACAAGTGTCTACTGACCACTCAAGGTCTGTTCCTTACTGTGTTAACAATACTGTCAGCACACATTGGTTCTATAGACAGCGTAATGAGGGAAGTGATTGTGAGATATGAAGTTATCTACTTAGATTGAATCGATTCTAGGCGGACAGGTCGACCCCGTCACCTCATACCGCCAATGTCTTGTTAACATTCTCTCGCAATCGAATCCAGTAATTTCCATTGTACACAGACCCCTTGTGCGTTACGACAGTATTTTAAGATAACGAGATGTTGATGACCACAATGAATGAGTAATTGTATATAGATTTGTTTATTTCCGGGACTGATCGTACACTGTTTCGTTGACATTAACGTTCTCATAACCGTTATTTGAGGCAAGAAAAACATTTTAGTGAAAAGCGAGGTGAGTTGGAATGGGTTTTAACGCTGCTTTCAAGACTACTGAACCCACCGAGATAACATATACTTGGGACACTGACACCAAAATGTTTTATTCCCTGAATACTGAGTTCCATCGTTTAACGTCTTTTGGTATGACGTGGCCGAGATCAGAACCATAGACTTTCCGTTCTTCAGGCTGACACTCTACCCACTAGACCAAATTGGTCTGCACGCACTCAGTGTAGTAAATGGCACGCTAGTGCACACTTTCACCAACATCTCTATCACCCTGAAGTTTAAGATGTTTTGTGAGTACAGGGTTTTCACACTTTCGATTCATTTAACTTCGACCTTTTTTGTTACCCTCATCAACACACCAAAAATAATAACTCCAAGGCATTGATGTCGCTACTATCTTCTCAGTCCCCCATTCCACAACACTGGGATCACAAGGGAATGTCTACTTGCTCGGAGCCTGGTCCATACAATCAGCTATCACGCCATAGCATCAATCGCACGCCATCTTTTTCAAACACTTTTTATATGCACGGAATCCATATTGGTGGAAGCCCCTGCGTCTGCAAAATCTAGTTTTAATCATACCTTTATTCCTCATCCATCACCTACCGGCTCCCTTCAGCCACCAAGGGATGCATCACCGACATCAATATCTTCAGGCCAATGTTTTAATTGCCAGCTTCTATTTGCAATGATTAGATCCATATCATTATAGACTACTAGCAATAGAATTGAGGGTGAACTCACACCATTAACAGAGTGGAGAAGGATCATTTGTCAGGCAAATATTCTGCTTAAAGTCTGTTCCCCTCCATACCACCATTCCCCAATTTCACTGGACACTGGAGGAAAGAGTGCCAACATGATACCATAAACACACAACACTTGTACCTGGAGATTCATCATTGAACCTTTGACATTTGAAATATCTTGTCCCATCAAGCTTCAGCAAGCTTTATGGAAAGTGCGTTCATTTTCAAGCATTAGTCCAAGTTTCGATTTCCCGAGAGGGTAGACAATGTGAGCCGCTGTCCTCCCGTCCCATGGCGTGGAGGCTAAAAGCATGAAGGCCTCTGCTCACTTTGAACTTGTATCGTTTTACTGAACAAAGTTGATTTGTCGACAAACACATTAAGCCACGACAACTTACACTTCCTCGTCCATCATTCAAATCCTGTTTGCTATCCCCTGGTGGCCTTTCTTTCTGAAGTACATTTAAATAGACCTTAGAAGTCGTGGTGACCTTGCTGACAGTATCTTTCTGTAAATTTTCTGTAAAGTGCTACTAGTAACTGAATTTCTAAAGTATTTTGATATTTGTATTATAGCGCACGGATCCATGACTGAATGTTGTATAATGATGACAACGTGTTACCGGGCGTGTGATTAGAGCGTTGCGTTCGACAATCGAGTGTAGAAATGTCAAGGTGACTGGTGGGGTATTCATGCTTCATGCAGTATGAGCACTATAAAACCCTTAAGTCTGAGCACTATGACACGACATAATACAGGTCCAAACCTGGGTATTTGTACTTTGAGATGATCCTGCATCAGAACATATACCCTACTGGATGGGGTCCTGGACGGGTCTTGAGACCCTGAAACCCCAATAAGAAGAAAAGCATCTGATACTGGTGGGAGTCTTTCCCAACAGGAAGACAAGCATCTGGCGTGAGTCTTTCTGACCTGGAGTTTCTTTGCTTATTGTTTACCGCTGCAGTCATTAATGGTTCAGCTTTATGACTGTAGTCTGTAACTATCTAATCAGGATCGAATAATCCAGTGATTGACATGATAAGGATCGGGATACGATGATATGCATCCATCAAGCCAGTCAGCCTGACCACACGCTCCAGTAAGTCACTTCTCGCAGGTCTAACCGGATCTTCACGGTTTGGAAACCCGAAGACAACACTGAGACATTTTTAAGTGAACTTGCTTACACATGTCGGGTACTTAAAACCCATTCTGTTTCTGCAAATTTATGAGAAAATAACACAAGGTATTAGTAGCACGTCTGTCGTGGAATATCCACTCGGAGATGCCTATGGGTTCCTGAGACTTGGTATGTTCTGCAGCTGCCCAGTGGACTTGCGGCTGGTACATCACCGAGGTCAACCAAGTATGGGGTACATGTTCTACCCAAGGATCCCCAAGAGAGACATTCATTGTTGGAAACCCTCTCTGTCCTGGAATCCCTTTAGTTGGTATTATTGGTGATGAAGTAGGCGATATGCGACAACATGCTACTTGTCACAGGTTGGAGAGGCAACAGCAACTGCGGGCGTATACCCTAGTTGTGTCCTACTGACATAAGTGACTGGTTTGTGTGTGTACTTGGAATACAGAGCACAAAACCCGCCATGGTTGTATCGATGCATGTGTCAGTGCGTGAGTGTGATTTTACAGCGCGTTTGGCAATATTCCAGCATTGTTACGGAGAGTACAAGAACGGGATTAGGAGGTTTGCCCATTTCAGAATCAAACCATCACCTGCAGAGCCTGACGACTGGACACTTTAACCACTCATCTTCTTCATGTTTCATGGACACGTTTTATATTAACTGCTTTTATTCTGAGTAGATGGAGATAGTGAAGTTGGTAGTAATCCTGTTGTAATTCTACACGATAAAGCCAATCATCAAGCGCTCGATCTACAATTACAGGGAGCCATTCAGTGATCGTTCTACACGTTAAACGTAAGCATCCATCTGTCATTGGATAGCCCAGTCCTGTCATATCGGGATTGTTCTACACCATAAGGTCGTCAACAAGTGGTCCGTCTACAAGTTATAGTGTTGCACATTAAATGTAGTCATGAAGCGGCCCTTCTTGAAGTTATAGGTAGTCAAAGAGTGGCCATTCTACAAGTTATAGGTAGTCATTAAGTTATCGTTCTATAAGTTTAGGTTGTCATAAAGTCGCCGTTCTACAAGTTATAGGTAGTCATTAAGTTATCGTTCTATTAGTTTAGATAGTCATAAAGTCGTCGTTCTACAAGTTATAGGTAGTCATTAAGTTATTGTTCTATTAGTTTAGGTAGTCATAAAGTCGTCGTTCTACAAGTTATAGGTAGTCATTAAGTTATCGTTCTATTACTTTAGGTTGTCATAAAGTGATAGTCATACGAGTAGTGATTCCACAAATTGAAGGTTGTCATCAAGCTGGCCGTTCAAGACCTTGAATGAAAATATGGAGCGACCTTTTCAAACGGTTTTCGTTGTCAGCCCTTGTCTATATATTTACACAGTCAATCGTTATTTTGTGAGATACGTGTTTACAAACACACTGACCTGACACAGCGGGAACTCCACTGTGACCTAGTTAAGCCACGTGTTACTTTAGATCTTCCCGCCTACAAGTATGAATAACTGTCTTTAAGAGACAAGAATGGAATAAGGGGATGTGCACTATCCAGGGTGTTTTCCAATCGTTACATTGTGATGAAAGACCAAAGATCGTCATCATGGACATTCATTCACTAGTCTCTGAATGTATATGAATATTTGAATGAAACAAATAAACCCATATAAAAAGTCAAAAGGAGCCCCAGTCAGATGGGAAATTCAGAGAATATTAACATTCCATTTTAACGATGGTGATGAAGATGGTCATCAGGGACAATCATTGTTTGAATAAATAAAGCGGATCCTGGAACAGCTAAAGGACACACGTCTTCACAGCAATTTACAGCCTTCGTCTAGCTGCTAACAAGTGCTTAGTGTCCTGAATTGGAGCATGACGAGTGCGACCATTAGGGCAGGACATGATAATCCTTGTCGCACCTGGCCTCGTCACTGTATTCTGGACCAGAGGCGTGTTACTGAAATAAGCCTGTCCGTCTGTCTGTCTGATTATTCTATGGTGTTCACCATCTATATAATAATCTGATATATATGCGCCCCATAGTTAGAGTTTGTTTGCAGTTTGTCACACGAATTGGATTAATTTACCACATAATGGTGTTTGACCAACAATCACCTACACTCTGACATTCCCTTCGTAATTGGTCGGAAAGGCTGAGGTCAAATTTGGAATGGATGTATTCGTGTCTGTTTGCAACATACCCAGGTTTAAGCTAACTGGTTCATGGCTGAAGCTACAGAATGACGTTATACGCCGTTTGGGAACTTGTATCTTATTTCCCATCACATATTAATCATCTAGTAACAACATCACCGAATCCAACGCTTTGGTTCCTGAAAATCGTTTATAATTAAAAGGCACAATCCGTTGAATTGAATTCAAAAGATCGCGTTGAGAACTATTTTTCTTATCATCATCTTTATTATCTTTAATATAACCATCTTAATAAATCATGTTACTACATAAACAGCCTTGAGGTGATGGTATATTCAGCAGTGGATACTAATCTCCTTAAAGTGTTGGCATGAGAAGAAAATCTAAATGTTATGATCTTCAATTTTTTTCTGGCGGACATGATTGTAAATTCAATGATAAATTCTAATTATCGTATTATAATGTTACTTTTGAAGGTGCCATTCTCATTTCTTTTGTTCCATTATCAATTTAACTGTTTTGTTATGTCCATATTGAATGAATGAATTAATTAATTAATTAATGACACAGTGTCTACCTGTTATCATGTGCTGTAGATTGTGCGTTATTCGCGGTTGTTCAAACGTTCACTCTAGACGCCGAAACCCGGCTTTGATTCCCACATGGCTAACACTTGTGACGATCATTTCTCGTGTCCCCATCCGTGGTATTCCTTGAATGATGCTAAAAATAAATGACATATGCAAGAAAACATATGAAATATGACAGTGTGGTAATGAGGACTTGATAGGAATTTCAGAAAATATCCTTTTATCCTTTCTCGGTAAAGATTGAAATTAACTTTTCAATCATTCCGAGACATATTTAGTTGTGTTAAATTGATGGTAAAAAGCTTCACATGGGCACTACCAAATGTAATATCGATACGGAAAATGAATAATTGCTCTCTTACAAAAATATAATCCACTCTATATAGTCTCTCACATTTCGTCAGATATATCTATACTTGAGCGATAAAATGCTATACAGTAGATTGGCATGTGGTCAGGCAGATGAACCGCAAGGTTTTACAGTAATGCCGTAAAACTTCATTACTGATCGACACATTCATCCTCCAAAACTGATATGTCTTCGGAGATATTGAAAAACTCATTTTGCTTTGCAGGCAAAATATGTGATTTACAAACAGAAAAGGTAGGAACAACGATTTCAGATGACAAATATAAACTACTCCGTGTCTCTTGATATTCGTCACATCAACACCTGGCAAGCCTGGGAGTTGCTTTCTTGCATCGTCTCGCTGGGTGAGATTTGCTGCTTCAGGAAAATCCAAAGATATCTGCCCCTTGAGTCAAAACCCAACGTGACAACCGTTCTCATTTACAATATGGCTTCAGTCTCAGTCTCAAGATCTTTGGCGACAAGATACCAAACATCAAGGGTCTTAATCATCCTATTTCTAGTCGAGGTTTACACGCTGCAAATGTCACGACATGATCTGTACGTTTAGGGTAATCATATAATGATACATTATTTCAGATAATTAGAGAGTGTTTGTCTTACGGGAAACGGTATTGTGGGAACAGTATTGGCGCTGCAACTATAAGTCATGAAAAATACATAAACAGTAGAAAACAACAAATTCTGTATTGAGTGCAAAACACTTTGTATTGGGTGCAAAACTCAAAATCTGCAATCATTACTAAAATGTGTAATCGTTATCACTGAAGCTTTCAAATACTGCAGAATATCATGATATGTATCTTTGGTACCAGGGTCAGTGTTGAAACATCGCGCATGTAGCCAACGGAATATTAAAATACACAAACTTGAGTTCACAGAACAAATACTCTGCTCATTCTACACAAGGATACACTGTGGATATCCCCTTAGGCGAATGTTCTAGAGAGGTTGGATGAAGAGTAGGAGTTACGTTCAGCCCAAAGAACATGTGATGCTGACATGATACGGCCTGAAAGCCACACTTACTCTAAATCACGTTGAAGAGACTGTAAGACTGACAGAAGGCGCCAACAGTCGTTGTCATTTGTGATATTTTCGAGATCTGAGATACAAAGAATTCCCAAAACTGTATCCCTCAGATTCATGTTCTTGTCTGAGTAGTATTTCCCTAATTTACGGAACTCTTTTAATAATAACACAATGCCCAATTACAAAACTCCAAATTAAAAATAAATAGAAACCTGTTTCTATCATAACTATCCGTGTACTGTTAAGCTATCAGTATCACAAAATGAATCATACAAAGTATTAAGTTCACACAAGATCCGCATTCGGCTCCAGAACACGTACAGATGTGCGTTATGAAAATTGGACTCTATTGGTACTGTAAATATATCCAATCACAATATATAGAAGCTGTACAATTGTCTTATCTCATTCTCAGAGAATAAGTGTAGAGCGGTATATCTTCCTTTCAGCATGGTGAAATCCTATAAGGACAATTCAGTTATGTCACACACACAATCACCAAATGTGTCTATTGTTGTATTTATCACTCAAACAAATACACCCGGATTCAGGACTGTACTCATCAGCAATATCTGAATGCAAGACTTGACACAGCAGACACTTTCACTCTTATATGCATTAACAGATTGGTCACAGTGACTTCTCTGTGTTGCTTTTTATCATGCCATGCCTTTCAAAACACGTAAAGTCAGCCATGTTCGTCACTGCATTGTTATGTGGCACACATTACTTGGCGATGAAGTATTTCAATAACAGGAGCATCTGAAGTTGAATCTGACAAATAGCAGATCTAAACCCCAGGTGATGAATCCCGAGACTGTTGATTGCAGATATCAGTCATCATTTCGACTTTGCCGTGGGAAAAACGATCACAACCAGGGCAACGGAATGTCTAGTTAATTCACCAGTCCAATAAGCTTCAGGCTCTGAAGCCAAAGGATCTTTCTTCATTTGTACAAAACATCACAGCCAGTATCTGACAGGTTATCCGATTAGAACATCACGCACGGACAGCTAATGACTGATCTCACCACATTGCAACTATCTATCTTTTGTTCCACTTTTTTGGGCAGTCATATTTCCGAGTCCTCTTCCATCGTCCATTTCAACGCAAGCGATGTTGTACATTCCCAGTCAGACTTCTGGGTCGTCGGGCATGTTGACTGAGAAGGTCAGCTCAGTGGGCAAATCCACGCTTTCCTTGCTACTCGCACGTGCTTCCAGGCCACTTTCATCGCGTGTGGAGCTTGATCGACGTAGCAGACGACTTCCGGTGTAGTTGATATGGCTGTATTCAAACGTGATTCCTCCGAGGAGAGCGCCGAGAATAGGACCAACCCAGTAGACCTGAAAATATATGCTTAATTCCCTTAGAACATTAACACTACTCGTGTACCATTAGGAAATTAGCTTAACACATTAAGGCTATGTCACGTTAACGAGAAAACTGTCTCAGTCGTCAAATGGAAATAGTCAATGATTAGTGGTAATACTTCCATTGTTACCTGTCTAGATTTAAAACAAAGCTAATTTGTAGACTTCCGCTCGATAGCGGAGAGATGTACAAAACTTTCCCTCTAATCCCAACTGCGCCGTTAGTATCGAAAAATAGTGAACCGTGTTCAGTTATCTGACATATCTCAGTAATTATGCAAATAAAAAGATTTCTGTGTTCGTTGGTTAAAGGGATCAGACAGCTTGTGACAGGAGATGTGCCTCCTTCATTAGTGCCCGGATGTGACAGGATGTCAATACAAACCGCCCCATGTTGACTTTCACATCCTACATAGAAATACCAATGTCTGCAGCGTTTGTTTCTGGTCAATAACTTAACGTCTATCGTACGGTAGAATACGCCTCACAGATTTTGTTGGTTAATGACATATCTGTTGAAACTACACTCAGCCCTCGTAGACAGTTTTGTCACATTTCAGTATGTTTCCAGTCTGAAACCAATACAAACTTTAAACAATTGAACGGAAGGCTGACTAGTTTATTTGATAACTGGTGTCTGAGACCTTTTAAACCCGTCTTTCATATTGTTCCTGCAGAAGACAGATGTTCAAGTCAATTACATGTTGCAGAGAACATTTCTGCTCAACGCGCTTCAGGACGTCGCATTCAGAGCTTTTTGTGCTTTTCATTTATCTCAGTATTTTTTATGCTCGATAATCAAAATGTCAATGTACAACTTCGACAGAGTTGACATTATCGCGATAGAGCGACTGTTCAATTGTACTGATTACATTTTTGGTTTTCAACAGCATAAGCTCTTGGTGTCCTTGCATTTCGCACAGTACATCAATGCTATAAGAATTAAGCTATATCAAGACGTAACGGTAACAACAACAGTCTGAAAATATATAACATCATGAAAGACCATGGTTTGTATTGGAATTCACTTTCCAGGGGTCAACACAATTGACAAAACACAATGTAGATTCCTATCGTACACTGAACAGAACTCTTGAACTCTCCAGGTTCCCATCTGACACTCAACAAGAATCTTGACGTCTCACTGGTCCCATATCCGTTACCGAGTGAGAGTCTGACCATCTCTAGTGGACCCTATCGACCACACTGCACCCAACAAGTGTCTACTGACCACTCAAGGTCTGTTCCTTAATGTGTTAACAATACCGGTCAGCACACATTGGTTCTATAGACAACTTAATGAGGGAAGTGATTGTGAGATATGAAGTTATCTACTTAGATTGTATCGATTGTAGGCGGACAGGTCGACCCCGTCACCTCATACCGCCAATGTCTGACCAACATTCTCCCGTAATCGAATCCAGTAATTTCCATTGAACATAGACCCCTTGTGTGTTCCGACAGTATTTTGACACAATGAGATGTTGATGAACCACAATGAATAGGACTGAGTAATTGTATATAGAGTTGTTTATATACGGGGCTGATCGGATATTGTTACCTTGACATTAACGTTCTCTTAACCGTTATTTGAGGCAAGAAAATAACATTTTAGTGAAAAGCGAGGTGAATTGGAATGGGTGTTAACGTTGCTTTCAAGACTAGTGAACCCACTAAGATAGCATATAATTGGGACACTGACACTGAAACGACCACGCCTTGTGTTATTCCCTGAACACTGAGTTCCATCATTTGACATTTTTTGGTATGACGTGGCCGAGACCAGAACCATAGACTCTCTATTCTTCAGGCTGACTTTCTACCCACTAGACCAAGATGGTCTGCACGCACTCAGTGTAGTAAAGGGCACACTAGAGCACACTTTTATCAACATCTCTATCACCCAGAAGTTTAAGATGTTTTGTGAGTACAGGGTTTTTTACACTTTCGATTCATTTAGCTTCGGACATTTTTGTTACCCTCATCAACACACCAAAAATAATAACTCCAAGGCATTGATGTCGCTACTTTCTTCTCAGTCACCCATTCCACAACACTGGGATCACAAGGGAATGTCTACTTGCTCGGAGCCTGGTCCATACAATCAGCTATCACGCCATAGCATCAATCACACGCCATCTTTTTCAAATACTGTTCATATGCACGGAATCCATATTGGTGGAAGCCCCTGCGTCTGCAAAATCTAGTTTTAATCACACCTTTATTCCTCATCTATCAGCTACTGGCTCCCTTCATCCACCAAGGGATGCATCACCGACATCAATATCTCCAGGCCAATGTTTTAATTGCCAGCTTCTATTTGTAATGATTAGATCCATATCATTATAGACTAGCACTAGAATTGAGAGTGAACTCACACCATTAACAGAGTGGAGAAGGATCATTTGTCAGGCAAGATTTTCTCTTTAAAGCCTGTTCCCCGTCCATAGCGCCATTCCCCCATTTTACTGGACACTGGAGGAATGAGTGCCAACATGATGCCGTCTAAGCTCATAAACACACAACACTTGTACCTGGAGATTTATTATTGTACCTTTGACATTTGATAAGACCTATCCAATCGAGCTTCAGCAAGCTTTGTGGAAAGTGCGTTCATTTTTCAAGCATTAGTCCAAGTTTCGATTTCCCGAGAGAGAAGACAATGTGAGCCGCTGTCCTCCCGTCCCATGGCGTGGAGGCTAAAAAGCATGAAGGCCTCTGCTTACTTTCAATTTGTATCGTTTTACTGAACAAAGTTGATTTGTCGCTTAACATATCAAGCCATGACAACTTACACTTCCCTCGCCCATCATTCAAATCCTGCTTGCTATCCCCTGCTGTCCTTTCTTTCTTAAATATATTTAAATAAACATGGTTCAGCAAGCCCAACAAGAAGACGATCATCTGATAATCTGAATCTTTCTGACCTGGAAGCCCTAAGTTTGTTGGCTTATTGTTCATCGCTGCACTCATTAATGTTCCAACTTTATGACGGCTGTTTGTAAATATCTAATCTGGATCAAACAGTCCAAACAATGTACGCGTCAGCGGTACGATGACATGCATCAAACAGGTCATCAAGTCTGACCACACTTCTTGGGTTGCTGAAGATCAATTCTAATCGGATCTTCACAACACTAAGACATTTCTCTGAAATTTGTTTACACACCTCGGGTACTTAAAACCCATTCTGTTTCTGCAACCTTATGGGAAAATGAACTCAGCGTATTAGGGGCCCTTCAGTCATGGAATATCAACTCGGAGATCTCCGTGGGGTCCTGCAACTACCTAGTGGACTGGCGGTTGGTACATCATCGAGCCTAAACAAGTATGGGGTATGTGTTCTACCCAAGGATTGGTGATAGGGATAGGGGGATACATGACAACATGATACTGGTAACACGTTGAACAGGCAACAGCAACTGCGATCGTGTCCAACTGACACTGAAGTGACTGGTTTGCCTGTTCTAGATGCGTGAAGCATTCCTATAAACAAGGTGTGCTCCAGCCTCTGAACTAGTACAACTATACCTGAGATTCAATAATATAAAATAAAAATCGCTTTTAACAAGTTACGATAATATATCATATCGATAGGCGCGAAACTGAAATAGCCAGAGACGTGTACTCACCCAATGATCCCTCCATTCGTTGCAGACAATGGCGGGGCCGAGTGACCGAGCTGGGTTCAGACTGGCGCCCGTGTACTTCCACTGTGGCAAAGAAAGATGTAATAACAGACGTCAGAACCTTCAAGCTGCACGGAATTCCTGTGATTCTTAATTGCGAATGTATTGGTTGCAGGTACTTTAATGTCAGAGCAGAAAAATCCCCATGGTTGTATCGGTGCATGTGTCCGTGCGTGAGTGTGATTTGACAGCGCGTTTGGCAATATTCCAGCAGTCATGTAGAGCACAAGGGATTCGTAAATTTGCCCATTTCGGAATCAAACCTTGACCTGTGGCGTTAAACGTTCTACGTAATCATCACACGCGCGTTCTACAATTATAGGTCGCCATTCAGTGATCGTTTTGCATGTTGAAAGTAATCATCGAGCACTCGTTCTACAATTACAGGTAGCCTTTCGGTGATTCTTCTACACCATAAACGTCGTCACAAGTGATCGTTCTACAAGTTATAGATTGTCCCTAAGTGATATCTTTGTACCTTAAATGTAGTCATCGAGCGGCCCTTCTAGAAGTTGTTTTTATCCTCTGAGTGATCGTTCTGCAAGTTGTAGGTAGCCATTAAGTTATCGTTTTATAAGTTTAGGATGTCATAAAGTGGTCGTTCTACAATCAACAGGTAGTGTAGTGATTCCACAAATTGAAGGTTGTCATTAAGTGGCCGTTCAAATCAGTTACCATGGTGATGAAAGTGAGAGACCGTAAGTACTTTGAACAGTATTTTAGTAATATCATGGGCATCAGCTTTCTGTGGCCACCAAGTCCAAACGGACACAGGTCGAAGGCACGCATTATTCACCATGATGCCATATAGCTCAGGGCTCCGTTGTTCAAAACAACCTTATCTCTTAAGGTCAACCTTATCTCTAAGATTACAACCTTAGACCTTTACTTTGGTTAGCCTCCCGTTGCACGAAACAACCTTAACTAAGGTTAACCTTAAGTTAAGGTTGATAACTAAGGTTGGTCCGACCCAACCTTAGCGTCTCTAAGGTTGGGTAGGGAATATGGCGGCTGCTTTTATATAAGGAGATTGATACTGGTACGATAATGAAAGACCAAAGATCGTCATCAGGGAGATTCATTGTTTGGATTAAACAATTCGGATCCTAGAACGGCTAAGGGCCACAAATCTACACAGATATTTGCGGTGTTCGACTAATTGTGCTCAATGTGCTGAATTGGTTGTTAAAGCCTAATTAGGTTCGGACGGTACATGGCGGGTGCGATTCGTAGGGCAGGACATGCTAATCGTTTTCGCGAGCACCTGATGTATTCACTGATTATTCTATCACATTGGCATATGTCATAGTTTGACCTACAATCCACTAAACTCTGGCATTCCCTTCGTAATTGGCTGCAAAGGCTGAGTTCAAATTTGGAACGGGTGTATTCTTGGTGTGTTTACAATATACCTGGATTTAAGCTATAGGTTTTTTTGTTGAACATTGTGTCGTTTTACGCCGTTTGGGAACTTGTCCAGTACTCGATTTCACCAAGGGTAGAATCAAACCTGGCCAATATGTCATCCGCATGACCACCCCAACGTCCCTGAACTGCTGGAATTGGAACTGACAAACTCGGTTCTTTTTATTTATATCTCATCACACATTCATCATCATGTAACGCCATCACCGGATCAGTTCGTTTGATACAAAGCTTTGGTTCTCTTAAACTGAATAAAAAGATCGCGTTAGGTACTTTTTTTTCTAATTAACATCTCTTAAGCTCATTTTGTTGCTATCATTATCCATCTTAATAACTCATGTCACTACAGACGCCGCCTGCGGCGATGATATATTCAGCAACGGATACTAATCCCGTCAAAGCGTGATGAGAAAAACATGTAATATTACGATATTCAAATGCCTGGCTGACATGATTGTAAACCCAATGAGAAATTCACAGAGAATCGTATTGTAATTTTACCCTTGAAGGTTTAATTCAAATTTAATTTGTTCCAGTATTAATTTCCCTGTATTAGTTTTGTCCACGCTGATATAGCACGTGCAGCGGAGGGCCATCTTGTTAAGGGCTTTTGAGTGAGTGAATGAGTTTTACGCTTTTAGCAATATTCCAGCAATATTCCAGAAATATCACGGAGGGGGACACCACACATTGTACCCATGTGGAGAATCGAACCCTGGTCTTTGTCGTGACGAGCTAACGTTTTAACCACTAGGCTACACCACCGCCCGAATGAATGAATGCATATGGTTGTTACCTATCATGATGTGCATGGAATTCGGCGTTAATCACAAATGATGATGAATGCAAGGGTATCAGTGAAAGTTCTAAGTACAACGGTTCAAATATCAAAGAATGCAAATGCTTATCTACAAAGATTCTCTTTAACTCCGAAAACAAGACACCTTTGATATACACTTACCCCGAATGTATGACCAATCGCAATTGCGAGACCCGCTGGTATAACTTGGAAGGTACCCGTCGCTAGATGGGGTGGGTCCATACTAGAGAAATATGCAAACACAAGGACAAATGTGATGAGGAATTCGATTCCGAAAGCTTGTCCACTCTCAATGTCTGAATGCACAGAGGTCACGCCAAGATATTCATGCTGGCGGGCAGGGGTAACTCCATACAACACCCCGGCTCCAGCGATCCCTCCCAGGCATTGAGCAAATACATTAAAAAACGCTGTGATGATGTCGATTTTGCGGGTGCACAACATTGCGATGGTAATTGCTGGGTTCATCTGTGCAGGAGAACCCATCCTCAGTGAACAGTGAAGTAGCGTTACTGTCGTCATCCCGAACGTAACGGCAGCTTTCAGTTCATCAGTACTGGCTTTACAGCGGGTGTTGGCCGTGATTGTGGCACCACACCCAAACAGGACGTAGAAGGTTGTCAGAAGGAACTCGGTCTTCACTGACCTCCAGAAACTTACGCTTCTGACAGTGTGAAAGAGGTTATCCATGATCTGGGCAAACGACATCTTGGCGGGTAGTGGAATCGTCTTTTAATCAGAGATAATAACGATATAGATTATAAAAGCTGACACTAATGTGTCGTTTCGTTACAGAGACAACGATCTACTTCCACATTTGGATCAATCTGCGTCGTTAAACTCAACCCTCTTTTAGAACGTCATCCTGGTCATAAATGATGGAGTTCGAAAGAATTCCACAAAAATTCCCTCAAATATTCAAGCACTTGTGTGCTAAAAACAAAACAAGCACTGATGTGCCAGAATTTCAAAGCACTGATATAACAGAAACCAAAAGCACGGTTTATTCGAGAGAGTGCCTTTAACGAAACCGCTTCCGGGGTTATCTTGTGCGGGTTATCCCTGCAATATGGTATCAAACAATCATGTGAGAGTACGCCTATACTATTTCGCAATGATTTCAGCTTGTATATGGCAATACCTTGCGTAGAGTATTCAAACACTTGTTCAAATCAAACAACAATTGAGTGATGCACCTTTAACACCACAGTGGTGGTTCTGTATGGGGTAATTCCCTCGCTCTGAATACATTGATATTCACACACCAGAGGTGGAATCGTGAGTATTGAGTCTGGTAGTGTTCCAGACGACCAGTGTAGACCAACTTGCAGACTGGATTACACAAGCCTCACTGCGGATACCAGTACATCGGAATCCCCTCCCATAACACACTCTTGGTCAGGTATGTGTCAGCGTATTATCAATCCTTGTGGAATCAATACCACGGTGTGCTTCTACGTGAATCTCAGAAGCAAACACAGAATATCCCGGATAAACAATCTCTGTCATGGGAACTCTTTCCATAGAATGCCACAGTCTTGGTTCATACAGACTTGCCGATTTCGCAAAACTTTCTTACAATGGTCAAACCTTGAACTGGAACGTAGCCTTCGTTCAAGAAGAAACTTAAAATCGAACTGGCGTCTAGAGAAACGTGCTTGAAAATTCTGCCATATTGTAAAATAATGTTTTCATCTTCGTTGCTTGTACCTGTGTGCTGGAAGCTGTATTACGTGTTGGTGGCTCTGAGATGCACATTAAGTTCCAGCTTCTCTTTGAATCCAGCGATGACGACTTGTTCATTCCATTAGCAGATTATACAGTACATCCGTGACATACTTGACTCAACGCGGCGGCGGCTGGCTTTCTACCATGGAAGTACGGGATAACAGGAATTGTCTCTCGTGGTAAGTAATCCCGGAATTAATGCGGCTTTATGTTTCTGAAACTGGCGACTGCTTCTGTTGTCGAAGCCAGTAGTGTCGGCAGGTTCTCCATTGGCAATACAACACGGATACACTGTTCCGAATCCATTAGAACTGATAGGAAGTAGATGTGTGTTGCTGTTGTCCGTGATCACGTGCGGACGACATTTGAATCGGTTGCTGCGAGCAGACGACACTTGAATTTTCTACGGCCAGTGTCTCACAGCAGACATTACCGCCAAGAGACGATTCCTTTTACACACTGTATGATCAGTGATGGAAGTGACTCGCACACTAGGAAGTTCTTGTGTTGTATTATCCCTGATCACAATGCAAGCCATAAAACCGCTGTACCACTAGTAGCTCACATTGTCACTGAGACCGGTGAAAAAACTTTCAAACTTGGTGAATACCATCAATAACGCCTCCGATCGCTCGACCACCGGAGTGATAAATCGCCTGGAATAATATCCGTCCAATCTATTCTCCCCACTGGCGCGGAGAAGATAGTTATTTTAAACTTTTTACTTGTGTTATGGTGGAGATAGTTGACGCTACCTTGACAGTAGTTTCCGACGGTGTTGTCGTCGCCGTGAGGTAGTGCAGTCACCGCCCCTCACAGTTTAACTTGACAGACTTCAGCGTTCTTACGCCGGTAATGATAAGATCAATACCCACTGCAGGCGACTCCTCTCGCCCCTAGCTCATCTCAACACAGTTAATGTGCCCACGTCACCCGAAGTTACTCAACCTTACACCTAATGCAGCGGGACAGACCATGCATCTCTGGAATAGGCAAGTTAGCTGCAAACAGGTTCATCAGCAGGCACCAGGCTCGCTGCGTCACTTCATGCTACAAGTCCGATGTTATTACTGCGTTTTATTGGCTTTTATCTCTGAGGATAGGAGTCCTTCGGCAAGTCGACGAGCGAAGAAGCTCTAAGCCTTAATAGACACTGGCTGTCCTTAGCTCCCATTGGTTTAGGGGACATCAGACCGCAATTTCCAGAATTTTAAACACTTTTCAATAATTAGTTTGGCCGATGTAATGATCGGTTTCGGTGACAAATATGAATTCCATTTTGATGTTGCAGGAAAATGACGCAGGTGTTGTTTTTTTGCGCTGTTAAATGGTTTTGTTTAAGGGGGAAAGGAATCGAAGAATGGAAATTACATGAAGAAGTACTGTCCAAGAAAGCTGTTCCTCCTATTAACTGTGATTTTGCGGATGGCTTGAGGTTTAGTTATTATTGCATGAAGTAACTTCTTTTATTGTTGGCACATGGGATGATAGCGTTCGAGGCACTTAAGCGTGGTCGCGTATTTAATTGAGGTGTTGGGATTAGAACAAATATTCTATAAGGGCATTTAATCCTCATCATTTTAACTTTGCACAGTATAGTGCGATAATTGGACTGCAGTGCATGGAAGTTGATGTGACATTTTTAAATAATACCGCATGACAACATAATTTGTTTGGACAGTGAAATAAAACACTGTTCGTATGGTCTAGAATAGATCGAGACCTATTTCCTTTTATATTGATCCAGGAATTCGATATTGACGAGAAAACAAGGTTTATGTTCACACATTATTAGGAATCATAGTGGTCTCATCCCTTATCTTCCAGTATCCGATGATCATTAGTTCGAATTCTAGATGTTCCAACTGTTTATCCTTGATGAGTAAGTATGGTAGTCACTCGCCACGGAGGCCAAGGTGGCTGGTTCGATTCCCAGCCGCGTCATACTAAAATACAAACACAAGCCTGTGGGAGTCGGTAGTTGATGTTACTCTGCCTGGCACTCACTTGGCACTGAGGATATAAAACAATGTATGCCGAACGTTTCAGGCTGAGCGTAAATAGAGAATCTCACCCAAGTGTCTTCTGATATCAATTATATCAACACGAGTTGATAAAGTTACAAATATCCGAGGCTTGCCGAGGATATTTTTACTTTTATCAACGAGTGTTGATATATTTGATATCAGAAGACACGAGGGTGAGATTCTATTTATCATCCAAAATCACTCTTCATTAATTTTCAATGAAAAATGTACATCTCTGAACATGGTACTGCCATTAGACTTGCAGTGCAGCGATGTCATAGCATTATGACGTCATCAAGTACATGACGCCATAGCATTGTCAGGGCATTGTACAAAATCTACTGTCAAAACGATATCTCCTAGGAGATATCGTTTGATTTCACACAAGCGATATCTCCTGTGGAACACAGTTTTGGATGATAAATTAAGTTCTGTTCTGATTGTTTGGTCCAGACTGGCTGTCACTGGATTGTCCGATCCATACTCGCCGTAGTTAGTCTGAACGGCCCACAATCCTAATCACTGGATTATCTGGTCCGGACGCGATCGTTTGCAGGCAGCTGCCATAGACTAGAATAGTGTTAGGCGGCCTTTGGCAACACTTGCCTGTTTATGCAGATTGTGTGTGTGGATGGTGTTAGCAGCAAAGCAGTCCTGAGATGCTTGCCTTTTTTGTAAGGTGTCATCGTTTATTTTCAGTGATATATATTCATATAATTTACTATTTATACCCATTGGCGACAGAATCCGTTCGATGGACGATCGTGAGTTCTGACGGTGACGTGATGTTTTAGTTTATCATTTTGGGTGGTTTTTTTTGCTTTTTTGTTTGTTTGTTTTGTTTGTTTGTTTGTTGTTTTTTGGGGTGTTTTTATTTCTTTTTTTTTCTTTTTTGGGGGTAGGGTTTTTGGGGTGGAAATTACAATCAAGCGATTGCCATTATGTAGTAGTAGTAGTTTTGGGTTGTTGTTTTTTTTGGTTTTGTAGTTGTTAGTAGTAGTAGGAGTAGTAGTTGTTTCGCTTTCGTCCCTATTCGCCCCTTTCCGTAACCTATCTCGGATCGGGACGAGTTGTCAGGCGACGAATGGGAGCGGGTGGTCAGGCTCGCTGACTTGGCTGACACATGTCATTGTGTAGATCGATGCTCGTGGTATTGACCACTGCCTTGTGTGGTCCATACTTGTGTGGTTATTTACAGACCGCCGCAATAGACCTGGAATATTGCTGAGTGCAGCGATAAACAACAACAAACAAAGGAGTTGTCAGAATACGAATCCCCGGTATATCACCCTCCGTGGCACCCACATGAAGTAGCCTATTGCTCGATCACACTGAAAACCCGGGCTTTAACCATCATCCATTGTTACCACAATGGTGCTAAAAACTGCGTTAAATCCAGCAACGCTCATTGAATTATCTTTAATGACCACAAGATTACTTATAACATTTCAACATGCAGGTTAATTACGGAGATACTTCAATTCGATTCTCCCATCGATTTAAAGACCACGAGCACTTTAAAGTCATTTTCTGTTCGACTCAATTTGTGTTCTATAAACTCATAACCTCATGGCGAGTTTGAAAAAAATCTTAGATTTAAATCATACCGCACTTCAATAGAATCTTTTTCGTCCACAGTGCTAGGCTGAATCTCTTGAATCATTTAGTCCGCTTTCTCCAAGTGTTCCGATCTGCTTTGAATTATCCTGTATTTTAAAGGAGAGGCGAACATCCCTTTATTCCTAGTCACTTCCAGTGACAGTGCTCTTTCTTCCTGGACCCGACACCGCTCACACTTATTGCCATAAGGGCTTAAGCAACTATAGGAAACGGGTTCCAATCGACAGAATTAGACAATGCAAGAATTCCCAGAAGAACTCTATGCCTTCCGGTGGACCATTACAGAAATTGTTAATTGAGCAAATGGAAAGTCTGCATAGAAAACCAACAAAAGGATTGTCGATTTTGAAACGGCGCGTGTTGAGTTACATGCCTTGTCCCTGGCTCACATCATGATTAGCTGGATATGGGAGTTCTTGGCTAGCAACGGCATTAACATCGATCCTCGTTGTCGCTCACGCGTAATTTGGTCAACTCTGAGACATTACAGGAGTCATTTAGCCTTTCTATCAACACATGCCCGTGTGTTGACTTTGTTACCACACAGACTTCAGATACAATGGCGCGATGGTACACACAAGGAAACCAACCTTCGCAGTAACCTCTGGGCATTCTTTAACGTCGTATTCCTGTACCTTTCTCTGAAGAACTGATCCAATTTTAAAAAACGTTACAGAGAAATAGCAATGGTGTATCTGTAACTCATTTAAACTTTAGATGTCGCCACAAAAGTCTTTCAAGTCCGCTCAACTTTCACGAAGTTAAGACTCACCAGCCACGGCAAGTTCACCAGGGTCATGCAAATGGTTGGAAGAAGTGTCTTGCTGTTGATGCTACTCGTTAGTTGAACTTGTCTAACCAATTAAATTGTTTGTTTAATTAATCACAGCGTTTTCACATTTGATTTTGTCCGTTACCCATCAACCATTTCAACAATCTCTGTATTCAAGTAATGGCTGTTTTTCTATCCCGTGAGATCATGATTACCGTTCAGCTTCTATTGTCAATTTTGATAAAGACATCAAGGTCCATCTGATAGGATCAGGTTCTATCGTTTAGTATCATGACACAGCATAGCTTATCAAGGTGATGTTACGTTTAAGTTTTCAGCCTTTATATCCCTATGAGGTTTAAGCTCGATACCGTGTAAAGTTGAGCCTGTCCTGTCACGGTTTAACGAACCCCATCAATTTCCAGCTTAACACCCTGTCAAGTTTCAACTTACCCGATCAAGGTACAGCTTTCCTGACCATGTTAGAAGACTTACAGGTATTACCATCTCCAAGTCGGTCTACTCTATCAAATTGTTGTCATACTATTCATGTGAGTGGGTGAGTATTATTTTACGCCGCTTTCAGCAATATTCCAGCAATATCACGGCGGGGGACACCAGAAATGGTGTTCAAACATTGTTCCCATTTGGTGAATCGAACCCGGATCTTCGGCCTGACGAGTGAACGCTTTACCCACTAGGCTACCCCACCGCCCCTACTTTTTAAGTTGTGAAATATAGCTACCAAAGATTGGAGATAGTGGAACATTCTACTCTACATGAAGGGAAAGTTGACTATTTGAAAATCGAAGCCTTTCTTTGTGTCATACAGTCTTGTGGATGGTATACATTTTCTCATTCCGACTCTTAATGCATAGATTGTAAATATGACACTGGTGAGAGCATGTCAAAAGCTTCTTCTTGTCATAATTCAGATGGGGACATCAGAGGAAGGAAATGAGTTATTTGATCATTACTGAACGAATTTAGATAATCGATATAGAAGAAGCCCAAGTATAAATTACCCAGTTTTCATTTTCCAATCCGAGCATAAATTGTCACCCGTTTACATAAAGAAACAGATTTTCCATGAGAGGGCCACATGTGATCTTAGGCAATTGTCTATTCATGGTATACATGTAATATGTAACAGTGGTAGGTACATGTATATTTTAGGTCACTTTGTCTGTGTGATAGTTCTCTTCATATAAATGGACGGAGCTGGGTTTGACGCATGGATGAATGTACGTACGTATGTATTGAAGGATTGGTATGTTATATGCGTGATGCATGGGTAATATACGTTATTTATCTATCTTAAATGTTTTACCGTGTTATATACTCTCCAAAAAAAAAGAAACGCATATAGGAATTTCAACTGTATTTTTATGTTCATTTTGAAACATCTTGTAGGCTTTATGAGTCAATGAAATATAGCGAAATTGCACACTGGGAATGCAGACGTATCCGTCTTTGGCACCAACTCGAGGAAAGTCAGTTTGAGTGTCACATGGAGACGTGTGGTGGCGCTGAAGTCAATACCTCGTGTGACCACCGTGGGCATCCAGAACTGCACGGCATCGCCTCGGCATCGAACGAATAAGTCTCAGAATCTCGTGTTGCCCAATCGCAGCCCACTCTGCCTGTAGTGCCTGTGCGAGTTGCTGAAGTGTATGGGGCTGAGGGTTACGGCGTCACACCCGTCTGTCAAGGGCATCCCACAGATGTTCGATCGGGTTTAAGTCCGGTGATCTTGAGGGCCAGGGGAGCACATTGATGTTGTGGTTCTGGAGGAAGTCTCTAGTGTGACGTGCTGTGTGGGGCCTGGCATTGTCCTGTTGAAACAACTCCCTCTGGCGATCAATGATTGGAAGGAGGTGAGGGCGTAGGATTTCGTCACTCTACCGTTGAGCTGTCAGGTTGCCCTGGATCATCACCAAATCACTTCTCCTACGGCAGGTGATCGCTCCCCACATCATAACACTTCCCCGGCCGAATCTGTCCACCTGGGGAACGCAAGCGTCGGCGAAACGTCTGTACACCCGCATTCTTCCATCGCGTAGTTCCAATAGAAATCGTGATTCTACCCAGATTCTACGCCAATTCGGTAGGTTCCAGGCCTGAACGTTGGTGCACCATTGAACTCGATGTCGACGATGTTGTTGTCGAAGCACAGGGCCAAAATAAGGTCTTCTGGCACGTAAACCAGCCTCTCTCAACCTGTTCCTGACGGTCTGTGCAGAAAGCCTCCTCAATCCGGGTATTTGTCGAGCGGTACTGGTCGCCTTAGCTGTTCGATGACGCAGGTGATGTACCCGGATGTAGCGATCCTGCGCCGCAGTGGTCGCTCGAGGTCGCCCACTACGAGGGGCATCTGCTATCGCATTCTGACGGCGATATCTCTCCCAGAGCCGTGAAATTGTGCTTTGGTGAACATTCATGCGTCGGGCAACTGCACGTTGAGACTGGCCAGATTCAAGCAAACCAATGGCGATATGACGGTTGGCTTCACTTAGACGTGGCATTTTGCGTTCGCCAACAATATTCCAAATACAGTGAATAATCGCCAGACAGCGATCAACCTTTTATACCCATCATTGAGACTATCTGATCCCCAATTGCATGTGAATTGTGTATTCTGTGACACTACACGCCGCAATTGAAAATCATGCTGTTAAATACGGGTATTTTACGGATGGTGCGTTTTTTTGTGATGTTTCAAAACATAAACACCATAGGACTCATAAACAGAGCAAAACCTTTTGTAAAATGAATCACGTTTTAGTTCATTGCTACTTGAAATTGCTATTTTCATGATGCGTTTCTTTTTTTGGGAGAGTATATGTGTCTCATGGGCCAAATGACCGGATGTTATGCGAATGTTTTGATTGTGTCATTATGTACCGTATATTAGCATGTGACACAATAATAAATTATTGTTTTCGTCTTCTTCTTCTTTTTCTTCTTCTTCTTCTTCTTCATTTCTTCTTCTATATTGTAAAATATTTCCATGCTGATATATGACCTGTTTTATCGGAATTTTAGAAGTTGATAAATAATGAGAAAGGCATGATTATTTATGGGTACCAACGTCTTCATTATATTATGACGTTGTCTTACTTAATCCCTGTTACATGTATATAAGTCGGTTGTGTGATGTATTACATCACTCTTGCTTGACAAAGGTTTAAGAATCTATACCGACCGTCGCATCATAATATAATAAAGAAGTTGTCGTCCATAATGTATCATACCTTTTATACAATCTATGGCCCTATCATAAAAGGAGACATGCGAGTCATGATGAATAACAAAACCTCAACGTGTTCCTACACTTTGTGAGGTAATTAATCGCAGGAACGGCAGCTATCGTCACTATTAATTCTTCCTTGTCGGACAGCTTTATCAGAAAAATGCGTAATTTCACGTTCAAATCAAGTTCGGTTTTTTACTTTACATTAACAAATCTTCTAAAATTTAAAGGATCCTTTGCTGTAGGGCCTACATTCAAATCACATCGATGTCAAGCAGGGCAATGACGCATGAATATGCGGGGTGCTCATTGAATGAGTTTAACCCTAAGGATCAAATTAGCGGTACATTATGTCGTGCTTAAAACATATTTAATATAATCACACATAAAATAATTACGTTGTTTGAAGGTCCACTTCATAGACGAGTGTAACAGGATTCGCATGGAGCCTGTCAAACCGATACCATTAAAGAAATCAGTTACTCTTTGGAACTAATATAATACCTAGTGCATTATACGTTCCTTTGATAACCTATTACGGGGACTGGATTTAGGAAATATAATAGACATTGTGAGATGTAATGTATTTTCAATTAGACCCGCATCTTTTACTTCAAAGGGCCAGGTGCGTATCATATGACCTCAATTATCGACAGCTGTGGTATAAAGAAGGCTTTACATAGAGAACCCGGTCGGGATATATTTGAGCATAAACTTTGTTACGGTAGTAATGGGATGCTATTTTTCTGGTTAGGTTTCTAGGAGATATTTTGCAGCACAAACACGATTATTTGTAATATTGTTATCTGTCCCTACAGGATGATGGAACTAGACGGATATATATAGATATCTGACAGTGTTTTTGTCATAGGCAGGGGTCTGTTTTTTCCTTAATAATCATTTTAGGCATTCCTTCACAAGAATTCCTTACACAGAAACAGGAACACGAGCAAGCATGTGTACCTGGAGAGAAGGTTCGAACCATCCACAACCGTTGAAAAATTTCGGGCGAACGCACCTCTTGTATCACGTGCAAGCATGCTCAAGGGCTTGTAGTGAACTTTATTAACACTCCCGCAGCGTTTTGCGACATTAGACTTATTTATGTTATATACATATCGCTTGGTTGTACATGCATATCATATTTTTCACTGTTTTTATATTTTCTGATTTTTTCGGTTTTCTTTTTTTTTCTTTGTGGGGGGGGGGGTTTGCTTAAAATGAGACATTATCATTTTGCAAATTATTGATAATTTCCTAATTGTCCCTAGTTTGTTTTTATGTGAGACAGCTGGTTCATTTTGTGCATATTCGGGTATCTACAGAATTAGTTTTTGAAAACATCTTTGTCCTTTCTTGGAACAAGGACGGGGAAATTAGGAAAAAGTGAAATTCATCTTCAGTATCTTTTGAATTACAAAAGGTACATAATCTTTCATTTGGGGGTGTTTAATCCTTCATGCTATTTCAACTGGAAGGTAATGGCTTGTGGTTCTGAAATTACGTAACGCCCTCCGATTAGTATAATGTAATAAATTCAGATTGGTTTCGTATTTCAATTCAGAATTGAGTCTGTGCATTAATTTCTTTCAGTCTGTTTTCAAGTGTTTTAAGACTACTTTCATTAGGAAAAGCCTGTGTAGCCCAAATATAACTCATTCCAATTTTGTCAAAAGTTCCCTTAATGCAGGCAATCCTTTCATAACCAGATGTGTAACAAGTTGTATCATTGTGGAGTAATTTGTAAATTAAGAGAGAAACTTTAGAAGCCTTTCCTGGAATGAGTTTCCCCAAAAGAGTAAGATTCGTGACTTAATTCAAGTTTCAGGTGGTTATCCCACCAGTTCCCCATCATGAGTGGTGGTTTTATTCTTAATGAGAGGAGTTCCAATAGAAATTTTAAAATAATATTTTCTACCCAAAAGGTATTACCAAAACTCAATAATTCACACCCATAAAGAAGAACAGGGGCAACCAAACAATCGAATAATCGTAACTGACAGTAGCAGTGACCTCTGTCATTGAACGTACAACGTGTTCGCTATGCTTTGATAGAGACCAGCCACGCTACCGTTGGTCGTCTCGAACCGTGCCAAATCACGATGTCAAATGTTTGGGGTTTGATAGTCAAATAAGCACCTGTTGTAGTAAATAGTGCCATTGAAATTATTTCGTGGTAAGTAAGGTGTAACTTTGAGTTTCAATCAGTAAACAGGCATGAACTGTTTGTTGAAGTATTTCTTAAAGAATTCAACTGCTTAACAGTCCACATATCTCCATTTTGTCATGATACCAGATTCTCTGGACCTATTTTGACCATTGTTTCCTTTTGGGTACAGTTCGAATGCCACGATGGTAGAATTAGACTTCGAAGTATTGTGCTTTCATGATTCATACCGTCGGTCTTTAATTCTCATTGTAACTGTAGAATGACAGTGACAACATCCTCTCAATATCCAGCATAACATTCTGATAATTAATCCATTACATTAGAACTATTTCCATGATGTTGCTGAGAGTTTCAACCAACTGTAACACAGAGGTTGTCAAGTGCACCACAGATGTTGCCATGTAAAGTTGCCAGCAACCCTCATGATGTTGCCATGTAAAGTTGCCAGCTACACTCATGATGTTGCAATGTACAGTTGCCAGCTACACTCATGATGTTGTCATGTAAAGTTGCCAGCAACTCATGATGTTGTCATGTAAAGTTGCCAGCAAGTCATGATGTTGTCATGTAAAGTTGCCAGCAACTCATGATGTTGCCATGTCAAGTTGCCAGCAACTCATGATGTTGTCATGTAAAGTTGCCAGCTACACTCATGATGTTGTCATGTAAAGTTGCCAGCAACCCATGATGTTGTCATGTAAAGTTGCCAGGTACGCCCATGATGTTGTCATGTAAAGTGGCCAGCTGCCCTCATGATGCTGTCATGTAAAGTTGCCAGCTTCTCTCATGATGTTGTCATGTAAAGTTGCCAGCTACACTCATGATGTTGTCATGTGAAGCGGCCAGCTGCACTCATGATGCTGTCATGTAAAGTTGCCAGCTACACTCATGATGTTGTCATGTGAAGTGGCCAGGTACGCTCATGATGCTGTCATGTAAAGTTGCCAGCTTCTCTCATGATGTTGTCATGTGAAGTAGCCAGCTACACTCATGATGTTGTCATGTAAAGTGGCCAGCTTCTCTCATGATGTTGTCATGTAAAGTTGCCAGGTACACTCATGATGCTGTGATGTAAAGTTGCCAGCTACACTCATGATGTTGCCATGTAAAGTTGCCAGCTACACTCATGATGTTGTCATGTAAAGTTGCCAGCTACACTCATGATGCTGTCATGTAAACTTGCCAGCAACACTCATGATGTTGTCATGTAAAGTTGCCAGCTTCTCTCATGATGTTGTCATGTTGTCAAGTCCCGTAACCAACTACACCTGTAATGATGTCGGGTTGCGTTACCAACTGCACCAGCAATGGTCTTAAGCTCCGTAACCAACTACACCTGTAATGATGTCGGGTGGCGTTACCAACTGCACCAGCAATGTTCTTAAGTTCCGTAACCAACAGTATGCATGTTGTAAAAGTAAACAAAATGATCCTGTCTCTATCAAAATAATAAAAGATGCATGCGAAAGAAATTGTCGGAGTCAAATAATATCAATCAGTAATTCCTATCCTCAGTTACGCTTAGTTTTTATCTGAAGTAAGATCATGTAAAAATACGTAGAGATAAGGTACACATGTAACTTTCACAGGAATACCTTAGATAACCAGCAACTACATAACATGACAGCTCGTGGGTTTTTTAAGCGCAAAGTGATGAATGGTCTTATACATAAAATACCACATTTTCAAAAACAGCGACCGCTCATGCCATGATAGGAGCTGTTACACATATGCTGTTACTTTGGGTAACATTGCATTGGGTAGAGGTAGAAACAGAGTAGTTAAAATGCTTCGAGAAAGCTCTATGAAGTATTCCCACACCATCGCCCCGTCCCGGTAAAAAGTTCATATCGGTACTTCTTTATCTCGAACCACGTGGAGCTTACTTTGTCGCCAGATTTGGCTGTAGTGGGTCTTTCGGTAACAGACTCTCCTGCAGGTACGATGTGGTGGGCAACGCTGCTGGGATTGTTGGTCGTGCATGTCGTCCACGGGGAAGGGCCCTTCGATTACACAATCCATCAGTTCGAGGGACATTGCGACCCAGATGGGAAGTGCACCTACACGTTACAGATTCCTTCTCACGAAGCTCTGGAAAACCCCGGCGTCGTGGACAACAGAACGGCGTCCGCCATTGTGTCTCATCTTGAACGCCATGACCATCAGATTCTTCAGCTGCTGTCGTATTTTGGCGGTAACGATACGGACTCGGCCATGAACATTATAGACGAGCTGAAGGATTTAAAGGACAATAACCAAAGACTGGAGAACCTGGTCCAGGTGTTGGTCGGTGAGACTGCCACGCTACAGAAGGAGAACATTAATCTACAGACAGACCTGGAGAACCTGAACAGCAGCCTGGCTGGCAAGATCGTAATTGGGGGAGGTGGGTGGTCACTGGTGGTTGAACACCCACAGTTGTTTCCTGGGTTGATCATCCCATCTTGGGAAAGGCTTTCAGAACAGAGCCACGGTATCCCTATCTGAAACTCCGTAGCTGTGCATGATGACGTATTGCACTTGGATGGATGTCTCATAATTATAAATTATTGCACTTGGATGAATATACATCGTACCCTTATCTGAAAGTGACACTTGAATGAATGTCGTAATGTACTTGAATTAATGTCTCCGAAAGATGACGTAATGTACTAGAATTAATGTTTCCTACTGATGACGTAATGTATTTCAATGCATGTCCCCGAGTAGTGACGTAATGTACTTGTCTCCCCCTAATGATGACGTAATGTACTTGAATTAATGTCTCCAAATGATGACGTAATGTATTTGACTGAATTTCTCCGAGTAATGACGTAATGTTCTTGTCTCCCCGAATGATGACGTAATGTACTTGAATGAATGTTTCCGACTGATGACGTAGATGTATTTGAATGAATGTCTCCGAGTAATGACGTAATGTTCTTGTCTCCCCCGAATGATGACGGAATGTACTTTATTATACATATGGTGAAACATGACCAGAGTCATATATATCATATGTGCATATGTGCACATATCACTTTTGCCTAGCAACCATTGTTTCTCTATTTCGTCGTCTGTGACGTCACTTAAACAATTGAACATGACGTCAATGAACAGGGCAGTCACACTTGCTTGCCGTATTTTACTGCACAAATGTTCATGAATAAAATGGATAATAAAGAAATTATTACACTCGCAAGTGTGCCACACGACTTATACGAAACTCGTGCAAAATTGTGTATTGCCCTCGCTCTCGCTCGGGCACTGCAAAATTTCACACTCGTTTCGTATAAGTCGTATGACACACTTGCTCGTGTAATAATCTCTATTGAATTAATGTTTCCGAATGATGACGTAATGTATTTGAATGAATATCTCCGAATAATGACGTAATGTACTTGAATGAATGTCTCCGAATAATGACGTAATGTACTTGTGTCACTCCGAAAAATCACGTAATCCCTCACCCTAATGATGGCGTCATGTATTTGAATGAATGACTCCGACTGATGACGTCATGTACTTGAATGAATGTATCCGACTGATGACGTCATGTACTTGGATGAATGTCCCCGATTGATGACGTAATGTACTTGAATGGATGCCTCCGGCTGATGACGTAATGTTTTTGGATTAATGGTTGCTATTTATGAAGCATGGAAGAAGAATCAAGAAAGTCTTGAAATACCATAGAGCCAAGTTGAGATGAAGTTGCATGGCACGATATACACAAAATTCTAGTTGCATCGCTTGGTGATAGCTTCCAACGACAAATATAATATTGCTGAAAAAAAATGTGTCCCGTTACGATGACATATTGTTTCACTGAAGTCTTTACAAAACGGATGACACTGCGTGTAATTAAAGCTATTGATCAATTCATCTACTTTTACTGGTTGCAAATTTATTATTAGAGTCATAAAAGCCGACCAGGTAACCAGTATGTCAAAACACGTTCCGAAGATGTACCTTATCGCGTCCGTGTTTGCCGTATGTAAAGTATGTGGGTCTCCTCCCTTGGTCGGATACGCGAGTTCTGACTCCAGTACATCTTTAACTTACCCGTGCACGTGTACCCGTCAGAATTCAACCGGGAAGAATAAATATTTTCTCTCTCTGGGTCCCTGGGCCAGAGATCACCGCTCTGGGTGCCCACGCAATGGGCATAATATCTTTCCTTGGGCAGGCATGGGTGGCTTAGTCGTTGTGTAAATTTTGGCGTGCCATAAACCGTCGATACTGGGTTCTACTCCCGGGTTGCCCGGGTTGCCCTGATGACCTTTGGTACTACTTCCGCCCTGATGACCTTTGGTTCTACTCCCGGTTGCCCTGATGACCTTTGGTTCTACTCCCGGTTGCCCTGATGACCTTTGGTTCTACTCCCGGTTGCCCTGATGACCTTTGGTTCTACTCCCGGTTGCCCTGATGACCTTTGGTTCTACTCCCGGTTGCCCTGATGACCTTTGGTTCTACTCCCGGTTGCCCTGATGACCTTTGGTTCTACTTCCGCCCTGATGACCTTTGGTTCTACTCCCGGTTGCCCTGATGACCTTTGGTTCTACTCCCGGTTGCCCTGATGACCTTTGGTTCTACTCTCGGGTCCCCTGCTGACCTTTCTACGCTGGTTAGCAATGTACCTCGTGGATTTCACAAATGTCACTTCGGGCTTTCTCTCATTACACTCTGAAAGAACGTAATGAAACTGAAATAAAATTCATTCTTTCACTTCTCTTGACAATGACAATATTTAAGAACGGTGACCAAGAGAAAGTCATGTTACACATACCAAACTCCGATATCTTAGCACTCAGCTCTACAAACATGAGTCAGAGATCAGGGTCAAGTACTAAGAAGATGATGTTGCGGAAGGCCATTAAAGTTTATTCTAAGGCCAAGGCCAAATAGTATTCGGTCAAGACTTCGAGTCTAGAGTTTTAGGTAACGTTGGTGTGACGTTAGTGCTGTCCGTCTCTAGTTGAAGGTTACCGGAAATAGATTACCAGATTCCTAAGTGCAAATGGTTTGAGTATTAAGAAAGATTGTAATGCCATTCAATATATTGATCATATGATTTTGTAACAGACGTCAATTGGCATTGTCGATCCACTACGTTGAGACTCTAAAGCTTCTTCTATAATCCATTATAAAACTTAGGGAAAAGAGTGCACGTTAAAATGTCTGACCTAAAGGCTAAGACATTGTGTATAACAGTAAAACATGAAAACTTCATCTTATTAGAAATCGTTGAAAACCTGTCTAGTTTTTCGTGGCTGCCTTACTGGTATACTCCGGATTGCGGAGGTTGATGGTTCGATCCCCGGCTGCGCTATAATGTGTCTGAGTGGGCAAGCCATGTTATCTCCGGTGTACTTGTCTGGGATAGCCCATTAAAAACAGAAAACTAGCACAAGCAGCCACATACGTTTACTTGCCGAGTTGAATAATAATGAACGCCGGGGTATATCAATTTCATCTCACTTCTAGTTATCCAGAGCTCAAGACAAGCGTTGTGGTGACATTAGTCATGCACTTGTGTTGACATATTGAATTCACCATCAATTCTATCATGCACAGCACAATGAAGCCTACTTGAACATGTGTTTCGTCCAGGTTACGAAGCACCTAACGCAGAGTATAATAGGTTCTTAACGCTGCATTGCTGATTGTAAGAGGCAGCTAAATGTGTACCAACTGATGGGTGACGCCAATGTAAATGTTGTATAATCATGTAAATACATCTTGACCTTCACCTCGTCACATCTGTATGAGAAGACATCACTAACATAGGTAACAAAGTATATTTGAAACAATGTAGACTAGCAAATGCCCATTATTCAATGATTGATTCTTCTAATCTGCTGCCTTCCGCAGACTATTGTGCATCCGCCCCATGCAAGAACAGCGCCATCTGCCAGAACCTCAACGACCGCTACATCTGCGTCTGCCGGACGGGCTACACTGGACACAACTGTGAAACAGGTATGGATGCTGTTTTTATTCAGAACAGGAAGTCTGAACGACGCTTAGAAACAAAGGCCGTCGACATGTTTATGCCCAAGAGATCCATTTTGTCTCAAGAGCAGTGCGGTGAGATAAACTTCAGGAAACAAAATACGTTATATCTACCTAACCTACGTAACACTGGTATGTTGTGTTGTTTCGGTTTGGTTGTCTTTTGGTGTCTTTTTTTTCTTTTCTTTTTTTTTGTGTTGTTTATTTTAAAGGGATCTTTCGGTCTTGTTTTGATTTTTCGGGGATTGGGTGGGGGCACTTATTTGTGTGACAAATGGGTTGGGTGCCTTCGTGTCCATACCACTAGTTAGAGTGACTGTTAGCCTGACCCAGGGTTGTGGACAGGCAGTGGTGACAAAAACGGAGTAATTGGGAGTGTTACGTTGAACAAGTTTCGTGTCCGTAGAAACCTTCATAGCAATCGTAGTTTTGCTGTGGTGCTGATATCCCACGCTAATCAAGTATGGTAGGTTGTGCGAATCTCTCCAAAGGTTGCAAGTCGGGAAAACATGGCAAATCTGTCATTGGTTCACTGGTGGAGGTGTTCCTATCAGTTTCTTACTCTACGTCTGTGAGCTTTGATGTGACATTCCGTGCTAGAACAACCTTCAAGAACCCCGGCAAGAAGTAGCCCTAGGAGCCAGTGAGTGTTGTTAGAGTGCACTAGCATTGATCGGAAGGACGGGCTCTGTGGCACACTGTGGTGTCATCGTGTTCCAAAGGCGTGGACCGTTGCCCATCTTTCCAACACTGATTTCCCCAGACCAGACTTAAAATATAAGCATTTAACTTTTAGAATGATCAGACTTCTTAGATTACTTCAGAAAGAAGCTCTCGGCAGTCATCTTAATCGGCAACCCGTCCATGGTACAGAGTGAAAACAATATTGTGAAATACTCAGGGTGAACGCGACATCGTGTATCATATACTGAACTTAATTAAGTATATATTGTACAAATGTGAAAATGACAGTATGATGGTCTAACATAGGAAACAGCATGGGATATGTCCAAATGAAAGCATGGGTCGACGTGATGTTTAACATTAGGAACGGCGTGGGACATTTCTAAGTGAAAGCAGGATGGTCTAACAAGAACAAACAAGAGAACATAAGTATATAAATGGCTTAACATAAAAAACAACACTGCAGAAAATATATAATACAGGAAACAAACATGGGGCATATCTCAATAAATGCATCGTCCAACATGATGTTCTAACATAGGAAACAACAGGCGATCATATCTCTGTGAATCCATCGGCCGACATGACGGTCCTATATCGGGACCAATTTCATGGTGTGATAAGCAAAATCCTCAAAGATGAGCTGGATAATTGAAGCTATGAATACCAATCTGCCGTGTTTACTAGTTGTGAGGTGTTAATTATGCACAAAGTATGATATAGCCCTAGTTTACCCTGTTACGTTTGGTTGTCTTGACGACAGACATGATGGCATTACCAGCTTCTGCCTCGGTGTCTTCATCGATGCTGCGTTTAGGCGATGAGATCATAAAGGTGCCCATAAACAGGAAATGCTGGCTACCAATTTGGCAACATTGTGCGAGTAACATGTTCGCGGCAGAATTTCTGTGTATAACGTGAAGGTAATATCTATTAAGATTGTGGTCGATTGTGTATTGAAGACGATGGTGAATATAACATCATATTCAAATGCAGATTTTTAGCTGTTTGCAGCACTGTATCTATTCTATGTCCATAGTTTACAATACAGGTTACGTAGATCTAGGAAGATGATCCGATTCGGACGCTAGAGACACATTTGGTTTTGTATTATTTATCATTTGACACGTTATCGGTCAGTTTGAATTCTTTATAGACAAGAACGTTAACGCCTTAATCGGAGAATAATCAGTTTTGGGCGAGAAAGGCAACGCGCTGAAAAATATATCAATGGACCACTAAAAATCTCAGCTAACACCAGGTGTTCTCGAAAGGGTTTCCTGCCACAGCCGTATTCATACAAAATTATCCCAGATGAAAATAATTTTAACTGTATAATCAAAACACACAGCTGCATTCGTAACTACTCTTGTCATGGAAAGAGGCGAGTAGTTACGAATGACACAGCTGGTCGTAAACCATGGCCAAGGTTTAAACGTCATCTACGAGATGGAGTAAAACGATTCGTACATCCTTGCATATATAATCTCGTGGGTAGTTGAATTAAATTCCACCAAAAAACACATTTAGGCAAAGGGTATCAACCTTGAAAATGTATATAATTTGTCAGATTATGCTACAATACGTTTCGAAACTATATGATGAAATTGTCGTCCAAGCTTATCCAAGATACTCAACTGCATATTTCTACAAGGACATAGTTTTCAGGCCGTTTCCCAGATTCCAAGGCATTTTCATACAAACATGCCGCACAAACGCAACCACTCAGCGGCTATCTGAATCTCTCTACACAATTACACCCTGCTGGCAATGACGTTAGGATTTGATATTACAATTATACCCCTGAATGATTACTTCATCTTCTTGCGCTGCGAGGGGAGAACCTGTTAGAAAACAAACCCCGATTATTCATGGAGAATTAGTTGTGAAATAATTATAGAGTGCTTAATGCGTTATACTGAGCCCAGTCAACAGTGTATCTGCACAATCTGCCCAAGACCACACCACGGGAACACGCTGTTCTGGGGTGAGTGATCACAGCAACGTACCCCAGGTTGGGTTTGAGGAAGTTTGTCAATAGTGTGTGTATATATGCATAAACGTCAAACTGCAAGGACGGCAACAACACTGTCTACCTTAGCGTCTGCATTTGCAATGTCAGTTGTTACTACTACTACTACTACTACTACAACAACTACCCACTTCATTAGTATGGTCGTCACGATATGGCTGAGATATTGCCGATGTGACGTTAAATATTAACTCACTCACTCATTAGTATGGTGGCCTCACTTCAGTTGCTAGCGATCTCTAGCCCACTTTTATATTGTGTTTGTAAATGAATAGCTTAATTTTCTCAAACTAGTTTTAACAATCTATGTGATATTTCAGAAGTCCTTCGATGACAGCTTTTTATGAAGTATTCTTATATTTATTCTTAATTTATGAATTTCTGTCGTCACGATATGTCTGAAATATTGCCTAAGTGACGTAAATTTTAAACTCACTCACTAGTACTACCACTACCACTACCACTACCTCTACCACTACCACTACCGCTATCACTACCACTTTCACTACCACTACCACTACCACTATCACTATCACTACCGCTACCACTACCACTACCACTACCTCTACCACTACCACTACCGCTATCACTACCACTACCACCACTACCACTATCACTACCACTACCACTACCACTACCACTACCTCTACCACTACCACTACCACTACCACTACTACTACCACTACCACTACCACACTACCACTATCACTACCACCACTACCACTACTCACCACACTACCACTACCACCACTACCTACCACTACCACTACCACTACCACTACCGCTACCACTACCACTACCTCTACCACTACCACTACCACTACCACTACCACTACCACTACCGCTACCACTACCACTACCACTACCACTACCACTACCACTACCACTACCACTACCACTACCACTACCACCTACCACTACCACTACCTGCCTACCACTACCCTACTTCACTGCCACTACCACTACCACTACCCACTGCCGCTACAGTATGGTGGCCTCACTTTAGTTTCTAGCGATCTCTTGCCCACTTTTATATTGTGTTTGTAAATGAATAGCTTAATATGTTGTTTTTCTCAAACTAGTTTTAATAATCTAAATGTGATATTCTAGTAGTTATACTGTCCTTCGATGACAGTCTTTTATGAAACATTCTAAGATTTATACTTAATTTATGAATTTCTGTCGTCACAATATGGCTGTAATATTGTCGATGTGAGGTAACATTTTAACTCACTCACACTACCACTACCACTACCACCACCACTCTACCACTACCACTACACCACCACTACCTGCTACCACTATCACTACCACTACCACTACCACTACCACTACCACTACCACTACCACTACCACTACCACTACCACTACCACTACCACTACCACTACCGCTACCACTACCACTACCTCTACCACTACCACTACCACTACCACTACCACTACCACTACCACTACCACTACCACTACCACTACCACTACCACTACCACTACCACTACCACTACCACTACCACTACCACTACCACTACCACTACCACTACCACTACCACTACCACTACCACTACCACTACCACTACCACTACCACTACCACTACCGCTACCACTACCTCTACCACTACCACTATCACTACCGCTACCACTACCACTACCACTACCACTACCACTTCATTATCATTAGTATTATTAACACGTGCCATTATTCTGGAATCCAGTGTATGCAGACACTCGTTTTAGCTCATATTAACAAAACTGTTTTTATGGGCACATATTTGTTCGAAAATTCCATTATTTCCGTTTATCCTCCCATGATCTTTAAGATGGGCAAATAGAGAACCAGAAATTCCCTTGGTCATTCCATATTTTCATTATCTTAAAACCCATTTCATTACTTCCCACAGTCACAATAGTACAAGCAGGAACTCTTCAGTTATTGGTCTTTCACAATATATTCTAAACTGTAAACCCTAAAGTTATAAACATTTCTCTAAACTCCTAAACCACCGCCTCTTTTAGGAAATACCCATAGTCTCTGTAAACTGAAGCCCTAACAAGCACTGCAGGTGGATATATCTATTTCAAGTCGATCGATCGATTTCTCTGAAAAAGTCAAGACAATGGATGGAGTCGTGCTTTTTACAACTGCAAATTAATTCCAGCAAAAACGGTTTTTGAATTCGATAAAACCAGAAAAAGATCCATTCGTAAATCAATAATAATTAATACTATCATAATTTACATAATGTCCTTAGTGATGGGAAACCAGTTGGATCAGGAAGTACATCTCTGCAAGGACGCCTTGTTAGTTTTTCTGCTCTCGTTTCACTGGTCTCTACTTTGTTCATTTTCCTCGGCCTAGTTTTTGTACTCAGAATGATCTACGTTTGTAATCCAGTATCGATTTTCGACTGATACGTCATCTTTGTTTCCAACGTACATGTCGCGATAGCTCCTGTCTGTGGACGTGTTTTGTAACCGACATTTGATTTTTATTGCAATCATTTATTTACTCCATGACGAAATGACCTCCTCAATAGTCTAGATGATGAAACACCTGCCCTGTAAACGTAGGGGGTCGAACCCTGGCGGTGTCACACCAAAAGATGTTATAATATTGTATATATTGGTTCTCTGCCTTGCTCTCGGCGTAATGGGGATAAAATGTGTTTGGTCTGCATGAAGTCATCTCGGCATCCCAGTGGGGCTGGCACTATAAAACTAGACATGAGGCACCATACAAATATTACCTCAGTAGTTACCATACAAATAAAAGCATACGTCAAAGGGTCATTAAAGAAATGTTATCAACAACTTGTGTTTATAACGCCTGTTTCATAGTATTCAAAAGGAATTAAGGAACATACCATTCTTAATGGCGCAATAGTTAATCTGTCATGAAATATATATAGTCATGCAGAAGCAAATCGTTGTTCTTTAACTTCTGTAGAGTTGAATATCTCGTTTTATCTGGAAGGTTTTCACTTCGGCAAAACAAAAACATACTGTCGCTCAATCGGAGGATCGAGGTCGACACTTTGGAAATTGGATGAATATATTTGTCACAGATACCCAACGTCAGTGATATGCTTTGTCACGAACAAGAACGTTAATTTCTAAGGTGGTTTGAATGCTAATGGGTTTCCCTTGTTTTCAGAGATTGACGAGTGTGATGCTCATCCTTGTGAACATGGCAACTGCACCGACATGGTCGGCGACTTCCACTGCAGCTGTGAAAACGGATACACCGGCCGCAACTGCAGCATCAGTACGTGTGATGAATTGAATCTCGCAAAACAGATCTGATATGACGGACTAATAGTTTGAATATGTCCACAATACAGAGTATCTCAAAGTCTCAGGTGTCGTCAGATACGTTGGCCAGTAGATAAGGGCTAGTATAGGTTCATCGGAGCTGGGGGAACGGTGGGGTAACCTAGTGGTTGAAGCGTTGGCTCGTCACGCCGAAGACCCGGGTTCGATTCCCCATGTGTGAAGCCCATTTCTGGTGTCCCCCGCAGTGATATTGATGGAATATTACTAAAAGCGGTGTAAAACCCAACTCCTCACTCATCGGAGCCGGATATTTGAAAAACCCGGTGTTTAGGTTGTCAGTAGAAATTGTGACACGTGAGAATTCACAATAATAATACCGAATTTGAATTAATATTCTTGACAGCAAGTGTGGCAGTATTGTTTTAAATATTTACTTTTCACCAAATGTTTTGACCTCAAAAGCTGTTGTCACGTAACTGATTTGTTTGATTTACAACATGAGCTAAATGAACAATAGATGTGATCTCTAATATCCTCGCCAACTCACTATTACCATTTCACTTCTTTATTTCAGATATTAACGAATGCGAGGGCAACCCTTGCGGTGATGGCGGCACGTGCACCGATCTCGTCGCCCGCTATACATGTGTCTGTGAACCAGGCTTCTCAGGATCCAGCTGCGAAATAAGTAAGTTTGATGTTCAATAAACACAGACACAGTCGAGTCTGGACCAGATAGACAGAGATTGACAGCATGAGCATCAACCTACACAGTTCGCTTATAATGACATGCATCAACAAAGCCAGCGAGTCTGACTTCCCGATCTCGGAATGGGTTGATAAAGATCAGTTCCCATCCGGATCTTCACGGGTAGAACTGAGTAAGAGTGAGGCTTTAAGACAGAGTGTCTTTCATTTCACTACTGGTTGAAAGGTAAAGGCAGCAACGTGGTTACTCACAACCACGCGATTATTAACGGACAACTGAACAGAATCAGTGCGAAGTGGGATTCGAACCCATGATTAGCGGAGTGCAACACAGCTGTGGGACACTGACAACGTTGGCGCTTCAAACCACGAGGATGTCACATCAGGTATTTTGTTTCTTTGCTTGTAGTAGACATGTGCTCCTACCCTACACGTATATTCCAGTTCTTGGTGCTCCGATCTGTCCATTGTGTCCAGATAGGATATGGCTGAAATAATGCCGATGTGATGTAAAATTTGAACTCACTCACTGTGTCAAGACGGTTAATAGTATGAAGTCGTTATTCTACGACATTTTGAGCACATTATCTTGAACAAGTCAACTCTGATTGTCACAATTGTTCAAATAAAAGGCCCATAAATGCACCCATTTAATCAAATGTTATATATGTATCATAAGACACAACGCGTGGACGTTTCATTTCCACCAAAACTGTTTTTAAAGCAAACGAGTCGTTCCTCTGCAGACATCAACGAATGTCTCTCTGGACCCTGCGTCAACGGGGGTTTCTGTCTGGATGACATCAATGGTTACTACTGCGCATGTCCACCGGGCTTCAGCGGAGTCAACTGTGAAGCAGGTGAGATCACATCACCACTTTGTAGCTGTGAACTGTGTGTCTGCCTTGGCCACTGGAAATAATTTCGGCCAATATACAGGTTGTCAATGTTGTATGCCGGTTTTCAGCAATATTCCAGTAATATCACGGCGTGGAACATCAGATATGGGCTTCACACATTGTACCAATGTCGTGAATCGAACCCGGGGTTTCGGCGTGACGAGAGAAGGTTTCAACCACTAGGCTACTCAAAAAAACAAACCCAGCGCTTGGGGTGAAAAGTGGTTTCAACAGCTGGGTTGCGCTACGCTGGGCTGCGCTCATAGCACATGCGCAGTGAAATATGTTCGCGTAGCTTGGAAGCGGGATGTCCGGATTATAAGGTTGTGAGCGGGAGTAATCTAATCAAAACAAATAGTAAATAATCTATTCATTACATAAAAGAACCTTGTCAGGATCTAGATCTACTCAGCTATGTGTCAACCAGTAAGGTGTTCGAGATTTCAAGACGGAAAACCTTCGCTGGAGGTGAATACTCGGTGAAGGCTTTGATGTGAGCTATTTTTCTAATGTTTTGTTGATATTTCACAGGCGCGAGCTTTTCATATGTTATGACAGTAGATTACCGATTTAACTGTTTATATAATTTCATTTGTCTATTTCACCACACGTTCTTCTTACCGAGTCACTTTCTCAGTTAGATACTTAAAGGCAATGTCATTATTTAGCGTTGACAGAATTTCGAACTGTGATATAGATATGTCGTTGTCACAGACAAAACTCAATGTCTGTTTTATTGACACCTATGTGTCTGTTTGCTAATGACAATATTCAATACACAACTTCGATCACTGACCACATGCAATTTGAACTTAACACCTATCAGGCTATACACCATAAACAAAACGCATTGATTTATGGCCCGAGTTCGGTCTCTGTCACGTTATGTAATTACACAGACAGGCAGGTGTGATACTTGTACACATGACATGTTATGATGTCTGATGACTGCAAAATGTTATACACAAAAAATGAGCATGTATTTACAAAACCCAACATCTCTATATATACACACAAAATGAGCCGTGAGGGCATCTGCAAATGAACCAGCCTTTACACTTGAGTTCGGTATCCCGGCTGCTTCGTTTCTTGGGAAGTAAACCCAAGTACAAAATATTGCACTTTTGATTTGCGATTGTACGATTATAATTTTGTTTTATATGTTTTTTCATAACCAGCAATGTATATTATATGTCATGAATAAGTGTTAATTATGTTTTAATAATGTTTGATGTTTTGGTTGCATGTGACCTTTAAGAAAACAATGCTGATTTTTAATCTGTGGAGACTGGTTAGTTCACCCGACCAACAACCTGATTAAATCTCACGTAATGTTTTCATGTAAGAGACAGCAAGGCGCCCTGACGCTCTTTGTACACTTCCGTTCGCTTCTCTGTTTTTATGCAGATTACGATGAGTGTCTTGCGGCCAACCCCTGCGTGTACGGCGTATGTGTCAACACACACGGCAGCTACAGTTGCAACTGCACCTACCCTGAGATCACCGGCCACTTCTGTGATGAGAGTAAGTACACCTGCAGTACTTAACACATCACCAACATTCACGGTCCAGAACTTCCTGCACAAAACCTAGGCTTCATAAGGTTGAAAATATTCTTACTGTCAGATTTTGTTCTGTCTACAGAATGTAGTCTACAGTCCCGTGTTCACATTACATATCCAGAAGAAACATTTTTCTTGTTTGTGAGTAAGCATGGTTTTACGCCGCTTTTAGTGATATTCCAGCAGTATCACATATTGAACAGTGTGGGGAATCGAACCCGGGTCTTCTAACCAGTAGGCTGCCCACCGCACCTAATTATGGTATCAAAGACGGGCTTTATACAAGGAAGTTACTTTATAAACAGAGTAGGTTGGACTGACTGACTGAGTTTGGTTTTACCAGGTCCCATGTTAACCATGCTTGTCGGGGTGTTGGGAACATCTGATGGTAGCAAGGATGACGTGTAGATAGGTCTCTTTAACCATAATATACATTTGTTCAGCTACATATAGTTATATCATTTCGGCATTAAGATACATTTTTGTAGGTCAAATTTTATTATTTTAATATTTTGGCTAAATGTTGTTATGGTCTGACGGTTTATGAAATTCTATAAATGTCAAATCTGTTAGAGGTGTAAACTGTATACGATTTGCCCAGCAATGTTTAATTGTATGAATATTGTATTTCACCAGGGAAGGCGTTGGTATGTTCTCTTTATTTGTGGTTAATTTGTCAAATGTTCTACAAGGAATTGACCCGTAATTATTGATATGTTCACAGTTCTGTTCATGTGTCATATTATTTGTTATTACCCACCACAGGAGGAGCTGTCAGACAATAATGTCAAGCTACTCTTCCCTTTTCTGATGGTAGTGTTTTGTACCAATCGGTTAAAACCGTTAATCGATATTCTAAGCATTAACTCACCTGTGTCTGTCTACACCCACCACGTGTCTGTGTCCTCAGCTCCAGAAAACAACTGCTGGGACCTCCGCAAGTACCAGAACATCACCGATGACGGCGTGTACTCCTTGAAGGCTCCCGGTGGGGGCGAGGTCCTCGGCAACTGCGACATGACCACTGACAACGGGGGCTGGACTAACTTCCTCAGGTATATCATCCGTCTGTTAATTAATTTCTGTGATGATACGAAATTAAACCTTTCATGAAAACAGTGGTAATTATACGATTCCGACTACATTGTGTATATTATTTGCACGTGTTTAGGAATCACTGTTAAATAGTGATGATATTAGGTGTTAAGTAAGTATATCCTGCCCCACGATAGGATCCGTCACAAACACAAGCACAGGCAGGTCAAGTCATCGAAAACTGGTGTTTTCACGCAGCTTTTTTAAAGAACCATTATGTACGAAGGGAAAGATGACGTGTTAACCGTAACTTAAAGGAACAGCGTTTGTCAAAGTCAAAAAGATTTTTGCAAACTTCATATTCCATGTTCGCAGTGTTCATCAAGGCAGTTTACGTAAACGTCATTCACCACCTTGGGGTTTCCCTTCCTAGTTAAAGCGACGTTAGGGACGCTCGGGTCAACGTTGACGTTAGTTAAAACGTTCGTTCGAGACGCCGTAGACCCGGGTTCGACTCCCCACGAGGGTACAGTGAAGGTCCCCCGCTGTGATATTGCTGGAATATTGCTGAAAATGGTGTAAAACCATACTCACACTCACTAACACGACGTTGGGTTTCACCCTTATTCATCATCAGGCGTGTGAGCGACACCGTGGGCTTCAACCGGACGTGGAACGAGTACAAGTTCGGGTTCGGTATTCTATCAAGTAACTACTATTGGGGCAACGAGCTTATCGAGACCTTCCTGAAGCAGGGGCCTATGGAGATGCGAGTGGACATCTACGACTGGGACGGCAACAGCGCCTACGCTGTATACAACGCCTTCTCCTTGTCTAACGAAAGTGACTCCTTCACAATCCATCTAGGAAACTACACTGGTGATGCAGGAGATCCCTTCAACTTCCCATCGTGAGTAGAACCTTCCTTCAGTCGGTTGGTGTCCAAATGTATAAGAACCCAGCTAACATCACGTAAAGGGGCCAGTACTGGCATCGTTCTGGCCTGTACCGTTGGTACTGGCATAATGTACGACAGTATAGAGCCAGTACTGGACCAGTGCCTGTTTTCCGTTAGTGGCCCGTTACAAACAAAACTGTACTGGGCCACATATGGGTGGTTACCGTAAATACTGCACCTCAATACTGTACCGGCCCAGTACTGGCCCAGCACAGGCAGTGCACTTCATGTGTGGTGAATTGCGGGGGATTATTTCAGGACTTTGTCCTCTGCTCAAGAGATGTGGCCAAAAGGTTGAGTGTGATATTTTCCACATTTCCGAATGTAAATTAACTTAATGTGACACTATAAAGTAACGGTATTTGTTGTGAATCACTTCTAGAGAACTATAACATGCAGTATGAATTTCGCTAGGACATGAGCATTTTGAAACATTCAGTATGTATGTCATGTTGTTAGATAACGGAAAACCTGTAGACATGCCTCATACAAAAACATAAATTCAACATATGGCCTAGATTATAGTGTTGTTTGAAAATCATGTCATACTGGACAAAACATCGAAAGATTGAATGGTAAATGAAAATTTGAAAAATACTTTATAAAAAGACTGTATCAGGTGAATTTAAATTTTGAAACTTCTGTTGAACAAGCTCATCCAGAAGGACAAGGAACTCTGAATCAATGAAAGAATGACACATCATGTTTTCATCTAATTTCATGAATTAAACTCATATGCATAAACTTGTGTTTTCTTGTGTGTTTTTCTTTTTAAGAGTTTGTTTTGGTATCAGCTTGTTGTAAAAAGTAGAAACCGGAATGCCTTAAATGGGCCTGATGTTCTGTCTTTACTGGGCCAGTAATGGTAATGGCCCAGTTACGTGATGTTAGCTGGGAAGGGACTCTTTCCAGAATCATTACAAAGTCTGCGTGTTTGTGAATCACTATGACATACTGATGATAGCAGGGAACGACAAGGCAAGTCACATGCTTACCGGACAAAAAATATAATTGTCAAAATATGGAATTGCATTGGACACTTTAATTGTTTATAATGCCTAGGTTTAGAATTTTGTATTGTCAAATTTCTCTACCGCTGGTTGTTGGGACGGGTTACATAGAACGTGGTTCTTTTAAAATGCGGATTGCGCGTGCGTAGCTGTGGGCGTTGTTACGGGTCAGGTTATGGTGTGGAATCTCAACCAATAGTTGAAAACAATCATTTATAATGCAGTCGTACATCGCAAGTCCATCCAACCCTTCGCACTAGTTCAGACCAGTAAAGTTCTGTCTTCTCTCCAGGTCGACATTCTCCCAGAACAATGTCCCCTTCTCCACCTGGGACCGCGACAACGACAACCACAGCAAGAACTGCGGCCTCGTGTACGGCAGCGGCTTCTGGTACAACCAGTGCTGGGCTGCCAACCCTACCGGCAAATACTACAACCAAGGATTTTACACAGCCCCTGTAAGTACTGGTCTCTTGCCATAGATAGTTATATACGGTTTTGCTGGTCTGTTGGTCTAACCCAGACTTGGCTCAACAGTTCCAGTCGGTGTTCAAACATTGTGAATGAACCACTGTCTCAGTCACACTCCGGCACAGCGATGACTTAACATAACATCACTGTCACAGGCTAATTTGCATATCACGTGACCGGACTTTTCTCTTGTTTGTAATCAAACGCGCATATTCATAATAAGAAGAGACTGGACTCACGAAAGCTTTTCGGCGCTCTCTTCATAATGTTTTACATTGTTACATATTTATTGTTCCACAACTGCGACAGTTAGGTCTATGACAGTACATATTTAGATATCAAACTGGCTGCATCGTTTGCTCTCCGTCGGCTTCGATGACAGCACGTGGAGCCGTACAACCTATGTAAACAAAGGATCGCTACGCAAATCGAAATAGTGTTACATGCTTTTAGATATTTTCTCAGTGAAACTAAACCATTCTATTAAAGATGTTTAGTTAGATGTGTAGACTCGTCAAAAATAAAAGAGTAAAAGAAATCTGTACATTATATTGAATGGACATTGCAAGATGTGACGAATCGTCACATTTTTCTGGCCTGTGGCAGAGGTACTATGCTGGCTTGCCGCATGGAACTCTGGGTAGGAGAGTGTGTCTCATGGATCAGTGTGGTTTGGGTAACCATTAACGTCGTATAGCTGCGACTGACCTTCACCTGAGCCGTGTCCCCCATTTAACTTCGTATATTCTCGGATAATCTTTTGGTCGCTCTGGATCGGCTGGTAGTTTGTTCAAATCAGTTTAGCTCAGTGTACGATTGTTTTGTCACAACATCACTGCATATTCGTCTCCACACACGGAAGCTGTACGTTTACTCTCATATACCACTGTTTGTTACTGCTTATAAAGTGAAACCATTGGAAGAATAACAACGTATATATATCACTTGTTGGTGAAATGTGTGTGTGCGTGCGCGCGTGCATACAGAAAGCAGCAGGCCGCCCGGACGTACGGAAGGACCTACGGACAGATAGATAGATACATAGATAGATAGACAGACAGACAGATAGACAGACAAAGCTGACACTGTCCTGTAACTAAATTACTGTTCAAACCAAACTATACCCGTGAAGATCCCGGTTATAATGGGTCCTCAGTAACCCATGCTTGTCGTGAGAGGATACTAACGGGATCGGGTGGTCAGATTTGCTGACTTGGTTGACACATGTCATCGTATCTCGATTGCGTAGATCGATGGTCATGCTGTTGATCACTGGATTGTCTGGCCCAGACTCGATTATTTACAGACCGCCGCCATATAGGTGGAATATTGCTGAGTGCGGCGTAAACTCACTCACCCAATTGCGTAGATTGATGCTCATACTGTTGATCACTGGATTGTCTGGTCCAGACTCGATCATTTACAGACCGCCGCCATGTAGCTGGAATATTGCTGAGTGCGGTAACAACAACCCTCTAACCATCAAACCAAACGAACTGACTCCCTTGTACAGTTCAGTAACCTCAGGTACATCATGGATTTAACGGTTTAACAGCTACAGAGATCACCGGTATACATGTGACAGGCAGGGTGTCAGCTTTATCATTAAATAAGTCCGGCAGCTGCAGGATTGAGACGAAGATCCTTCGTTGGCGACAGTGTCCTGGTAATAAGTGCCAGTCAGTAACCGATGACGTTGACGGCTAGTCGTCACTGTCATCCATGGCTGTTTAGTGGCCAACTGGAGGAGCCCCCTGTCAGGTTCAACATCGCCATGTGTAATATGTGTGATACGTCATATGTCTACTTGCTGTTATCTTGTCAATCGCCGTGTAAATCGCATGACGTCTTGCAGCCTTTTGCTAGGACGCTATAAGTATATTTAAAGGGGGTCTCTCTGATGACCTTGTTCAGTATACCATTGTATGTCTGTAAAACGAGCATTGTTTAAAAAGAGACGTCTTGTGGGGTAGGGTAACCTTAGACTAATCATAGGATTTTTAAAAAGTGGTGTTTACTGGCGTGACCGAAGGTCTGTTGGATCGCGGTAAAGTGTGCGTCCATGCGTGCATGCATGGCTACGTGCACACTAGCCCGCGTGAGTGAGTATGGTTTTACACCACTTTTTAGCAATATTCTAACAATATCAAGGCGTGGGACACCAAAAATGGTGTACCCACGTGGGGCATCGAACCCGGGTCTTCGGCGTGACGAGCAGGCGCCTTAACCATGAGGCTACCCCACCGCCCTCTAGCCCGAAGTAATGGTGGGATTATCTTGTCAACCCACTGAGAAAGATATCAAACACGGGCACTATGAGGGGAGTGGGCCTTTGTTTATCCCCTTAACACCAAGATGGTTAACAGGAAGTACCAAGATTTGATGACCTGTTTGCATGTCAACCAACGCCTTTATGCTATCGACCACTGGTTGGGCCGGTCCTGGCTTCCTTATTGCCATTAACATGGTAGTAACATATGACAGTAGCACATTGTGTAAAACACACACAACAGTGGCATAGTATTCAGATTAATGTAATTATCCCTAACATCACTGCTAGCATTTGTTCTTGGGCGGTTTGTGGGGCGGTGGGGTAGCCTAGTGGTTAAATCGTTGGCTCGTCACGCCGAAGACCCGGGTTCGATTCCCCACATGGGCACAATGTGTTAAGCCCATTTCTGGTGTCCCCCGCCGTGATATTGCTGGAATATTGCTAAAAGCGGCGTAAAACTAAACTCAGTCAGTCAGTCTTGGGCGGTTTGTGATCCATATAAAAATCAATATTTTGGACATAGTTCGTTTCGTTTTTGCCACAAACTTATGTAACTCTTCGTTCGTTTTCTGTTTCCCAGATCCACAATGGCGTGGAGTGGTGGACATGGAAGCGAGACCGGTATTCACTGCGGAAACTGGAGATGAAGTTCCGTCCTCTCGGTGCCAAAATGTAGAAGATACACCTAGTCTTTTATATATACTTCACTGTAACCATGGTAATAAACCATTTTCGCGAGTTAATCCAAATATATACACTCGGAAATTGTGATTCATATCATATGCGCTCGGAATTTTTCTAAGCGATTGTTGAGTGAGTGAGCGATGGCGGGGGACACGTGAAGTGGGCTTCAAACATTGACAACACGTGGAGAATACGGACGAAGATTGTGTAAGCAAACACCTCCATGTGCGCCCAAAACAGATACTGTATTGGACAATCAGAGGTATATAACGTGGTTATATACCTCTGAATGACTTTAATTAACCAATCACAATCCAGTATTTACTTAAGTCATGGTAGAATGCTCTGTGACGTCAGACTTGCTGGATTAGCGAGAGTTATCTCCTCTTGGAGCACTGTCGCATTGTCATTAAGTTTGTTTTGTTATTTGTTTTAAACATATTTTATTCATTAAGTAAACCAAGCGCTGTAGGGATGCTAAACATCGACGGCGGAGGCGCATTTTGTAGAAAGAAGCAGTTTATGAAAGCACATTTGTTTTTAATATATTTCATATTTACACTTAACACGTCAGCCATTTTCGTGCCGCTTCGGTCAATTCTTTTTATCTATTAGGATTATTCTGTGGGGTTTGTTGGGGCTTGTTTTTTAGGGTTAGGGTTAGGGTTAGGGACCTAATCCAATATGGTAGGTAGACCTATATAATGCATGTGTAGCATTTGTTGTTGTTTTTCCTTTCGCATTTTTAATACTTTTTCTCGCACAAAAATGTCGAAAGTTGGGCACGGTGAAGTGGTTTAATGTCGAAAATATGTGCTAATTACCCTGGAACTTGGTGTCACCAGACATGCTCATGTGTACCTCATTCTTATCCTCACGGTTTTCCCTGTAACGCTTTTCTGTCACAAATTCACACGATTATTTTTTTACAAACACGTCATTTATTCATATCGTGAATTCGACATCTGACGCCCGACGTCAACAACCGTTTTCAGTTCGCGCCATATCGGATCATTCAACACCACACAATATCTTGTAGATTACGGAATGGGGCGAGTGTGCCAAATGGCATCCGGATCATTTGTCAATGTGTCCGAAGATTAATATCACGAGACACTAAGTTTACCCGTAGCCTTCGTAATTGTCCGTAGCCTATTCGACTCTTTCCGTTCATTTCCGTCCATCTCTGAAATGACAAGATACATTTCTAAACACAAAATGTAACAGTGTTGGCGTGGCTCAGATGGTTAGTTGTCGGGGTAACAACGGGTCGCGGGTGTCCTACCGCAGACTGTCCGTACGAGAAGTTGTGGTGCTGTATTCTATAGGTGCTCATTTCTCCTGGTAATTAACAAGCGTTCTGCCTTACCCTCCGTACACATACTTGATGATGTTCTTGAAAACACTTTTGTAAAAATAATAATGCATTTAACATTAATGAGTGATGAAACTGTCCCTGGGCACCTAGCTGTCTTTATGTATTCTGACCATAATAAACGGAAAGGTCGTCACAATTAGTGGCTTTGTCCCCGGGTCCGGCCCATTACCGGTATACAGAAATGTACAGAACACAACAATTATCTGTGGAACTTCTCCTTGTCATCACGTGTCCTATCTGTGGCGGTTCCTGGGGTCTTTTATCTCCTCGTCAGGTTCCTTAATAACGACGGAAATGAATATTCCAAAGGAGGCAGTAGTCCTTGCCATTCTCCGGCAATATCCAGAATTATATGCTTGGTATTTGCTTGACCCATGCTGCAGTATGTTTATAACGGACGGATCACTGAAACATGCAATTCAGAGCTGTGTGTCTGAAACATCTACAACTGGGATGTTTTGCATCTTTGTAACACCTATATATACCACAATGTATGTATGATGTTTTATACTTTAGTATTTGGGTTTGATGTAGTGGTTGTGAAATGCCGATCTGTGGCAATGTTCAGGTTTGTCAAGGTCGCCGGTAAATATGTACAAGCCAGTGGTGGTATTGTGAGCAACGATCCAAGATGTCTGGTCACGACTGCTGACCACGTGACCATGCCGCAACCGCCTCCTGAGACTACAACTGGCTGCAAGAGACCAGTTTTAACTCGGAATCCAAACAGGTACTCCTGACTCATGACAGTCTGTCTTCCTACTGCACAACATTCACACCTCATGTTACTACTGTGGGGCTACTGCGACATCTATGTCTGCCTCCAGATCAATGAAGATCCGGGCTGGAACTCTCTTCAGCAACACATTCCTGCAGTAAAAGGCGTCTAACGAATCCAGTGTCTGGATCGCTGACTAGTTTAATGCAGTCATCATATCTCAACTGGGCTGATCGATGCTCGTGACTGCAATCACGGGTTTGTCAGGTCCAGACACAATTCCTTACACACCACAGTCTCATAGTTGGAATATGGCTGAGTGTGACGTTAAACCAGGAATGAACAATGTCTTCACACGTAAGGATTGGACCGTGTGCCTTATCTCTTTGACGCATGCGCCTCGTGATGTGTCTCCTGCTTCCTCACATTTCCTTAGTGAAGGTCTTTAATTCTTAGAGTATCTAGCAAATCTATAACCATTGCCATTTTCATGCAACTGAACAACTGAACAAAACACTTCAACTAATTCTGAAAATGTTACACAATCAAAACAATTTACATGCCATGTGGAAGACAGTTTCAGTCAGTCTTTCAGGACTAAACCCACATATATACACATAATGAGAACAATTTGTGTACACAAAATACAGATTTTACTTTAAAAAAATTCACAATTTGCACCTTTGGTACCAGTTTATTATATCAATGTATTATCTGAACACAAAGGTCAGAACAACCCAGGTTTGTGGAGACAAGAGGTACACCTGCAGGCAGTTCATCCAGTCAAACAGGTGTGCATACTTTTCTTGAAGCAATACAGGTAGGTTGGATCGAATACAGTGTTAAGCATCAAGCCTACTTACTATACATAGGACCCTTGAAGATCCGGGTTAGAATTGGTCTTCAGCAACCCATGTTTATCGTAAAAGGTGATTAACGGGATCAGGTGGTCAGGCTTGCTGACTTGGTTGCTGCAAGCCATCTCCTAATTCAGATTGATGCTCATGTCAATCACTGGATTGTCAGGGCCATACTCGATTATTTAGAGAGCACCATCATTACTGGAATATACTGAAGGTTGGGGCATTGAGCAACAAAAAACAAAAGAATGCCCTACATAAGGGGACCTCAGTAGAAAGGGTTACCATGAAATTACTACTGGTTTCACCAAATTAATAGCATTAGTGAGTGAGTTGGGTTTAACACCATACCTGGAGGAAAGCCTGAAGTAATAAAGTTTTCCTCTTCGGTAAAGTAATGATATAACTAAATCATGAAATAAAGTTGTACATATTGATAACATTCACTCTTTTACATCTATTTGGAAGCTGATGAACAGGGAAATTGTATAATATTATGCATGTTGAAGATTCCCTATATCAGTGTTATCTGATTGTATTTTGCCTGATTAGCAAGCACAGTGCCCACTTGGCCATCAAGCTTCTATAGCCAGGATAACATCAACGATACATTGATTTAAGTGTATTAATTATTAAGTGTAAAATACGTCTCACATAGGATCAGGGCATAATGAGTCACACACACACACATTGTATATCACTGTCACACTGTGGTTCTTGTTGGCTAGGATGATACAGCTTTCATAAGTTTCAATAAACTGGCATCAAACTGAAATATATTGCATATTTGAATGGAATATAGATATGATATTTGTGATGGAGATTAATATTATAAGATATGAGATATATTTCAATTTGTGAGCAAACAAAACATATCCATGGCTGAATGTTGTTTTATGCCACCATCAACAACACTACATGAATATAGCAGTGACCAGGAACTAAACTATCCCAGCTTGGCAAACCAGCGGTTGAGTAACACTCCTTTTGGACAGGCTACAGTGACAGGCAACATCCACCTGATCCTTGCCATTGTCAACTCAAACTCTGGATCCACCACTGAGGTGTGTTAATTAAGGACTTACTCTGACCACATTTCATAAGGATCGGAACTCATATTACTCCCCTGTGCACTTTACTACAGGGCCACTGGAGCAGTCCCAAGTATACAGTGCTTGTCAATCTGGGGATCTGCACCAAACTGTTTAGCTTGTGCATGCATAGTAGAAATTACCTCGACTTTGATCAAAATTGCACAGATTTTCCACCAACATCATTGGTTAATTCACTAAAAGAGATTACTAGCCCAAAAATTTACCCTGAGAGCTGTCATGGGGATCCAAGGGATATAGATTGTGTCGGGGGATTCATAATTTCATACCTAACCCTTACACAATTAATCCTAAAGATCAAAGAGACCAGCAAGATCTGTGAAGCATGGCATGAATCATGAACCAATCTGCCTTTCAAGCGACGTTGCCAAGTTGTAGTCTTGCAAATATTTGTCCCAACAACCAATGAAAATGCAATAAATGCAAGTCATACTAGCCCAGCAGCACAGGTTGGTGTTCATGCTATCAAACACTGGTTTGCGACTGCCATACTGTTATTCATTCACTATCATTATGGCTCGAGTATTACAGACTGCAGCATAAAACAATATTCTATCACCTCTAATACATCACCCATATATGGTGGCAAGACCAACATTCCCTGTGTCAGAATCCATTTTCTTATAAAAAATATATCCATTTGGCTAAATATAGCACAGCAAACAAAATTATATATATATATTGCAAAAACAAAATTGCATGTGGCAGAACTGGCAAGTCACAAGATCTCTAACCAACATCAGCATCATCCAGATATTGCCTGTGTCTGAATACAATGTCAGACTTCCAGCGTGTACACAAGGACTCACCCTTGGATATCCTGTCATGGTCACTCTGAAGTAATCAACTATTAAGTTTCATCAATTCTTCTTTCTCATGGCTTTTTTAAAACCTGAGAGCTTAGGGAGGAAAATTTTATCTTTCTACTTTAAATTTTGTTCATTGTTCATGGTTAAAGTATGCAGAGACACGCCAATCTGTGCGTATCATAAAGTTTTGCTGAGACAAAATTGCTGATGGAATATCACAAATGGTGAGCTGCGTGCCCTTCAGCCATGTCTAGACTTCTCATCAGCGTTCCTATCCCTCCATTGCACCTGATTATCAAAACTGATTTCGTAGACAAACAATGATGAAGGGCTTAACCAAGTACGGAGTTTGTTGTCATCCTGTGTGTCAAACACCCTTGTCCTGAGAAGATCACCCTTTCAAGTCTGATAAAGCACAATATCAGCTTAAATGCATTATCATGAATCCAGAGTCTTGAAAGTTTAGGAATAATTTTCTGATTTTTCTTAATATACTTAACTTGAGCTCTGTAAAATCATTTCAGAAACTCAAAAACAAATCTTTACATTTCCATGGCACCAAACATGAAAACATGCAAGCATTTACATGTACCATGTAAGTAGGTAAGATTGTCACAGATGATCTGTCTTCTGCTACATCATCTTCTTTAACTTCTGCTCTGTACTGTTTTGGCATCTGCTTTGGTTTCTGCTGTCAGGTATTTTGATGTCTGCTCTGCAATGTGGTTTTGGTGTTTGCTCTGATGTCTGCTCTTCAATGTGGTTTCGGCGTCTGTTCTGTAATATGGTTCTGTTATCTCCTCTTTGAAGTGGTTTAGTATCTGTTCTGCTACGTAATCTTGGCGTCTGCTCTCACTGAGGTCTCTTTACCATCTGGGCCACCTTGAACATTTCTCTAAGTTGGGACTTCCGCTCATTTTGACAACCTAAAGACATACATACACGAGTAAATATATATCTTAATAAACATCATTATAAAACTAGGCAAAGGAATATATTGACCACAACCAAATGACACAGATGGAGCATATCCATATCCAGAGATGCCAACCCTGAATCAAACGAAAGTGGAATCATGCCTTGCTAAAAGCAATTCCCGAGCCCTGAAGCTGCGAGTTGGGGTTGAGCGTGAGACAGGGCTTGGGGCCCTTTTGACGGTGGGGGTCTAGGGGGCCTCCCCTATGAAAATCTCTAGATTTAGCTTGGAAATATGCAATTTCTGGGCATACTTAACCAGATAATTCTTAACTCAAACGAACATATTTACTAAAATTCTTTCAAACATTCTAAATTTATAAACATATTTGTATTTTCTAAAATATGGGAGTTTTTATAGACAAATCGGAGAGTGGATTTTGTATTTGAAAATCGGAGTAACTCCTCCAAAATTGGAGTGGTTGGCATCTCTGCATATCCATATCCATGCAGGTTGTTAAATAATCAACCAGTGAATGCAAGCACTGATCCACATTGTCGGGGTACGATGACACGGTGTCAACCAAGTCACCAAGTCACGAAGTCAACCACCCAATCCCACTGTAACCTCTGACAACCAACATATTGCTGGGTATCAACCCTAAAGGCGAACTCACACTGGTCGGCACATTGAATTGACCGAGTCATATCATCTGAGTGATTAATCGAATTCAGCAAACGGTACAAATTGGCTGCTCGAACACATGTCAATTGTGTCGCGAGTGTGTAGAGCCTATTCTAGTTATTCGGCAAGTTGGATGTGACGTGGCCAATCAAATTGTGTTTTGGTGTCACATGGTAAATGTGTTCATACAAGTGCGAAACATGGCTTCGTCTGCTTCAAAGAAACCACACCTCGATTTTTCACGGGAGGAAACAGAGTGTTTTGTGGGTGATTATCTGAGTCACGAAACACTATGGAATATCACGTGCAGGGATTATTCCAAAAGAGAATCGATCAGTTTGGCATTTCTGAAAAAGTCACTGATAACTGCTGCTACGTCTGCTTCAGATGTTTTAATACCATGGAAACAAAATACTATATACTACATATTATGAGATCAACACTAATATCAGCACATCGAATCGTATAAGAGGTAGCAAATCGATCAGTTGATATTCGTCACAACCACCGAACATGCTGTACAATGTATGGAAATCAGCAGGTCGTTACAATTAATGTTAACATGCCAACTCATGTGAGTCATGCTTGGATTACCCCATGTCTATCAGACCTGCTGTAGCAAGCATCCAACAAGCTAATATTCTCAATTGTATCCACAAATACCAGAAACATAGTTGTAAGGAACTGATATGCTATTTACTATAAAAATAGTGGGATTTATGTTACCAAGGAAGGAGTTTGCATTGTAGACACTGGTGCCTCCATTGCAGTCCATGTTGCCTTCATCCGCTGCGACGGGTCCGTCGTCCCAGAGCAGATCCCAGCCGCCAATTCTCTTCTCTCTCCCTGTCAGTCTGAAGTCAAGCATTCACATCTTCCCACTTCAGAGATTCGCATGTTTAAAGGGCACAGGGCAATTCTCATTACAAAAACTTGCCAAACCTCCTTGCTTTCCCTTATCAAGCAGCAATGGGGATTTCTTTACAAAAAGAAGCTAATTTCAGCTTTCATTTTCATACAACATGAAAGTATGGTTAAGTGTTGGTGTGTCAACTGTAAGAAATATTCACAGATGCAGCTAGGGTACTATATCACTGCACATGTCGCGCTGATAGACTGACTGACTGACTGAGTTTGGTTTTACGCCGCTTTTAGCAATATTCCAGCAACATCACGGCTGGGGACACCAGAAATGGGCTTCACACATAGTACCCATGTGGGGATTCGAACTTGGGTCTTCGGCGTGACGAGCCAACACTTTAACCACTAGGCTACCCCACCGCCCCTGCGCTGATAGAAAGCCAAATGGACAAGTCACAAGATGCAAACCTCCATTTTGTTTACATGTCTCTTAGGAAACTGTATTCATTGGCCACAGATTTTATCTCAAGATTTTAAACAACCCATCATGTTAGATACTGACATTACTAAAACACTAAAACTGTATTTCAAAGAATGTGTCCAAACAGTTGATTAATGTGTTAGGGTACTGAAATATTGAAAGACTTCTTTTTAGAAGGTCATAACATGCTTAAGACTTGCCCATTAATACCTACTGCCTTACACTGTTACAGGCACGTAAATCTTTCAATTGAACTTGAGGCAGGGCACATGGACTCTGCTAAGTGTTGACCAATTCCACCTTAACAGGGACAATGTTTGGTGACGGAGAGCCCACTGAAGTCATGGTTTGAAGTAAAGATTGATGACTTGATCAAACTGAGATGTTGTCTCAAGGGTTATGATCAAACATTTGATTGACATATAATACTTAAAATATATTCCAAAGAACATTTGTCTTAAAGATTAACTATATGTATCAGAAACAACTGAGTGTTGCTTCACTTATTTTGAGTAGTATACCTAATATAAATTAGTTTCGCTGACAAAGCAGATTATGAATGACTTGAATCTAACTTGCTAGCTCTGCCAGTGTTCCGAGTCAGGTTCAGTCATAATAATCATATAGCTTTACCTAAGTGTTCATGAAATTGAAATATTCTATGATTGGAAACAAGAATCACAACTTGCCATGGTAACTAGACAAAAAAATTATCTGCCTTGAAAACAGAATGATAAAAAATCAATGAATGAAATGTGGCAGTATTGTTCATTGTGTAACAATGTTTGAAGTGTAATACATTGTATATGTGGCTAGTCACTGAGGTGCGGGGGTGTGGTGTATTTAGACTTTTACCAGATTTAGACAGAAATATCTCAGGGTGCGATTTTGTTAATTTTCCAGTACCTGCACCGGGTGCAACCTGGCTTATAAGTTTGGCTGCACCATCAAATTATGGTTGCACTATTAAATAATGTCACTGGTTCCAAAAAGTAACATAAATACCTGCTTAGCAATTTTCAAGTACAGAGAATCAGATACATTCAACAGAACCAGATCCCATGATGATGATAAATGATGAATGATGAATGATTCTGTTTCAATTTTGATTTTCTCAATCAAGTTATCATCACTTGCTTGATAACAGTGTTAGTACCTACACTGAAACGTCGCTCTCATTGCAACAAAGAATTTGACTATCCATAGAACTTGGTTTTCCTTCATCTTTACAACTTCTAAGAAGCCTTTCAAAGAAATTATTAATTATATCACATTTCTTTGATGCTTGTTGGTTCACAGACTGATTCACAGACTGATTCCCAGTTAACATCTTAGTTTCATCTTGGGAATCAACACATAACAGATAGTACAGAGAGCAGTCAAAGTGTCCTTGACCCCTTAGTGTCCACCATGTCCAGCTTCACCCTGGAGAAGATACACCAGATATGGAACCTGCCAACAGCGTACTGCAGACGTACAGAAGTAATAAACACACTGATTGTCACCTGTTCTCGAGATCCAGCACATTTAGGAGATCAGTGAGCAGGCCATACTTCAGGTCGTAATCGTCTTTCCCACTTGCTGTCAGTGATGGCGATGCATTGATCTCGATGAGCCAGCTAGTTCAAAGGAAATGTACTAAGTGATTACTTGCCAAGGAGAGGGTCAATTATAAGATTTAGTGGCTAGAAACAATAAGATCTGAGGAAATGTCCCAAAAAGTTTAATATTCATGAAGCTGCTGACATCGATGTTCAATCGTCTGGGTATCTGCAATCAGCTAGAGGAGAAATATTGCAGCCAGGCCGAGAAGCCATGTGAATGCAGAACACTTCGTCTTCATTAAACAGGTTCAAAACCGTACATTTTAAGTTTTTGGTCCGTTTACAGAGATGTTGTCAGCAATTAATTCTCTACCAAATGAGCCACATCGACAATGTCCATTCCCTAGAGGAAAAGATTAAGTGTTGCAACTGAGTGAGTTAAAATTAAACTTCACACTGGCATCATTGCAACCATTCAGATGACCTGAACGCTTGAAGTTCAATCAGATTCATTGCTTTTTATCTTCAGGCAAAAAACTACCTGTTTTCACTGAACATGTCATAGATTTATAAACCAACCATAAGAAGCCAGGCAAATGGACTGTGTCAGCACTTGCACACATTATTGTAAAAGAAGCAAAGTTTTCATTAGACATTCTTATTCAATCATTCAATCAATGGGGCAGAGAGCTTTAAGCAAGTGATGAATATCCTCCTTGCATTTTCTTCAGCAGAGGGCCAAAGGTTATCACTAAAACAATTATGATTTATTACATCTTTCCAGTTAGAATGAAACTTGCAGCTACTGTTTGTTAGGCATACATAACAGAAAAAGAATTTCATATTCATTTACAATGTAAAATGCAAATTTTTCTCAGACACAGAATACAGCAAAATGAATTTTCTGTGTCTCAATAATTTGTACCTGTCCGTGGGCTACTAGATAATTTCCACTTATGGTTTCAAACAGCAAACAAACTTGGATTTAATTTCATATCTGCTCAAAATGTAGCTATTACATTTCGCAATGATAATAAAGTAGAGTTATCTTTCTTTGCTATTTATCACTTTTCAATCAATAGTCCAGTAAACATTAACATCAAATACCATGTTCATTTCTTCTTTCATAATTACATCATCATAATTATGTCATAAAATCAGGGCAAGTGGAAAATTAGTCAGGACAAGTTACTTTCTTAAAGTCACTGGCAAGTGGCTTTTAAAAAAATGTTGAACCCCTGTTCAATGCCACTATGGGGAAATAGCCATGCTATGTCATACTGGTCTGTAGATATAGCAAAGAATCTCGGACACATATCTACAGCTATACAGTATATGTCTCAATTCGGTAGCTTCACGTTGAACCAGATTAAAAAAATGTGATATTGAAAGTAGACGTTTAATCAGGCTACACACGTGAGCGTGAGAAATCCTGTGTCCTGTTTGTTGATAAGAGAGACACTGGTAGAGATTTCCCTTGATAACAAACAGCTGTCGGGTCAAACTACTCCATGGTATTGATCATTATTGAGGGCATATATTATACCTGGATTATCAAGGATGGAGCCGAGCGAACCAGTGGTTGATAGCAAGAACAATCATCTACACCATTGATGAAACAAAATCCTCAAATTTGGACCACCAAATCCAACTGTTTGATAAGTTTAGAGTTCTGAGAACATTCTCGGTCTGACTGCGTCATCTGGTGACAGGATGTATACTGGGACTCTCTATTATCACGGCACACGAAAACATCGGGAAAGCAGAAACACCATGCCCCGCATCGGCTGTTTACATATGCAAATTATGTAAAATATATTCATCGCTCTTGAAAAAGTCATTTATTTCACTGGAATATCATGTCTAATCGTAGAAATAGTAAAGCATTCAACTTTTCAGTAAGTTCTGGAACATTTTGAAACTAGTATGACCCCCTACCGCCACTACATCTAGCATGAATCAAAACTTATTTCGTCAAGAGTAATCCTGCAACAACTATTAGGTCATTTGCATATTTTCCGTGCTAAAAATATAACAGGAAGTGACGTATTATGCAACTTCACTCTACACATGGCAGCAACTTGTATGGTACGTTTTAAGGCAGAAAAACACTATATTGTAACGTTATTGTTACCTTGTATCCAAATGAATAGAAGTTTCAGATGTTTGGGTTAAAAACATGATGATATTACTGATGTGAATAAAATTCCTAAATAATTTTTAATGATCAAACTATTTAGATTCGTTGCTAGTCTTAGTAAACGTTTCACAGTGTAATCTGCTTGTACCGCGTGCCATAGTAAGAAAATAGCAATTCCGCGATAATAGAGAGTTGCTTCAATTTCAAGGTCAAACGAGACAATCGGAATTGCCGCAATGGCATTAAACGAGTTGCGACTATGTGTCACATTATCTGTGACAGAAATGAAGATTATACATCAGCCAACTGAAAATATATATAAAATGGTAAATGTCAGCAGCCGTTCATAATCCCGATGGCGACAACATTAACTACCGCGATAATAGAGGGTCCATTATACTCACGGCTTGAGCTGGGAGTCCAACAGCACATCGTAGCCATACATCTCAAAGCAGTGTTTGTCGTTGATCATGATCTTCTGAACACTCTGTAGACATTTGATGATCATGTTGTCAATGTTCTTGAACAGATTTTTCACCTGCACAGAGAAATAAAACAATATAAACAAATCAGATTAAACTGAAAACAATGAAAATTATGTCCAGTTAAGGCATAAATAACTTGTCATGTCATGAATTTCAAGTTATAAAGAGAACAAAGTTGTACATAATCTACCATCTCACAAAAATAGGAGTCTGTTTGGAATAATTCTAAAACACAGAATCCAGTTTATACTTCTGAATTCTTTGGCATGTTTGTTTTTTTCGTTTTGAGACCACGCTGAGCAATATTCCATCCACATAACAGCGGTGTATAAAGAATTGACACTGAACCAGACAATCCAGTGATTATGCCACCTGATCTTGGCAGGTCTAAGGGAGATAACTCAGCAAAGTGAAGTGCGGTGTCTCTTGCTATGGATCATCCGTGCTGCTTTCAGCAGTACAACAAATTGCAGATGATCTAATTCAGACAAGTGGTGGCAAGAGGGGTACTTCCAAACTAATTCCATGTTATAGTGTACTTTTTGACAAAAGTAGTTTTGTGCTTACATCTTCATCACCATGTTTCGCAGAGAGGTATTTTCGAAGCTGCCGTGTGGACCATTTGCAGCCTCGTTCTGGATCATAATCTGGAGCTGTCTTCTGAACAGCTACGTTGGTCAGATGAACATCTAGACAGGTCAAGGTCATAGTAGCCAATATGAACAATTACCTTTGTATGCTATCTGAAGTGAACCTAGATCTTCATCTCAGATTGACTATGTACATTACAAAGACAAGAATCAGTTAAATGTGTCTGTTGTACAGTTGTAATGTCAAACCACTGAGGATGGTGTTACTGAAGACTAAGGGGAAGAGACTGTTTCTGTAATACTTTTCATAATGCTTTAGCAAATTATTCCGGCCACCTTATACCCTACGATCTGTTTACAGATCACAAATCTGGTTGGTCACAGACAGTAGTTGGTCACAGACAGTAGTTGGATGGGTGGGCAGAGTCCTTGCTCCTACACAGGAGGCCGACCCAGTAGCAACAACACAGGACTCGAAACAGACTTGTGCCAACTCCAACCTTGAGCTACTGCACAAAAGAATGTCTTAATGTTTTCTGCACAAAGAATGTCTTAATGTTTTCTAGTGACTGGCATAGAATTACCAGCACTCAAAACACTATTGTAAGCCAAGGTTGAATGTATAACATCTAGGCAGTAGGGTAGCTTAGTGGTTACAGCGTTGGCTCATCACGCCGGCGACCCGGGTTCGATTCCCCACATGGGTACAATGTGTGAAGCCCATTTCTGGTGTCCCCCGCCGTGATATTGCTGGAGTATTGCTAAAAGCAGCGTAAAACAAAACTCAGTCAGTCAGTCAGTATAACATCTATGACATACTGATAAAACAAGAATGTAATTCTTAACATGAAAAAAGAAGTTTCTGTTCAAAAAGGATTGCATTGTTATTTACAGAATTTAAACAGTTGTTAGTCAAAGCTGTTTGGAAAGATGTTGAAAACCATTTACATTGACCATTAATTTATTGCTGCCAACTGACTGTCAAAACCACGCATGAAGTGTCAACACACTATGCTACTATACATCTGTTTGTCCAGCTGAATAAAGTCAGGACTGACTCACTGACTGAGTATGGTTTGACGCCGCTTTTAGCAATATTCCAGCAACATCACGGCAGGGGGACACCAGAAATGGGCTTCACACATTGTACCCATGTGGGGGATTCAAACCCGGGTCGCCAGCGTGACGAGCCAACGCTTTAACCACTAGGCTACCCCACCGCCCCTGAATAAAGTCAGGACAAACCAGTGGTTGTTATTAACCATGACATCTGTGGTAGGATGACATACACTCAACCAAATCAACGTAGCTTGATAACGGTGTTAGGATCTAACATTGAACATTATTGTATTAAGAAGTTGTATATCCATGGACACCCCTTGTTCATTACACCAACGTCTAAATTCCACACCGAAGTTATCTTATGACATGAAGTGGATGTTGGGCATGTGTTCTGACCTGCCCCTTGGTGTAAGCTGCTGAAAAGTTGTACTCAGTAGTAACTTTGGAAGGATACACGCATCTTCAATAGAGTCTAGCGAGAACCGGGGTGTTGGAGAAGCGGGCAAACCCATCCCGGTATAGCCATACCTTTAACGGGTTGTACTGTAAACACAAACATTTGAATCAACCAACTAAATAAACATCTATAGCAAGACAGTAAAAGAAAACTTTATTACAACACAGAAAATCTTGATACGATTCAAGAAAGGAGAGTGTGTTAGTGAGTGAGTTTAGTTTTACGCAGCACTCAGCAATATTCCAGCTATGGTGGCGGTCTGTAAATAATCGAGTCTGGACCAGACAATCCAGTATGAGCATGATCTATGCAACTGGGATACAATGACATGTGTCAACCAAGTAAGCGAGCCTGACCACTCGATCCTGTTAATCGAATCTTACGACAAGGTTACTGAAGATCAATTCTAACCTGGATCTTCATGGGTGTCAAGAAAGGACAGAGCATAAAGGGACGTATTTTATTATCAAAGATAGGATGTTGAGACTGGTATTAAAACTAAATTCTTAAGACAGGTGTCAAAAGATTATGTTCAATATCAATATGACATTTTTGAATGGTTGTTCATGAAGAGTTATCAAATTAGGGCAATCTCATTAGAATCAAATCTTAAGTTGATAACTCTGTCAAGATCTGACAAATCCTTTACACAAGGTGGACTCAAAACAAATGTGTACAAGGGCTGAGTAGGTATTTGGACATTACAATCTATCATGACAGTACAAAGGGGATACTTTAGTTACTTACAGACAATACAAGAACATAGACACGGATGTCAAACTTGCGTCCACCAATCAGATAGGGGTCTTCAATATAGGGCTGTACAACATAGAGCTCCGGACCCTCCCGAATATTGGGGTCGGACACTGGCTGGTACTGACCCTGTAAAGTACAAATGAAAGTCAGAGGGATGACAACTCAAACAATGGACATATTCCTGCCACTATGTACATACATATAATGAGAGTTATGTTATATATACTAGGCATCATTAAATAAAGGGTCAAATGATATATAGCACATATGTCAAGACAAGTTTCTCAGAAATAATAGAACTAAGAGTGTCATCATAATGTGTAATGTGTTGACAAACTGACACATCGTGACATAGAGACAAAAAGTTCAAAAAGCACTAGCAAACATCAGTTGTATAGACCAACCCCCCAAAATGAAAATGACAAACATGAAGCACTCGGTCATTCAATATCTTGTGTACCCTCCTCGCACGTCCAAGACACAGGTGCACCTTGTTCTCATGCTCTTTATTAAGTTCATAAAAAAAGCTTGCAGAATCCCATTCCATTCCTCTACTAGAGCTCTGCAGTGTCCTGGGATATCCACTGGTGCTGGGTGACGTGTATACACACATTGACCAAGTTCATCCCAGGCATGCTCAACTGGGTTGAGGTCCGGCATGCTGGCCACACCATCTCTCTACACCCTGCTGCCTAAGGAATTCCTGTGACAATCCAGGGCCCCTTTTCACAAAGTTCTCAAAGTTAACATAGGAGGAACGAATGCTATGAGAAAAGCTACGAGATCTTAGGGTAACGAGAGCTTTGTGAAATGGGGCCCTGGCCCTATGAGGCCTAGCCTTGTCGCCTTGCAGTAAAGAGGGTCGACCATAAAAGCCATGCATAACTTGCAGGAATGATACTGCTATTGAAGCCAGAATTTCTTCCCGATAACGCTGTCAGGTAAGACTACCGTCAACCATGTGCAGTGGAGTACGTCCAGCAGGAGTTATCCCTGCCCAAACCATGACCAACCCCTGCCAAATCGGTTACATGTGGCCACAGTTGCATCTGTGAATCGCTCTCCGACCATTGTGGAAGGACAAATTGAATCTGCTTTCATCTGTGAAGCCCACACGAGACCATTGACATTGATTCCAGCGGCCATGATGTCTACTCAATCTGAAATGCGCCTGCCTGTGACGTGGTGTTAGTGGTGGACGAACAGTGGATATCCTTACACTGGATATCCTTACATTGTTAACATTGAAGTGTTCTGTCTGAAGATGTGCTGCGTTAAGGAATCTGTTACATAACGCAGTGTTAATCATGTGGCTATAATCTCGGACTCTGGGGCAACCTGGGCCTCCTTTCCCAAAGCACTAAGGTGATTGCAAGTCACTAAGGTAACCATAGTGCAATGTTAAAGAATGGGAGTTAAGGTTAACCTTAGTAAAGGTTGCTTCGTGAAAGGAGCACCTGGTCGACATGCATATTCCATGGACCCATTGGCTTGAAATCTCTGCCACAGTAACAGCACATTAAGGCAGATAGCTACCTGCCGCTGAGTTTGACCAGATTCCAAAAAGGCCTATATAGCCTGACCCCTTTCAGCAAGTGTCAAAAAACGTCTCATTTTAAGCTGCAATTTCAAACAGGTACCTGAACAGTGAACGACAGTGAAAGAGCATCAATGCATGTGTATTGTCCTCCACTTTCGATGGATAGAGTGGCTTACATGTGCAAATCATTGACATCAAGTGGCAGGTGGAATTCCATATTGAAAATTTGAATAAAAAATGTGCCATTTGCAACAGAATGTATCGAACGTTAAAGAACGTAATAATGACATTTCAGCGTCCTGATGTGTTTTTCCATACTGTTAAGAAATTTTGTAAAACATTCAGTTGTATATATTTCAAACAAAAACGAAGATTTTACAACTTTTAAGAAATACTGCTACCAATAGCTTGACCCTTTATTTATGACGCCTACTATATTTCTTTGGACAGTATTTCAGTAACAGTAAAACATGAGAGCATCATGTCGGAGAAGACTGATGCACTGTAGACATAATTATAGTACCAGGTGATCAAAAATGTCATATATCAATGCAAGTGAGTGAGAGAGTGAAGGAGTGAAGGAGGGAGTGAAGGAAGTAGGGAGAGGGAGGGGTGGTTAGTAAGTGAAGTTTGATGAAATACAGTCCTAGTGAGTGAGTGAGTACGTTTGGTTTTACGCCACATTTCGGTACCGTTCATAATTTATGGCTAGGGGGGTGATGATTTTTATGGAGAAGCATGTACAATGTGAATGACGCCCCCTAAAATTTATGTACAAATTAAGTAAACCGCCTGCATGTCATGTACAAAATCAATATGACCCCCCTACCCTTCCCATAATTTCTTAGCATGATTTTAAACATATTTTTATGTACAAAATTGCTGACACCCCCACCCCACCCCCAGTTTGTGTGTACAAAATTGCTGACCCCCTAGCTCCCAAGAACAAAATGGGTGACCCTCTTAAAATCATCATCACAAAACACACACACCCCACCCCCACCCCTCTAGCCATAAATTATGAACGGTCCCTTAGCAATATTCCGGCAATATCATGCAGGACAGACCAGAAATGGGCTTCACACATTGTACCTATGTGGGGAATGTAACCCAGGTCTTCGGCGTGACGAGCGAACACATTATTCACTAGGCAACCCCACTACCCCACCAGTCTTAGTAAGGCACCTTAGCCCAGTGGGCCAGCCATTCCCTTCCAACATTTGATGGTCCCTATGTCCCTACCTTTCTCCAGTCCATGATGTCCTTCAGTTTACGGAACAGGAAAATGCCCTTCCCCTGTGACTTGGCTGCAGGCTTCATGATCCACACCACACCAGGGCTCTTCTTGAACTCCTCCACAAAGATATGGTACTCCGACTGCAGACAACATGGATCACCATCAGTAATAAAAATAATAATAACAAGAAGACAAAGTCATCAATATCCCCCGCAATGGCAAAATACTCTTCATAATTATGTCTACGAGTTATGATTATGTCAAATATTTAGTTATATATAGAAAAGTAGAAGGAGAGTATTGAAAGGTTTTTAAAGTTCTGCTCCAGAAAGGAGCACTATCACCAATTTCAGTCTATGTCAAACTTGTTGCCATGGAAATGCCAAAAATATTTTATTCAGAAATCCAAAACTACCAAAAGGCACCAGTACACCACCAGATCTATGTATGTGCCAAGTTTGGTGAAGAAATATTGAACAATTTTAGAGTTCTGCTCCAGAAAAGAGCACTACCACTAATTTCAGTTTTAGTCAAACTTGTTGCCATGGAAATGCCAAAAATATTTTATTCAGAATTCCAAAACTACCAAAAGGCACCAGTACACCACCAGATCCATGTATGTGCCAAGTTTGGTGAAGAAATATTGAACGGTTTTAGAGTTCTGCTCCGGAAAAGACAAATGTGCACATAATGATCTGATCGGACGGATTTGACGGACGACGCCGCCATATTACAGACAGAGTCCATTTTAATACCCCCCGGGGGATAATAATGCATTTCTATAGCGCCTAGATTTCATCAGTAAGGTGCTCAGTGTGCTGTACTACTGGTGATTCATCAGACAATAATATTGTAATTATTACATTCTACCTATCACACTACACCATCTCATTACCCACCTCATTACAAGATACCCAGTGACATTATGACCTCTGTTTTACAATCATACACCATGTTTCATTTCCAACACCCAATTTCACAACTGACCACCAGCCATCTGATTTCACCACCTGGCCTGAAGACAGACAGATGGAACAGGCCAGGTAAATGCAACATGCCCCACAGAAAAAGGAGGAGACTATGACCTTTCCTGTGAGGTCAGACCACATGCTGCTGACCACGTGATTGATTCAGATGCACTGGAGTTTGGGTCCTACTTGATTTAGGTGACATTATACTATCGTTTTGATAGCTCCAGATAGGACATAAGTAGCCTGATCAACAGACTTTAACAGGAAGTTCCATATAGCTAGCTGCAAGAGAGCTAGATTGTTAGTGTAGATAATAGACTTTAAGGTGTCATATTAGGTTTCTTGTTCCATTTGCATTGCCTTCCTCCATTTCTCATGATGGGGATGTTTCTGTAAACAAACATGTCTGCCAGCCATGATAAACATGACAGTGTACAGACCATTTCCAAACTTCCTTCAGTGAGTGAGGATACTTACAGGTAACTCATATGTAGTTGGGTAGAAGTCAAAGCTGAAAAAGGAAATTGATCGCAAAATATAAGTCAAGTTACTTCATGATTAAAACTATAACTTGTGTGTAACTTTTCCACTGATCAATCAATGATGCTGTCAAACAGTGTTATGTCAAAGTTGAAGGGACCTACGTAAATACTTCGAGTTATCTGAGATATGACACAGCCAAAAACGATGACTACAAATGCACAGGACCAAGATAATACTTCAAGACGAGAGATTGTTTATAAATGAACACGTTATGTTGTTGGCTGTCTTTAATCAATCATCATCATCATCATCATCATCATCATCATCATCATCATCATCATCATCATCCTTTGACCATTTACCTTTGAGCCTCGAGCTTGCCATGTTCTCTTTCCACTTGTTTCCGAAGCCTCTTCAAATTCTTCACCATTAAATTCTTTCTGGTAAGCTAGCAGACAAGAAATGTAAATGAGACTACTACCCGGTAAAACAATGGATCTCTGTAGTACCTGACCTTGAGGCATCATGCCTCATATTGTGAGATGTTTGTTCAGAAAATTCTCATACCAATTCTGACAACATAATTTTGTGTCTCTCATTCACAAATAGAACCAAATTAATCTCCTACACAATAAACAAATTAATATAGCCAAAGTCTCTTTTCAAGAAAACACAGAAATAACATACAGTAAACTATGGTTATACTGAACTCAAAGGGACCAGTAATTTCTGTTCATTAAAACCGTAGCTCATTGTATGCATTATGACTAAATTACACAGCAAGTGGTCGGGTACAAAACACAGTTCGATATAATCGTGTTTGTTATAAAGATAGTTTACTGCATTGTTAGACTAAATTGTCACTGTAGACTTATTAAAACTGCCACTGTAGACTAAACTGCCACTATAGACTTATTAAAACTGCCAATGTAGACTAAACTATCACTGTTGACTCAACTGCCACTGTAGACTAAACTGTCACTGCAGACTAAACTGTCACTGTAGACTAAACTGTCACTGTAGACTCAACTGCCACTGTAGACTAAACTGCCACTGCAGACTAAACTGTCACTGTAGACTAAACTGTCACTGTAGACTAAACTGTCACTGTAGACTAAATTGCCACTGTAGACTAAACTGTCACTGTAGACCAAACTGTCACTGTAGACTAAACTGCCTGTCACTGTAGACTAAACTGCCACTGTAGACTAAACTGCCACTGCAGACTAAACTGTCACTGTAGACTAAACTGTCACTGTAGACTAAATTGCCACTGTAGACTAAACTGTCACTGTAGACCAAACTGTCACTGTAGACTAAACTGCCTGTCACTGTAGACTAAACTGTCACTGTAGACTATATTTGCCACTGTATACTAGACTAAACTGTCACTGTAGACTAAACTGCCACTATAGACTAAACAGTCACTGTAGACCAAAGTGTCACTGTAGACTAAACTGCCACTGTAGACTAAACTGTCACTGTAGACTGAACTGTCACTGTAGACTAAACTGTCACTGTAGACTTAACTGCCACTGTAGACTAAACTGTCACTGTAGACTAAACTGTCACTGTAGACTGAACTGTCACTGTAGACTAAACTGTCACTGTAGACTCAACTGCCACTGTAGACTAAACTGCCACTGCAGACTAAACTGTCACTGTAGACTAAACTGTCACTGTAGACTCCACTGCCACTGTAGACTAAACTGCCACTGCAGACTAAACTGTCACTGTAGACTGAACTGTCACTGTAGACTAAACTGTCACTGTAGACTAAACTGTCACTGTAGACTGAACTGCCACTGCAGACTAAACTGTCACTGTAGACTAAACTGTCACTGTAGACTAAACTGTCACTGTAGACTAAATTGCCACTGTAGACTAAACTGTCACTGTAGACCAAACTGTCACTGTAGACTAAACTGCCTGTCACTGTAGACGAAACTGCCACTGTAGACTAAACTGCCACTGCAGACTAAACTGTCACTGTAGACTAAACTGTCACTGTAGACTAAATTGCCACTGTAGACTAAATTGCCACTGTAGACTAGACTAAACTGTCACTGTAGACTAAACTGTCACTGTAGACTAAACTGTCACTGTAGACTAAATTGCCACTGTAGACTAGACTAAACTGTCACTGTAGACTAAACTGTCACTGTAGACTAAACTGTCACTGTAGACTAAACTGCCACTGAAGACTGAACTGTCACTGTAGACTAAACTGTCACTGTAGACTAAACTGTCACTGTAGACTAAACTGCCACTATAGACTAAACATTCACTGTAGACCAAAGTGTCACTGTAGACTAAACTGTCACTGTAGACTAAACTGCCACTGAAGACTAAACTGTCACTGTAGACTAAACTGTCACTGTAGACTAAACTGCCACTATAGACTAAACAGTCACTGTAGACCAAAGTGTCACTGTAGACTAAACTGTCACTGTAGACTAAACAGTCACTGTAGACCAAACTGTCACTGTAGACTAAACTGTCACTGTAGACTAAACTGTCACTGTAGACTAAACTGTCACTGTAGATTAAACTGTCACTGTAGACTAAACTGTCACTGTAGACTAAACTGTCACTGTAGACTAAACTGCCACTATAGACTAAACAGTCACTGTAGACTAAACTGTCACTGTAGACTAAACTGTCACTGTAGACTAAACTGCCACTATAGACTAAACTGTCACTGTAGACTAAACTGCCACTGCAGACTAAACTGTCACTGTAGACTAAACAGTCACTGTAGACTAAACAGTCACTATAGACTAAACTGTCACTGTAGACTAAACTGCCACTATAGACTAAACTGTCACTGTAGACTAAACTGCCACTATAGACTAAACTGTCACTGTAGACTAAACTGCCACTATAGACTAAACAGTCACTATAGACTAAACTGCCACTGCAGACTAAACTGTCACTGTAGACCAAACTGTCACTGTAGACTAAACTGTCACTGTAGACTAAACTGCCACTATAGACTAAACTGTCACTGTAGACTAAACTGCCACTGTAGACTAAACTGTCACTATAGACTAAACTGTCACTGTAGACTAAACTGTCACTGTAGACTAAACTGTCACTGTAGACTAAACTGTCACTGTAGACTAAACTGTCACTGTAGACTAAACTGCCACTATAGACTAAACAGTCACTATAGACTAAACAGTCACTATAGACTAAACTGTCACTGTAGACTAAACTGTCACTGTAGACCAAACTGTCACTGTAGACTAAACTGTCACTGTAGACTAAACTGTCACTGTAGACTAAACTGCCACTATAGACTAAACAGTCACTATAGACTAAACTGCCACTATAGACTAAACTGTCACTGTAGACTAAACTGCCACTATAGACTAAACAGTCACTATAGACTAAACTGTCACTGTAGACTAAACTGTCACTGTAATGCCACAAGGTATTATTAGACTAGCATCCCCTCTTGTGACCTCATCAAACACCTTGCATCATTTTATTGTCCTCAAATACCTACAGATGATAACAACTGAAGAAATAATTAACACAAAGTTAGACATGGCAATCAGCAGGAGGCTGGAACGAAGTTGGCACTGTTGAAACTGACCATGTTGCTAACTGCAACTTGCCATTCATAAACTATGTCAGTGTTAGAAATAGACTTGTGAATCACACCAGTCATCAGTTTTCTTTTACACAGGCCTTGAACACTTTCTTGAAAATCTAGTAAGTAATCAATTCAGGCTCAAACATGGTAAACAGATTAGTGACCATTCATAATTTATGGCTAGGGGGGATGATGATGATTTTTATGGAGAAGCATGTACAATGTGAATGACCCCCCCTAAAATTTATGTACAAAGTAAGTGACCCCCCTGCATGTCATGTACAAAGTCAATGACCCCCCCTCCCCTTTCCATATTTTTAAAGCATAATTTTAAATATTTTTATGTACAAAATTGCTGACCCCTCTAGAAACGTGTTCAAAATTGATGACCCCCCTACCTCCCCAGAACAAAATGGGTGATCCCCCCTTAAAATCATCATCACCCCCTCTTAGTCATAAATTATGAACAGTCCCTTACTGTTCGCCATCACATCATGAGATTTTGATGTCACCTGTAATCATGAATATCATGTACCTTTACTCATGTACCTTTACAACTCATGTAACATGTAACTCGGACCATGTAACACAACATTCCCTTGTTATCTCACTCACCTCATAGTGATTTCTGAAGTGCAGGATTCTCTGATGCTCGTGGAGGAAGGTGGTGTCATAGTTCTGATGTAGCCATTCCCGATCACACCAGTAGAAGTCCCAGTCACAGTCACACTGCAGAAGTCCCCTGCCCTCCCTGAAGTACAAGTAATCACAGTCACTGCAGAAGTCCCACTGCCCTCCCTGAAGTACTCCCACCATAGCAGAAGGTACCCAATAGTGCAAGTAATCACAGTCACTCTGCAGAATATTGAATGTGTAAACTCACACTTCCTAGTCCCACTTGTCCCTGCCTATAGGCAGTATACACGCGTTGCAAATATTTTGTGAAAATGCTCAAAAATTTGATGTTTGAAAATGCGTACACACAAGTTTGTATTAAACTGAATGCAGAATGTATCATGTTTAAGTTGTTTTTAACATTCGCAAATCCTACTGGGAGGAAGCAGACCCATGTGCACCAGATGGAGGTTACTGAGGATAGCTAAAATAACTGAGATATATTGAGAGGTTCTATTTCAGCATATGGAACTTGCAGTCCTTCTTATCGTTTTTAGATCAAATATAAATAACAAACATGTAAACCAACATTTAAACTTTATTATATTTTTACAATTAATGGAAAATGGCAAAATACCCAACTGAGTTTGAGTGAGGTGGGCACAATTTATTTGGTTACTTAAAGGAAAATTAGGATACCCAATTGAGATGAACACACACGAGTACATAACTCAATGACCCATCTGTAGCTCTGCTATAGTACAACTATTGTACAGTACAAGTAATCACAATCACTCCAACTGAAGTCCCAGTGACCCTCCCTACAATACAAGTATAGGTTCCANGCCCCTCTAGAAGGGGGATACAAGGGAGAAGGTGATGGATAGGGGAGATGGGGTCAAGGCAAACTCATAACAGTCCAAAGAATACGCAAACATCATTTAGAGTGAGTGAGTGAGTTTAGTTTTACGCTGCACTCTGCAATATTCCAGCTATATGGTGGCGGTCTGTAAATAATCGAGTCTGGACCAGACAAAACATCATTTAGAGGAGGACAAGACTGAATTAGTGTGTTATACATACCCAATAACCTCCTGCCAGCCTGGTCGATCCCGTAATACCTCGCTGATTGTGTTCTGCAAGGAGCACCTGTAGCGGATTTCTCGGTCCCTGAAACACCAGGATTTACGTAAATCCATAATATTCCCCTCTGTAGCTGCTGTTTTGATGTGAGATGTAAAATTTCAAATATGCATTATTTCAGTAGCAAATTGTTTTCAGGCATTTCTAATATCTTTTGTCTTCATGTTCAAATAATAATGTTTTTTTATACTTCAGGATATGTTTCATGTACATGATTATTGTGTCACCCTTCCCTGTGATTTGTTTTGAGTGAGTGAGTGAGTTTAGTTTTACGCCGCACTCAGCAATATTCCAGCTTTATGGCAGCAGTCTGTAAATAATCGAGTCTGGACCAGACAATCCAATGATCAACAGCATGAGCATCGATCTGCGTAATTGGGAACCAATGACATGTGTCAACCAAGTCAGCGAGCCTGACCACCCGATCCCGTTAGTCGCCTCTTACGACAAGCATGGGTTACTGAAGATCAGTATTCTAACCCGGACCTTCACGGGTATGAATTGTTGAGGATGTGGGGGAACAGTACAAGATGATGTATTCATCCCAGTCTTGGAGCATACTAAACATTTGTGTATTTAGCCCTTGTGACTGACTGAATATGGTTTTATGCCCTTTTGGCAATATTCCAGCAATATCATACGGGACACCAGAGATGGGCTTCACACATTGTACCCATGTGGGGAATAGAACCCAGAGTTTTGGTGTGAGGAATGAACACTTTAACCACAAGGCTACCCCACCACCCATGTACATTTAGATGTTCTATTTGTGAAACTGAAAAACAAATACCATATATAACTCATCCAACTAAAAGAAATTGCTGCATAAATCATTTGCATTAATCTGGAACATATGTTATCATGTCATCTCAAAATGCTGCATGACAACCCATTGTACATCCCTTCTGTTCTCAAATGCTGTAAGACAACATATTGTATTATTGCACTGTGTTGTTCTGTATGACAACCTATTGTATTGCACTGGGTTGTGATGTATGACAACCTATATTGTATTGCACTGTATGACAACCCATTGTATTGCACTGCATTGTGCTGTATGACAGCCTATTGTATTGCACTGGCTTGTGCTATATGACAACCTATTATATTGCATGGGCTTGTGCTGTATGACAACTTATTGTATTGCACTGGGTTGTGCTGTATGACAACTTATTGTATTGCACTGGGTTGAGCTGTATGACAACCTATTGTATTGCACTGGGTTGTGCTGTATGACAGCCTATTGTATTGCACTGTATGACAACCCATTGTATTGCACTGCATTGTGCTGTATGACAACCCATTGTATTGCACTGGATTGTGCTGTATGACAACCCATTGTATTGCACAGCATTGTGCTGTATGACAACCCATTGTATTGCACTGCATTGTGCTGTATGACAATTAATTATATTGCACTGGGTTGAGCTGTATGATGACAACCTATTGTATTGCACTGGTTGCATTGTGCTGTATGACAACCCATTGTATTGCACTGCATTGTATTGCTGTATGACATGATTAATTATATTGCACTGGGTTGTGCTGTATGACAACCCATTGTATTGCACTGCATTGTCCTGTATGACAAGCCTATTGTATTGCACTGCATTGTGCTGTATGACAACAATTAATTTATATTGCAGTATGACAACCTTATTGTATTGTGCTGTATCACAACATATTGTATTGCACTGGGTTGTGCTGTATGACAACTATTGTATTGCACTGGGTTGTGCTGTATGACAACTTATTGTATTGCACTGGGTTGTGCAGCATGACAACTTATTGTATTGCAGAAGGTTGTGGTGTATGACAACTTATTGTATTGCACTGGGTTATGATGTATGACAACTTATTGTATTGCACTGGGTTATGATGTATGACAACTTATTGTATTGCACTGGGTTGTGCTGTATGACAACCTATTGTATTGCACTGGGTTGTGAATGCTGTATGACAACCTATTGTATTGCACTGGATTGTGCTGCATGACAACCTATTGTATTGCACTGGGTTGTGCTGCATGACAACCTATTGTATTGCACTGGGTTGTGATGTATGACAACCTATTGTATTGCACTGGGTTGTGCAGTATGACAACCTATTGTATTGCACTGGGTTGTGTATACGAGTGGATCCTGTGTATATGTATTAGTCTGATTATTTCATTGATAGCCAAATGACAGTATGAATTTTCCATTAGGTTCAAAGCATGATGTCTCGAGGGACATCAATAAATAATGAAATCCCATATGAAAGAGACTATATGATATTAAATCTGATTTTGCGTCTAATTAAATTACACTTACGTTATGACAGCCCTCGGTCTAGGATATCTGCTCTGACCTGTGATCTGTGGAATGGAAATGAACAAACACATACTGTGGATTGTATGCTTCAAGTAATCATAACTATTGCATTTATAGGTTAGAACAAGATATGTTGATAACTAGGGTGTCAGTCATAACAAAACTCAGCTGACCATATATAATTGTTGATTCACAAATGCATTATTTTCCCCTGTAACAATTTCTGTGAAAAGAAATTCAAATGACCCTGCATGTTAGTTGAGAAAAGCATATAAATGTAGATGATATCATTGACTTCAAATGTTGATGTATTAGGTAAATTTCTACACTGATGTATGACTGGCCCCACTCTTGATTGCAATCTGTTGACTAACTTGTGTATGGTTGCACATGGTATTTCCTGCCATTCCACTGGAAGAAATGCCCCATATTGGCAGGCGCTATGTCTCTCACCCGGTGTACACTCTCTTAACTCATCAATGCTCAAAACTGTCCAACAGATTCTAGTGGGGACAAGTGAAGGGACTTTATGCCCATTCAAATACCTGTCGGCTTTCTCATCACAGATAATCAGAGACAAAGTGGGCATGTTATAGTCCTGCATTGTCACCCTGCAGTTCAAAATTTCTAACAATCTTTATTGCGAATGTAACAATGACAGGACATAAAATTTTGTCCTTTATTGCTCACCACTAACATTTAAAACCAAATCAGTTTGCCTGTCATGTGTGATGTCGCCCACACCATGACACAACCACACCAATAAACAGCAATTACACACAGCCATCACTGGTGATGTCTAGCAAACACCAATGACTGCTGCCCGTGATAAGCTGTTAGGGTCACATCGTTCACAAGATGCCTTGCTGTAAGGCGATAAGCTGTTAGGATCCAACAACTGTGTGTCCAGTACACACAAATTTGGGGAATGGACACAGAAATCCAAAAATACTGCGTCAGAATAGACACACAAAAATACCGTGCATCCGGGGTAGTTATCTGCGTCTGCATGAAATTTTGCAACCCAAGACGGCATTACCCAACCAGATGTGCAAGTACCCATTACAGTATCAGACTTTAAATTCCCTGAGTTACAGGACAGTAAAGGTGACTGAAACTTTAAAAAGTGGCAATTGGTTGAAGTTTGTTCCAAACTCAACTCAGAAAATCAAGAACTTATAAGTTATACTCTACCCTTTAAAAGGTATCACAAAAACATTATAGACTAAACTGGATAGTGTGGAGCTTTGGATGTTCATGGATGAATTACTGAAACTATGATAGGCTTTGATTCAGTGGGAGAGACACACAACTTCTTAAATACAACAAAACTTGTCAATGCAACAGAAAGCCTTCTATACAAGGAGTGATTTTGTCCTGCTCATATCTATGACTGGAAAACAAACATACACTAAATTTAGTTCATTATTTCGTTTCTGTAAATGTAGTCGCAATGTATCAGAACATAAGTTACATATATGTGACCAGTCATGTGGCCGAAGCGATGTCGGGTACAGTAGTTTATTTAGGACCCATCTTATGAAAATATTTTATTTTTTTAAAAATAATTTTATTGTTTTTAGAGATGTTTTACAGTCAGGTTACATTACAACAAGCATATGATGTACAAATTATGTGAACAGTTCATGACATGAAGACCAAAACTTATAAAAGGGGCTGATATTACACTCCATTAAAGAAGAGCACTTTAATTGTTATCATATAATAATGTCTAATTTCATTCTGAAAAACATGGAAAGGTGGCACAATGTTTTTTAATCTGCTTCCAAAAATTAGGTTTTTAAAGATAATAATAATAATATTGAGAGGGTCATTGTTTTTAGTCTGGGAAACCGTGCAATACCTGTTTTCTTGATATTTTGATATTGACAAGAGCTTTATGATTTAGCCTGAGATTTCAAGTTTTTGCCAGATATGGTTGACTTTACTGCAAGACCAGAAAACGTGATCGAGTGTCTCAATTTCGTCTTGGCAGAAGCTGCATTTTGAATTATTTATATACCCAATCTTAAATAACTTTAATTCAGTGGGAGAGACACACAACTGCTTAAATACAACAAAAATTGTCAATGCAACAGAAAGCTTTCTATACAAGGAGTGATTTTGTCCTGTTCATATCTATGACTGGAAAACAAACATACACTTGCCAGATATGGTTGAACAGAAAACGTGATCGAGTGTCTCAATTTCGTCTTGGCAGAAGCTGCATTTTGAATTATTTATATACCCAATCTTAAATAACTTTAATTCAGTGGGAGAGACACACAACTGCTTAAATACAACAAAAATTGTCAATGCAACAGAAAGCCTTCTATACAAGGAGTGATTTTGTCCTGTTCATATCTATGACTGGAAAACAAACAATTACACTAAATTTAGTTCATTATTTCGTTTCTGTAAATGTACGCAATGTATCAGAACATAAGTTACATATATGTGACCAGTCATGTGACGAAACGTTTCGAGGTACAGTAGTTTATTCAGGACCCAGCTTATGAAAATAATTTACCTGACCCAGGTACTTGGGTAACCCATCCCTGCCATAATACATAGTTTCATACTTATTAACAATGTCTGATTTGTTTTTAAAAAATGAAAACAACAAAACATTTACCTTTGAAGTTCCAGGTTTGGAGTTCATTGTTTTATCCGGTATTGAAGTGATTCGCAATTTTGTGCATTCAAACAGAGAATGGATATCTTGTCTGTTTCAGTGTGACGTCATGATGCACTCATCTCTTGCTGTCAAAGAGCAGACAGATCCTGATGCTGAGTGAATCTCTTAATCTTATCGACTTCTGTTTTGATTTGGGTTTTCGCTTTCTTCAACTACTAGCAATCAGTCTTAAGTAATTGATAACGTGTATGTATTTAGCGGTCACAGAGCATTCCGCTAGGTAAAAGCTAGTTCAACGTTTGCTATATGTCATTCCAGTTTTCCGTGAAGCTCCTGTGCAAACACGATAGCTTCTCGTTGCCACATGCTTGCATTTGTTTATGCCGGAAACTAGTCGAGAAATTTTACGACATACGCATTAGGAATAGACTGTAACATTAACCATTTTAATCATAAATACATATTTAAATGTGCATAATCAGTGAGCAATTAAGTACAAGTTTAATATTTGGACTTAAATTGACTGTGCAGACGGATTAGATTGCAACAACCACAAACCTGTATGTCAACTTCCGTTTTATCAAAAAGGTATTGTTTACATATGCAAAAGTAATTTCGAAGTTCTCTTGCAATGCCCTAAGCCTGTCCGAACAGTTGATCCCAAGTTTGTCAAGTGAAGACTTTCCTGTAATATCTCAAGTGGGTCTTAAGATGATGCCACGGTTTTCATAGCGCACGAAAAGAGAGCAATCAAGACGTACTCACGGTACTGTGCAAACGACATTGACAAAAGCAGACATGGGAAACGGAATGAACAAGGTAAATTTGGACGCGTTGTGCTTTGTAAGCGTTTGCATGAAAACTGCGAAAGCTCAGTAGAGGATAATAATCTTTTTACCACGTTTAATGCATGAAGAGATTACTGGCTTATGTTGATTAATACTTGTACATATTTATGAACAGGGATGTAAATTAGCAGTTATCAGTGGCTCTACCTGACCAGTCTTGTTTAGTTGTTAATGTTAAAGGTATCCCAAAGGCTAGTAGAATTCCAAACAATTGCTATATTTTATTACTATTCGAGCTAGTGGATGTTCATGGTTAATTTTTAGCTATTTTTAAAGTGTAGTGTTTTTTCATGTTTATCAGCACCAAACTGGTGAAATAACCCCAAGTTTGGTCATATTATCAAACACAGCAGCCTACAGGCTATTGCGTTTACCAAGTTTTTTATTATACATGGTTTCAATTTTTATGTTAGTACATAGATTAGTACCATCTAATCTTACTTGACCATATGAACACTTCTTTACCAGACAGAGTTTTGGGACTAGTGGTTTGCAAACCAGCATATTCATAATATCATGCAATATCCTAAACATAACAATGATATCATAATGTTTTTACCACTAATCATGCTTAATTTCAAATATAGGAAAAAGGTATACATAGTGGTGTGACGATTCATCGATACGCATCGATGCATCGATCCACGGACCTACCAATACAGTTAATCGATACAAAGTTTTACTTTTTCGTATATCCCGATAATATTCTTCAAATGGACCATGATAATCAATGTTTAACTTTGAATATTGCCGAATTGCAAATCTGCATCCAGCAACATGCAGATATTAAAGATGTTTTTTATCTATTTTTCTGTTTATAACAGTATTGTTTTATTTATTTTGTATTTGTTTTTAAAAAAAAGTGCCTAATGTGACTTTTTTTTCCAACTTAAAGTTTCTTTCATTTGAACATTTGTTTTATCTTAAGGTGTTTTATAGTTGGTGTTAGAATTATTGTCGGATGATGATCGTATCGCCACCCTTATGTCGGATTAAGTGATCGTGATCGTGAGCTTTAGTGCACAATACTTTGGCAAAATATCATCGTGACTAAAATTGTAGTATTGTGATGTATCGCATCACAGGTTGTATGCCAATACCAGTACTAGGTATACATACCTTTTACTCTTTCTCAAAACAAAAACAAAAAACTTTCTCAAAAGTAGCCTTTGAACATGTTGTATTAACTTGAATACGCATTACATGTTAAATACGTATTACATGAACTCAAAATCAAAATGGATCACAATGTTGGTCCTGTTAATTGTGTTTGTCTTCTGAAGCTCATATAATGTAATTCTGAATATACAGGTGACAATTATGCCTATTTCAGGTATCAATACATGTCATGATACTAAAGCATGTTGAGTCACATTATAATTTGGCCTATAGCATGTATAGTTTTCACCTGATTAACCTATAGCATGAGGTTATCAAAGTGATCAAGTAGGTTTTGTTTACTCATATGGTGTACGTATTTCTTTCAGATCCTACCTGGCCTGTATGTTGGCAACTTTCATGATTCAAAAGATGTTGAACAGCTGAATGCTAACAACATTACACACATCCTTGCCATCCATGATACAGCTAAAGCACTGCTTAAGGTAATATTACCATGTTTACTTGCCATCCATGATACAGCTAAAGCACTGCTTAAGGTAATATTACCATGTTTACTTGCCATCCATGATACAGCTAAAGCACTGCTTAAAGAAATAATAAACTTTGTTTTTGTTACTCTTTTAACCATTACATATGAAAGATTTGTGGTTAGTCTTATCACGGAACACCAAATTTATTCTTTAAAAACTTGTGGTTAATTAATACCGGCGATTAAAAGTGGCCAAAAGTCAGCCTGCTTCCCTCTCACCAACTAAAACCACAGACAGGTTACGTAACTCTGTCGCCAGAGCACTGCAGTGACGCCATATGAGGAATGATTTTCAGTTAGTTGTATAGAAAGTGTGTAGCACGCTCATCATTTTGATGATTTTCGACATCAACGACTTTACATGCCGAATCGCTGCTTTGTCGCCAATTGCTCCTAGGGTCGGGCGATGGTGTCCCCATGCACAGATTTCCACAGGACCCCGCAGTTCGTGCTAAATGGGTTATGTTTGTGAGTGCGGTTTAGCGTTGTGGAAGCCTGAAACGATATCTTACTTGTGTTCATATCAGCTTCACGGAAGTTAAAGAATCAAACATTTCTGGTGTCCCCCGCCGTGATGTTGCTGGAATATTGCTAAAAAGCGTAAAACTAAACTCAGTCAGTAAAGAATCAAAACTACTTACTAGTTGTAGTAAAATATGTATATGATTGATGACCATAAAGATTTTCCATGACACAACATGTAACGTAACGATTTCTTCCTCGGAAGTGAGGTTGTGGTCAAGTAACAATAATATTGTAAGTAGTATTATATTGACACCCACCTCGCCGCCAGGAGAGAAATTGTTATGTTATATGCTATGTCATGCCAAATTCTATTGGCCATCAATAAAATACATATTTTACTACCAGTAGAAAGTAGTTTTGATTTTGTAACTCTCGGTGAAAACAAACCTAAATAGCATTTATCCTCAGACTGGTGGATGTTCCCGACAGGGCTTCATTTCTGAAAATCGTAAAGTCTGTTAGAATTAATGAGATTATAGTTTGTTTTCATCAAGTTAGAAAATCAAAACTACTTTCTACTCATAGTTAAATATGTATTGGAATCATAACCAAACGGATTTTGCATGACACAATTTATAACATTAACGATTTCTTCCACGGAAACGAGGTGGGGGTGAAGTCACAATACTGCTAATAAATTTCTTGCTACATTCACATGGTTAATGTCCACTCACCAGTATGTAGATACTAGTCAATATGCGTCTTTATATTTGGTCTTATAATCCTAATTAGTTTATTGTCATACTTGTATGCATTTTGAAACTAAATAAAAAGCAGACGATCTGCTGATACTTCTTATAGTGAATTTATAACAGAACTATAATATCTAGACATTTTATAGTTTGCCAATGTGAATCATAATTCGCGACACACACCCTAGTGTATGTTGTCTGTCTCATTACACTTCATGGCTTGAAAACAATGATTCTGTTGAATGCTACGACAAATGAATAAAACAAAATGCAAATATTGAAATTAAAACAGATTAAAGTTATAGGAACAATATCAGGCCATTACCTTGTTCGAGGAATGTATCCATCAATATCCACAAAATTGTTCCAAATGATGTGTCTTTTAACAGTTTAATATACGAAAAGTGATAAATCTTTTCAGGTATTGGTGTATAGTCTCATTGGTCACCCAAGATAGCACACCTGGCAACTAATTGCATAATGCCCGCCTTTCTTTAAGAACAGTAATTTAGTTAGCCAATAATGGGCAATCAATCAATGTATTGCCCGGTTAATCCTTTGAAAGAAGGACGTTGTTTTTACGCAGAGACACCGATTACGACACAGAGTGTATTCAGTATAGATTAGTAAATCTACATACATAAACACTACCCTTTGACAATTCCGGCTGTGTAAGATAAAAGTAATTAATCAATCAGCGTTTTATCGGTTAATCCTTTGATCAATGTTTATAATGTTGAATATTTACTCCAGACACAAGAAATGCCAAATGGAAACCTTTGTCGGTAATCTAAGTGTGTTACCACTAATTATACCTGTTATAAATTCATTAACTGACCATCAAGTGAATGATGACAAATAACATGTGTAGGTTTATACCACCTAACACGGGTTACAACAAGGGAGTATTAATTGCTGTATTGCATGTGAAAACTTATGGGCCGACACTGTTTTGAGAATACAAACAGATTTTTACATGACATGATTAAATATCGAGGTAAAAAACACAGATATGGGATCAATTTGGATCAGTCATTATACAAATAGGGCCTAACGACACCAAGCGATTTTGACAGAATCGTCTATGAAAACAGGTTGTAACTCGGAAACTAGGCAAAACAGGAGACAAAATTAAATGACAGTAGATTGTGAGAACATATAGCTTTCATTTTCCACAACAATTGTCACGATTTCAGGTTTATACAAGCCTGTAAACAAGATAATTTACCCCCTAAAATGTAGATGAATTCTGCATCGGCCCTCAAAGCTATTCCTCATATGACGTCACAGAGCTACAGCGCTCTGATTGGTTGAAATTTCGTCAAGCGGTAGAGAATTGTGCACTGTTGTCCAAAAGGTCGATTTAAGTCAATTAAAGGTCGAAATGAGTAGTTTTAATGACGGGGTTTCATTTATAACGCTGCCAGTTAGTGATTTATGTATTTGTACCCCTAGGGTATATGTGATCTTTAAGGTAATTTTACCATGTTTACTTGCCTTACATGATACAGCTAAAGCACTGCTTAAGATAATATTACCATGGTTACTTGCCTTACCTGATAGAACAGAAGTAATTCAGGTGATAAGTAAACAGGCATTATAGGCACCGTCACTTCCTCCAAGTGTCGTTATCTTTGCCAAAAATGGACATGTTTTTTTCAACATGATTAGCTTGTAGTAAATATATCATTATATGAATATTTTGTGATGCTCATTTTGTGAAATGTTTTGTTTGGCACAAAACAAAGTCAGCATGGTCAGTTAAGCATGTATAACAGGAATATGTTGCTGCTAATTTTGAATAAAGTGTTGATGTTTACTATTTTCAAATGACATATACAATAGATATGTATTTACTTCTGTGACCATGATAAAGATTGAGAGCTTGTGCTTGGGTTTCAACCTCTTTATTCCTTAATGTCTGTAGTTTGCCATTAGCCCATCCATTGTCCTTGTTATTGTTGACCATGTTTATTTTCTGGACAGAATCCAGTTTTGCATGTCACTTGTTTGTTCATTCAAGTCTTCATACAACCATACCATCAAGGGTTGTAGCCCTGTCCACATTGTTTACCATGCTACTGTATGTACAATGAGATATGCACAAACGTGACACAATTGGAAGATGCCGACCCGATGATAAGGTGATTGCCTATGGTTGATATTTAACAGCTTGTTTTGTTCCTTTTCAGGACAGGGAATATCTGTGTATCTTGGCCAGTGATAATTCAGAGCAGAATCTCACTCAGTTCTTCCCTCAGTGCATAGACTTCATACACAGTGCCAGACTGAGTGGTGGTAGTGTGCTGGTTCACTGGTAAGAGCATCATGTATATTTGGACTAGACAAACTAAGCTGTTAACATAATATACACTGCACATTGTACCCATAAAAAGTTTCCAGGTCCTATGTAATGAAAAAGGAAGTTTACTGTCAAGCTATCCTTTCCCCAAATGGAAATACTTAGGTGGACGGGTAGCCCAATGATTAAAGCATCCACTCATCATGTCGAAGGCCACAGGGTAGCACAATGTGTCGAAAGGCCACAGGGGCACAGTGTGTGAAGTCCCTTCCTGGTGTACCCGTCTGTGTTATTGCTGGAACATTGCTGAGTGGTGTAAAACTCACTCACTCACCACACTCACTGTCTCTCCCCAATCTTCATGTCAGGACAAGATAATGCTCCTTAGATCTATATTTCGCCTGAATCCTGACAAATTTGAGGCCTAGCAACCTATCCTATCCACATAAGTGACAGTCTTCAGGTCTGTTTTCCTACTGGTTGTTGGGGACAAGTATGGAGGCTGTCGACCTGCTCTGAATCCCCTGAAGCCAGTGATGGAGACAAACTGAAGGATATCTTGATTCCTATAGAACGCCTATGGAATTCTCATGTTGGGCATTGGGCCGGTGGGGTAGCCTAGTGGTTAAAGTGTTTGCTCGTCACGCTGAAGACCCGGGTTCGATTCCCCACATGGGTACAATGTGTGAAGCCCATTTCTGGTGTCCCCCGCCGTGATATTGCTGGAATATTGCTAAAAGCGGCGTAAAACCATGCTCACTCACTCACTCATGTTGGGCACAAAATATACCAAAATATACCTTTACTTGGGTTACTCATGCTCGTCCTCACTTTAAATGTTTTCAATATCCTACAAGCAGTAGCCAAAACAAATTGATCTCTATTTTTCAGCTTGGCAGGTATTTCTCGCTGTGACAGTCACTTCAGCCTACATCATGACCGTGACAAAACTAGGCTGGAAGGATGCCTTGAATGCTGTGCGAGGAGCCCGTAATGTAGCCAGACCCAACTTTGGTTTCCAGCATCAACTGCAGATGTTTGAAGTGGATGGCTTACAAGATGTGTGTAGTTACTGCTAGTGCATGATCAGGTTTTCACTTGTTTTCCTTGGCCTATGAGAGGCATGGGGCCCACTGTCTTAAGGTTACCATGGTAATGAAATAATGTGGGGAGGGGGAATCAGGCCTCTAGGTAGTGGTTTTGAAACACTGAGTGTTTACTTTCAAAGTTTGGTACTTTTTGTATTTTCACACCATATAGCAAACATTTTTCATTAAGCAGTGATTAGCAGCGACTAGTTGCATCTGTTTGTGCTGCACAAACTGTTCGACATGTCAAGTAAACTCACAACATCAATGTATATGTCCAGTTATCAATGAATGAGACCTAGTGATCATTTATACATTATTCACTGCAATAGAGCTGATATATGTGTCTGATGTTACTTTATATCAGTAATAAAGATCTGGAAAGAGATAAAGGTATACAACTTGTACTGAATACACTGGTTAATTTCCTAGAGGGTTGTTATTCTGTTATTAACATTTCCCATGCACATTTGTATGCAAGTAACTCAAAGTTAACTATGTAATGACAGTGTGCTGAAGAGCATTTGCTCACTAGCATAATTTGATGAGACCAGAAATTCTAAAATAGACTTAGACAGACTAGCTGGTGAAATTAACGGTGATCTTTTTTTAGGCACATCTCTTAGCTGTTTTCCCGTTTCCGTAAGTCAATGTTATCATAAAAAATCAAATGAATGTTTTAAAAGATGAATGAATTTAATAATGATACAAGAACAAAGAATGTTATCTTTCCGATGTCTATTACTGCCTATTACTACTGCAATGATAGGCCTCGTCAAGGTCCGGGTTAGAATTGGCCTTCAGCTTCCAGCTTGTCGTAAGAGGCCACTAACGTTATCTGGTGGTCAGGCTTGCTGACTTGTTTGACACATGTCTTCATGTCCCAGTAGATTGATGCTCATGCTGTCAATCACTGGATTCTGAGGTCCAGACTTGATTATTTACAGACAATCGTCATGTAGCTGGAAGACTGCTGAATGTGCCAACAAACAAACAAAAAACAATGATGGGATAAAATAGTATTTAATTATTTTTTTTCTTCTTCACCAGGAACGTAAGCGAGTTAAAGAAAAGTTTCCTGTCAACACCCTGCATGATGAACAAAGCTGTAAGGAGCTTCTAGAAGGCTACAGGAAGTTTGTGTTGCACGGAGCTACTGTCGATAATGAGCTGTACAACTTGCCGCCAAATGCCTACAAGGACAGACCACGCTCAAACCGAGACAAGAACCCAGATGATAGAACCGATACCTCAGGAGCTTCATCGTGATGATGCCGTGAAGAGCTTCCAGATAGCCAGCATTTCCGTTTTCCTATTTATCAAAGCTCCACTATGATGTTAAATAGATAAGACCACTAAAGTGTTCGAAAGTGAGGAAAAAGTCAGGTCCTTTTCATAACCCAGGGTTCAAACTGAAGATAAAGGGTGTCCTTAGGCTAAATTGTAAAGTAGAAACTTGAAGGACCCTGGGTTCCATTCATTATTTATGTTGTAACCCTGTGATGAGATGGTGTAACTTTCAGGTAAGGGGAGACAACCAGGATTAGCATTAAATATTTGGTTAGGTTGTCTCCCTTTAGTTTCTGTCACTATAGCCTAACGAACTAGAGATGGGGTAACTACCATAGTAAACATAGTGAATAAATGTTGGCTGCAGATACAAGGGCTGAGGTGAATCTGAGTTACTCTCCTCATATCTGTGCTCGACCAACTGCTCAGAAAACCTGTTCAGAGGGTAGTTATCTAGATCACTTTACAAATCCAGATCATCTTACCAATCCAGGTCACCTATACAATCTAGATCACCTTACACCTGACCAATCGGGATCACAGTACAGATCCACATCTCATGGCCGATCCTATTCAGATGGCCAAACCAGAGCTCCAATCAGAACCAGATCACCAACTAGAACTACAGCGACCCGGACTAGTTCTTCATATCATACCGGATCACCTAGCCATACTAGGGAATCCAGATCACCGGCTTACCAACCTACTTCAGTACTTACCACGTCGAGATCTCGATACAGTTCCTCTGACCGACGTTCGGTTGATCATTGCTCTGATACCACTAATAGGCCTACAGTCTCTTATGATGTTCCGTCTACACGCTCTGAGAATCCTTCGACTCACTCTAGGATCATCGCTGAGTCATGGAAACCTGATAACAATCCCACTCCTACAGCGACTCCGGATCTAAATATGATGATCAGGGCCATAACCTCAGCCTGGAACCAAATACAGCCGTCTACTCCAGCCCATCCGGGCTTCGGTAGCCCCTGGCTCTTCATCTGGTCCACCTACTGAGATTGATCCAGTCCAAATAGCCATGCCTGCATCTCCCTGTATCTCCCGCTCACTCTGAGTTATTTACCCCTGGGGGTAGCTTTGCAGCAGTTGAGACACCTCAGGTACTCCTTTGGATTGTTGAGAAGCTCCAACTTCCCTTGAGTACTTCAGCAGATGACCTGGATCACTCTTATACTCTTAGGAACCAGGATTGGTCTACCATCACCCTACCACCTCGACCTTGTATTCTGAAATTATCCAGTACACTAAATGATGTCTTCAAGAGCCTGAAACAAATTAAGGACGGATTCTCTGCTCCCAGATATAATCCTTCTACCTCTCATGTCCACGGCCTAACAAAAATCTCTACGGCTCCAACAGTTGATGAGGATATTGGAACCCTGTGTGGTAAACGAGCTGCTTCGCCCTACCTTATTGAGGACCGAGAGTTGGCTCACATGGATTCAGCCGTGAGAAAGGCGTTGCCATCTATTAGTTATGTGGTTGCAGCAGTCGACGCTGTTAACACTGCTCTGGAGCATACTTACTCTGATCAAGACGCTTACATCCGAGGATGCATGACTTTAGCTCTGGACCAGTTCCAAATTATCCTGGATCAGTTGTCTCATTTTTTGGGCTACACTCTTGCTGTTCGCCGACGTGGACCCCTTAACATCTCTTCATGGGAGGAGCGATTTAAAACAGAACTGTTTCGCCAGCCTTGGTTTACTGACTCCCTCTTCAATGGTAGCATCCAAGAAGTATCTAATAAAGTTGATAAAGAAACCCACTTTCAAGTCTCGATTGAACTGTTAAAGATACAAAAGTCGAAGCAAGAGAGAGAGGTATAAGTCGTGAGATAGGATTAGTATATAAATATACAATTTATATTAAAATTTCCAATTTCAGTGTTGTCAATCAATAATGGCACAACCATTTGATGTGGTGTGGAGTTTGCAATATTCTGATAGTGAAAAGACTTTCAAATATCAAACAAATGTTGCTTGTGAAATAAGAGAAATGTCACAATAAAAATTGGTTGTGATCATCATGGCCATCGTCACATGTGTTTAAAACCATTGTGAATGTGATATTGTGGAATGTTGCTACAAGCAGTTGAAGAGCCAACAACACTGTCTACTGTATATGTGCTTAGTGCTACATCATGTGCTTCCTGATATCATTGTAAGACATCAATTGAACTGCATTACAGCATAAGAAATTCTTTCTGGTAATCTAACATATCTACCTGAAGACTAGTTGTATTTTCAAATGGATAGTGCAGTCACATCATCGCTCGAATTTTGTCCTGATTATGAAAAGAATCCCACTTGGTCATCCATGACTCACAACACACTGTTAGTGCTTGTGAAACCTGCATGACAGTTTGTATTTAATTATGTTGATATATCTATGACAATACCTGTTATACATGTATGTTGTTCAGGGCAAGACAACTCACCACTTGTCCACTAGGGCAATACACTTCATGACAGTTTCCAGTGCTGTATACAGTCTTCAATTTTTATTATATGTTATGAGGCCAGACATTATTTTCATGGTCTCTGCAGATTTTTAGGATGGAAGGTAAAAAATAAGAACTCCAATTGTAAATATTACCGTAATTTTTATTACCTGTAAATGTTAAGAAGGTAGAGGAAAAACTAAAGGCAGATTAATCTCACATGATTCGTCAGCATGCTCAAAATTAGTTGTGTTTTGAACATTTTAGGATATATTTTCAACAAGTTTTAATCAAAGTATGCTGAATAATTTGTTAAAACATGTTATTCATATCTTGTTGGCAGAATAAGAAAGCACACCTTTTCAGTTATTAATATTATTTTTTCACATTTCATTTCAAATTGACAGATTCTTAAACTAAAGTTTAAAAATATGTCTGGCCTCACTATAAAGACATTTTCATGATGCAATAAGCCTTACTCTTGAAAATGTAGAGTTGTCCCTTTGTTGTGATAAACCATGCTTGCCAGTATAAACAAAGCCCTGTGATCTGTTAGAACCACTGACACAAATGACTACAAATATGTTGTATGTATTCAAGTTGATGGCATGTTGACGAGGTACAATAACCGTTTGATGGTTTCCAGGATCTAGATCTGACCTGGATCATTGTAAGGTCATTATCTAGAATGTATCCATAATGTTGTTTGTGTTAGTATCAAGCCGTTGTCAGATGAGACGCAGAACGTCAACTGTAACTCACTTCTCACCATACTTAAAACATGTGACGAGAGTTTGTGATCTAGCAAGAGGTTTTTGCCCATTTTTCAGGGGATGCACAGATGTAACATCTCTAATCCCTGGGCTTCGTTATTAGTTCTAGAAATGAAATTTGGTAATGTATTATTCAAATTTAATCACTGTGCTTAAAGGCAAAACCTTACAAGAATCTTACTCAAAATAGTCTGCAGTTAATTTGACAATATAATTCTTTTTAGGCAATTGATAGAATGAAAGACTGAATAACTGCTCTCTGCTAATGACACTAGGGTGACAGTGTGGCGTAGAGTCCTGAACCTGCTAAACAATGCTTTGTTTGTTACAAGTCGGTCTTACCTATAGACATGGCAGTGGATGTAAGAACTGGTTCCACATTACTCAGTAAAGCAAACTTAAATTGTGGGAATATTATCCCTAATGGGACTCAATCCAACGAAAGTACTAGAATCTGTACTTTTCTGAGAAATTGTAATCCCAAATATAATGGGTTATATTTGACCACTTTCTAAATGACATTGTGTATTTTCATTATCTGGGAAGTTTGCACATATCTAACCAAATATGCACATTGATGCAATTTAGAATGTTGTATACATGTATTTGATATTTTGTTCTCTGACTCACACTTACGAGACATGTTATTTGAGGTCTTCATACCTAAACCTACTGGCATTTAGTTACATTTTGCATGCTTAGTAAGTGCTTATCAATAGCAATGTGTTACTGTGGCAACAACTAATGACTAACCGTTCCCCTGGTTTTGCTTCTGATGGTTGCTATGGTTTCCAAATGTTGCTGTTGAAAGGTCATGGACTTAATGAGTTTATTAGAGATCAGTGCCATTGTGATCCCTTAGTGCCTTTAATTGTTTTAATCAAGTTGAATCAATTTGGCTCCTTTGTGATGTTATAGGTTTTTGCGTGTTGTAAAAGTCTGTCCTTGCTGCAACTTCAAAAGAATGTATTTGTAGCGTTGAATTTTGTAGAGTCTATCAAGATGTTGAATTATAGAAAGCATCCCATTAATTGGGTTTGGACAGTGTATTTCATGTTCAGAGTAAAAACAATTTAATTACACCATAACAGCCTTTCTCCGCCTCCTACTCCTCCCTTATCCCCCCACCCCAATCCCCCACCCACTTTTTTTTAATACTTCCTCCTTCAACCGTGAGAAAATAAGAAAGCAGGTCGGTGTCAATACGGAAAACATTGTTGTCTCCTCAGAGCAGGATGATAATAGACAGCTGGGCAAATGTTTTGGGAACATCAATTTAACTTAACCTGAAGGAGATGAGAAACAGTAAGAGCCTAAACGTTGGTCATAATATTCCTTGCCATCCTATTTTTGCCACATTGGCACAATCAACAAGAATAATTGACTTGCTTGAACCCCGCCATCAACCTCATTCCAAACCCACCTTCAACCCTAACTCTTTCAACGTGACAAGAATACCCAGTTCTACTCTGGTACAAGTAGTTCATTAACTAGACCCACACATACCATGTTGTGTCAATATCCCATATATATTTTTGTTCATTATTTCAATATGCCCCATATCTATGATATGTTATGAATAACATTATTGTATATTTTACTATACAACTCGAACTAGGATGCATTTTGGCACCGGCACACTATCATAGTATTTATCTTGTAGAACTTTACACTTGTTAGGGTGTCATAATATTTTCGATATGTCTCTTTCTGGCAAACCCATATCAAATCTAGTGATTGTAGCTTATGTTGCTTACGGTACAAACTGCCAATTCCTGGAGTCTTGTGATAGTCAGACTTTCACTGTGTCCTGTACATAGCTTACAGTCATAATCACTGCAGAAAGGATCATGGCTAAATTAATACCCTTCAGTGGAAGGTTCTCTGTTTCAAGATTATACCAGATATTGGAGTGTGGGAAGACATGTAACAGGATATGGATGGTGAGAATTTAGCCTAGCCTAGCTCCAAGGTTTCTTTTTACACAGCAATCATAGAACTGCGACACAAGTCTAAACAATGTTAGTTATGGCAGCCATATCATTATGTTTGCTTTGTGAAACAGGTGACCAAGGGCCTCATTCTGCAAGAGATCCTGGCGCTACAGTTATCTTAACCCAGTGTTAAGTATGAGAGTTACATCCACCTTAGCACTAAGATCTCTCTGTGGAATGGGGTCCAGTGTGCCATTGTACAAAACAACCTTAGTTCTAAGACTTCCTTAAGTCTATGTTAAGGTATGGGAGTTACAGCCACCTTAGCACTAAGATCTCTCTGTGGAATGGGGCCCAGTTGTACAAAACAACCTTAGTTCTAAGACTACCTTAAGTCTATGTTAAGGTAGGGGAGTTACGGTCACCTTAGCACTAAGATCTCTCTGTGGAATGGGGCCCAGTTGTACAAAACAACCTTAGTTCTAAGACTACCTTAAGTCTATGTTAAGGTATGGGAGTTACGGTCACCTTAGCCTAAGATCGCTTTGTACAACGGCACCCAGGGCTTTAGGTTAGCATTGTTCCACTGTGTATGTCACTGCTGGTTTGATCATGACCCTCTATGTTATCTTTGTCATATCAGTAGATACGATGATTGTACAAATTAATGACAATATTCTAAAAAGTTACACTATTCTCTCTCACACAATGGTGCAAAGCTCCAATTGATTGTTTAAAAATTAATCATGTTGATATTATTAGATGTGTTTATTTCATATCAATTTCATCAAACATGTTTTCTGTCAATTTGGCAATGATCCTGATTAAAATATATTTTTAAGTCATGAAATGTCATGCAATCCAACTGTTCCCTATTTTTTATTAATGAATTATTTCTATATTTCTATAGTGAAAATATACTCATGGATCATCCGACCGAAGTAATAATATCTATTGTTACAAATCAACGTGTTATCATGGTAGGCAATCTACTTACAATTAAATAAGCTTCCTCGCAACCCACCACCATCACCACACACAAACACATACATTGTTCCTCATTATGTCTTATTGATTTAGTGTCAAGTAATAAATGAGTGTACTAATTTATTAGTTTCTACAACTATTGTAATGTAAAACAATTCCCCTCATGGGAACATGATGTGAATCCACTTTCTTGTTCCCCCACTGTGATTTTCATGAAACAATACTTAAAGCAGTGTTAAACCTCACTCACTCACTCACTCACTCACTCACTCACTCACTCACTCACTCTCACTCACTCACTCACTCACTCACTCACTCACTCACTCACTCACTCACTCACTCACTCACTCACTCACTCACTCCTCACTCACTCACTCACTCACTCACTCACTCACTCACTCACTCCTCACCACTCACTCACTCACTCACTCACTCACTCACTCACTCACTCACTCACTCACTCACTCACTCACTCACTCACTCACTCACTCACTCACTCACTCACTCACTCACTCACTCACTCACTCACTCACTCACCACAGAGGTTCAAAGTTCAAAACTGTTTGCTGGAATGTCACTAATAGAGCCTGTGGCTGATATGACACAGTCCAGTGTGTAGCTCTCAGGTCACAAGCTCCATCACATGGTACAGTTGTAAACATGAAACAAATGTACTGTTGCACTATTTATATACAACATGCAGCATGTCACAAGTTTATGTATGCTGGGGAATATTTATATTCTTTGTCCAGGTGACCCAAGTGTATCGTCGCTATGGTTACACACTGCTGACCATATACCAATGATATGGCCTCTGTGCTGACCAGTCAGTTGTGGTATACAATTGTGCAGATTCAGTTCTCTATGCATTTTAGTGGTTTTTTGTTGGTCATGAATTACTCTCCTTTGTTGGGTCCCATATTTTGTGTTCACCAGTTAGCTTGGGGTGCTAGAAAGAATGATAAAAATACTGTTATGTAACTTGATATTTCTTCTGTTTTGGTTGTCAGAAAGTCGTTTGATTTTATTTCTTGAATTATATTTTTCCATTTCTCAAAGATTCATGGGTAGGTTAACTGAAAACAAATTTGATATATCTGTGTCTATTTTTTTATTGTTGGGTTTGGTTTTAAATGCATTAATGGAAAGTGTTGTCCTGTGCTCCCAACAGGTTTATATATGGCATCACTTCTATTACCCACAGTTTAGGTAACAGGGGCTCCACCGCTGCAAAGCGTTGGCTCGTCACGCCATAGACCCGGGTTCGAATCCCACATGGGTACAATGTGTGAAGCCCATTACTGGTGTCCCCTTCCGTGATGTTGCTGGAATATTGCTAAAAGCAGCGTAAAACCAAACTCAGAGTCAGTCCACCGCTGCAATAGTATTGTGCTTTAGGGCACCACGTAGGAAACTGTATCAAGGGAATCCAACAGTTAAATTAGCCCTGATCGGTGATAAGAAATGAACAAATGGATGCCAGATGGACTAATTAATGTTCCAGTTCAAAAGCAATTCACCTTGTTGAGAATATATTTATTCTTTAAATTATTGCTCATTCTCTTTGTTCACTTTCAACAAGATTGTTCATTACAAAAATAATGAAAGTGCAGATGATCATGATGTTAGTGTTTCAACTGCTCAGATATGCTGCAAGTCAGTGTTCTGTATTTACAGTTAAATACAATGCAACACCAGGGATAAAGTTTATTTGTGTGACCTACATCTTTAAGCCCAGTGAGTCAATGTTTTCCTGTAAAGCAATTAGTGGACCTTCCCTGTTTGTTCAATATGTGCATGACTTGTCGGTTATTCATGCATTCAGTTTGATAGAATGAGACCTCCCTATCTGAAAATTTGTGTTTATTATTTTATAATGGTGTTTATTTTCATGTTTAGCTGATAGTTTTGTTTGTTTTGTTTGTTGTTTAACGCGGCACTCAGCAATCTTAACTGATAGCGAAGTTACGGATGTATTTCTGATTGTTTCAAGAACACATGATGTGAAACTGAGGCTCCCCATCATAGAAACTCACTCACTCACTCACTCAAAATGTAGTGGTCGTCAAGTAGCATAGTGAGTAAATTCACTGTCTTGCGAAAGTCAGGAGCTTGATTCCCCACAGAGGTACAAAGTAGAGCCTTAAAGCGAACCTAACTCACTCACTCACTCACTCAATCACTCACTCAAAATGTAGTGGTCAAAAAGTAGTGGTCAAAATGCCAAGTAGCATAGTGAGTAAATTCACTGTCTCACTCACCAAAAGTAGTGGGAGCTTGATTCCCCACAGAGGTACAAAGTAGAGCCTTAAAGCGAATTGAACCTAACTAACTCACTCACTCACTCAAAATGTAGTGGTCGTCAAGTAGCATAGTGACTAAATTCACTGTCTTGTGAAAGTCAGGAGCTTGATTCCCCACAGAGGTACAAAGTAGAGCCTTAAAGCGAACCTAACTCACTCATTTTGTCTCCGCCATCACAAGGGAGATCATCCTTGTTTAAACTGTACATTTCAGACATTCTTCTGTCTTCTCTGTCCAGCATGTTACAGAAAGTTGCTCATTATGATGAATGTTATGGTGATGAGGAATCAGTACAATGATAGTTTCAGGGGTTTCAGATTCCCCCTTGTCCCCACCGGTTCAGACTCCTGTATCTGGTTCCTACCCTCACACATAAGCAGCTGGCGGTTTTCATGTGCCAAATTTTTTTATCATGGATGACAAACTACTACAGGGGAAATTGGTGTAGGTATATTTGTTAGGTCATACTAGGAGTGCTATTTGTGTACTGAATATAGACATGTGCCCTTGATATGATAATTTATTTATTTATGTGTATTGGTGATTTGTCGACGTTATATCTACTTTTTTGTACCTTCCAAATTTGAGTATTAAGACTATGTGTATTAGTTTAGATATACAGTTGTTAATAATAAAAGAATTATGATAATTCATATGTGTTGCTTTAAGTTATTTTGAGAAACATTATTCTTTGTATTGAAGGACATTTTGTCTTCCACTTTCTGAGTTACATGTAATTCCTAATTAAGAGAACATTTCAATAGTTTGTGAGTTTCTACTTGCTTTAGTGTGGTGTGAGCAACTTGTTGTGGCATTTAAATAACTAACATCTTCAATCATTGTATCATTCTGCCAAAACAATGGTTTTCCATTCTGTTGTAGGTTTAAAACAAGTTGAGGTAAAATGCGGTGTACTTAACATTCACAGAACAATTGTGAAATCTGATTTGCTCTGTGTCAACAGTTTCACAGTAGGTAATGGAGAGGGGGAAGCCGTGTCTAACACTGAACTTTGCTTCCTAAACAGTGTGGTTTTTATGGTTTTCAAATCTTGTATTGTAAAATGACAAAGTTCAACATTACATTACTGGAGATTAAAAGTCCAAAGGCCAAAACATGTTTCAGCAATCCATGAAACCTATACCACTGGAGGGGGGGGCGTAGTAGCCTAGTGGTTAGAGCGTTCAACACACAGAAGGCACTGGGTTGATTCTCCACTTAGTAGTAGAGTAATATCATGTTCTCACAATAACTTTCGATGACATTTCATAAGTAACATTAATTAATGTTGTGCTTCCTTGTAAATGAATGGACCTTTAGATTCAAAGCAATCAACCCATTTAGCATGATGAAGCAATGAACATATTAGGCAAAGTGAAGCAATCACCCTATTGAACATAATGAAGCAATCAATTCATCTAGAATGATGAAGCAGTCAACCCTCAGAGCATGATGAAGCAATCAACCCTCAGAGCATGATGAAGCAATCAACCCCCAGAGCATGATGAAGCAATCAACCCCCAGAGCATAATGAAGCAATCAATTCATCTAGAATGGTGAAACAATCAACCCATCTAGAATGATGAAGCAGTCAACCCATTGAGCACAATGAAGCACTGAACCCTCAGAGCATGATGAAGCAATCAACCTATCAAGCACAATGAAGCAATCAACCCATCAAATGCAATGAAGCAATTGACCCATCTAGCATAATGAAGCAATCAGTTCATCTAGAATGGCGAAACAATCAACCCATCTAGAATGATGAAGCAGTCAACCCACTGAGCACGATGAAGCAGTCAACCCATTGAGCATAATGAAGCAATCAATTCATCTAGAATGGTGAAACAATCAACCCATTGAGCATGATGAAGCAATCAACCCTCAGAGCATGATGAAGCAATCAACCCCCAGAGCATAATGAAGCAATCAATTCATCTAGAATGGTGAAACAATCAACCCATTGAGCACGATGAAGCAATCAACCCTCAGAACATGATGAAGCAATCAACCCCCAGAGCATGATGAAGCAATCAACCCATCAAGCACAATGAAGCAATCAACCCATCAAATGCAATGAAGCAATTGACCCATCTAGCATAATGAAGCAATCAACCCCATCTAGCATGGCAAAACAATCAACCCATCTAGAATGATGAAGCTATCAACCCATTGAGCACGATGAAGCAATCAATCCATCTAGCACTATTAAGCAATATGAAGCAATCAAGCTATTGGACACAATGAAGTAATCAACCCATCAAACATGATGAAGCAATCAACTCATCAACCGCAATGAAGCAATTGACTCATCTAGTACGATGAAGAAATCACCCATCTAGCACGATGACGCAATCAACCAATTAGCACAGTGAAGCAATCCACCAAACCCCAGACTGACTACAGGTACAAGCATGAAGTTCTGGTGACCTATCCTGGCTCTGAATCCAGCTAAACGAAGAAGGCTAAGTTAAACGCTCTTCACAGTTTTGGGTTTTGTATGGAATATATATTGGTGTAAATGTTATTGAAAACAAAACAATATATTTTCATACCTCCAAACAATGCTGTGTAACAACTGACGCCATGTGACCATCATTTGTGTTGACACAGGTGAGGCAGTGGCAGTGTACTGAAGACCCCAGATGATTTAAAACAGTCTATGGAATGTTGTTCTAAACGTCAACCAAAGGTTGGCCCAAGTGATCTAGCGTTACCCTCCGGTTCTATTCTTGTCGGTCCATCTCATCCCAGACATGTTCCATAGGAACAGGCCTGGAGAGAGACCGGCCATTGCAGTGCAGCAATGATATACTGCCTAATAAGGTCTTTTGCATCACGCGCAGGTATTCTACAGATGCACCGTGAAGTTTCATTCCAGGATTTGCAGTTAGTGTAAAAATGACTTCGAACAAACAAAGTGGTCCCGACAGTGTTCATCTTTGATATTGTCACTACCAATGAAAAGCTGTGGTCCACATTCCCAGTGAGTGTCGCCTTGCCGAAGATAACGTCTTCAACGAGATCATTTTGGGTTAAAATATATGGCAACACCGTCTGGGGCCATTGCCGTCAGCAGCTTACCCGCGACGTGCAGATGATGATTTTCAGCAAGCCGTGGAGTTTCTTAAGCATAATTTATGCGGTTAAACAAATTATGGGTGTTTTATGAGCACCTGGTAGCTAATCAAGCAGTGTGTGCTGTCCACATGAAAACACAGGGAGTCTCTTGTTGACAACAAACACACAAACATCCAAAATGGTGCGCAGCATGCATTATCCCGACCATTCGTCTTAATGGATGTATCGAAAGATACAGTATTTGATTTCAGAAAACATTTTTTTTTTTGGAACTTTACATGAAATATAGTTACCTTTTCCCGGTGATATGCTTTGTCAAATAATTAGTGGAAATGTAAAAATATCTACTCTTCACTGAAACATTACCGAATACTGGAGGTTAGTATACTCACTTGACAAATGTTTGTACATACATACTGTACAGGTTACATACATACTGTACAGGTTACATACATACTGTTCAGGTTACATACATACTGTTCAGGTTACATACATACTGTACAGGTTACATACATACAGTTCAGGTTACATACATACTGTTCAGGTTACATACATAGGAAGCGCTTTGAGCATATCCCTGTGACGTGGAAAGGCGCTATATAAATGGCCTATTATTATTATTATTATTATTATTATTACTGTTCAGGTTACATACATACTGTACAGGTTACATACATACTGTACAGGTTACATACATACTGTTCAGGTTACATACATACTGTTCAGGTTACATACATACTGTACAGGTTACATACATACTGTTCAGGTTACATACATACTGTACAGGTTACGTACATACTGTACAGGTTACATACATACTGTACAGGTTACATACATACTGTTCAGGTTACATACATACTGTACAGGTTACGTACATACTGTTCAGGTTACATACATACTGTACAGGTTACATACATACTGTACAGGTTACATACATACTGTTCAGGTTACATACATACTGTACAGGTTACATACATACTGTTCATACTGTACAGGTTACATACATACTGTACAGGTTACATACATACTGTACAGGTTACGTACATACTGTACAGGTTACATACATACTGTTCAGGTTACATACATACTGTACAGGTTACATACATACTGTACAGGTTACATACAGACCGACGCCACATAGCTAGAATGATGCTGAATGTGGCGTTAAACATCAAGTAAACAATCAAACATACATACTGTACAGGTTACATACATACTGTACAGGTTACATACATACTGTACAGGTTACATACATACTGTACAGGTTACGTACATACTGTACAGGTTACATACATACTGTACAGGTTACATACATACTGTACAGGTTACATACATACTGTACAGGTTACATACAGACCGACGCCACATAGCTAGAATGATGCTGAATGTGGCGTTAACATCAAGTAAACAATCAAACATACCTAGCTCACAAACATACCTAGCTCACAAACATACCTAGCTCACAAACATACCTAGCTCACAAACATACCTAGCTCACAAACATACCTAGCTCACAACATACCTAGCTCACAACATACCTAGCTCACAACATACCTAGCTCACAAACATACCTAGCTCACAAACATACCTAGCTCACAACATACCTAGCTCACAAACGTACCTAGCTCACAAACATACCTAGCTCAGTGATAATTGGTAGTGGTTCAACACTTTAATGCATTACTTTGCATAAAATCTACTGCCTTGTGTTTATGTCCCACTGACAGTTAATATTGTAGTATATTTGTAGCGCTATGAGCATACACATAGTGTATGGAGTTGGCGCCATATACATGAACTCATTATTATTATGTTTTACAGATTAAAGATAGTATGCAGCAGAAAGGGTTGGGGTGATCCTGGCATAGTCAGGCTGGTAAGGCTCATCATCAGCTCAGGGCCCTCGCCCCCTCTACACGCAGCCCAGACAGCGAATGGGACTTCTCCCAGGAAACACTGCCTAGTCGAACCCTACAAGAACTTTTCGGAGAATATGAAGGCTCCCTAACACTGCAGCCTTCTGCATTACCCAGAGTGTCAGAAGGGCTGTGCTCCCGGTGGAGAACCCGGGCACTCTCCTGATCTGCGCCAAGAGATCAGGAGGTACCAAACCAAGGGCACCGAGAACAATGGGGAGCCTGACGACAGTGTACTTGGGATGCAAGCGAGACATTACAAAGGCGAGGTCCGCATATTTATTATTATAAGTATTCGGGACTGCTGCTCAAGGAATCAGTTAATAATATCGCGGTTCTCATTTCAATAAACATATAATTCGTTTATTTGTATGTTGATTCATACATGTCAAATATAATTAATTCACACCAGGAAATATTTGTCGTCAACCTATACAGTTTAAGTGTCTTTGTCCGTCACGCTGACCTGTATAGGGAAGCTAGAGCTATACACGATGAAAGGCGGGGTACGAGCTGTCTGAATGTTGCGGTTGTTTGGTCTCTATGTTTCTGTCTTGCTTTTGTTTTTCGTGTTAGCTTATGGTTCTGTTTTGGTTATTTGTGGGGTGGGTAAGGAGGAAATCATTTGCGTACAGAATTCGAAGTTAACTTATTATTTCAATTTGCAAATCGACATGCAACGCAGTCTATGTGTGTGAATTTGTGTGTATGTGTGGGTGTATATGCAACTGCGTGTGTGTGCGTGCTTATTTTTTGGCGGAAGGAGGGGTATGCGTTCATTTATTAATTCATTTGTTTATTTACTTTGGGGTGGGGGAGATGTTTGTACGGGTTAATCAGTGCATCTGTATGTGAATCCCTAAGTCCTTGTGACCTAAGTTATCCCTAAGTGTCCAGTTAATGGATCGGATGGTCAGCCCCTTGACCTGGCCGATAGCGTGTCAACATACCCGACGGAGTGATAGTTGTTCACAGTCACTGGATGGTCTGGTCCAGAGTCGATCATGTACAGGCTAAAACGGAATTATCATTATTTTTGCTTTGTATTGTGGGAGGGCAACATATTCTAACATATTGCCTTGGAGGAGGAGCCAAACCCTATATATTCTATATTAGGTCATCATAAATGTGCAGAGAGGGTTTCCATGGGGATTTACATTCAACATTGGGATATAGACGGTTACGTTCGTGTACATGCATACGGCACGTACATTATACTCATCACACCAATAACAATATGAAAACACGTGGTGGCGTGTGGTCCTGTGCGTGGAGCGCAGGTCACAAATCAGTTGGAATTAAGCAACGTTGGGCGCGGAGAGTCATTGGATGGGTGGCCGTGTTTTGGCAGCTTGACTCCTGAGAGTTTCTACGACTTAAGTCCTGCCCCACAAGGAAGCGCACGTGATATATGTGGTCTCACCTTAGGCAAGTGAGTTTGTTCAAACTTGCCTCTGTTCACCCAGCAGAAAATAGGTACCCGGTGGAATAAGAAGACAGACAGACAGAAATATTTTATTATAGTGTCATATGATATGTTACAGGCAAAACAACATTTCAAATGCCTAGATAAAACATATCACCCAGCCATAGCATTGGCTTATGAGGCACTACTAAACAAATTAACCAAAAAATGTACAATATACAATCTGGACAGTTATGTTCATGACATACATAAAATAGTACATAGGTAAAATATATTAAGAATGTTACTATTTAACTGCTTCTACGGAACATATCGTTAATAGTATCAGCTACAGGTTTAAGAACCTTGATTTCAGTAGTATTCATTGCCATAATATATTTAAAATGATCATTATCATCTGGGCTAAAACTAAATTCATCTATACTACCCATCAAAAGTTTAGACTCACTTAAAACATTCACTATTTGTTATGTATGTATATGGTTACAACGAAGATGAATTTCTCCACTAACATGGGAGAGACAACTGCACACCTTATGCGGATTAATTGCACGAGGATCATGCATCAAACTGCTGAAAAGTATATGCAAATATCGTGCATGTGAACAGCTGCGGTTTGGTGTAAAAAGTTTCGATATGAATTCGCCATTTTAACCGAGTTTCATCATTTATTGAACGCATGACAATAATCTTTTCAACGTTATGAATTTGTTTTACAATACATCAGTTCATGTTGTTAACGAATATAAATATCTAGGGATACTGTTTACACATACACTAAATCTGAATAAATCCATTATTAGTTTGGCAATTACAGGGAAAAGGGCCCTACTTCAATTGCTCTCTGTTATACCAAAGTTAGGGGTTGTTGGTCCCAATATATGTTTCAAATTGTTTGATTCCCAAGTACAGCCTATTCTTCTTTATGGGTCTGAAATTTGGGGCAATAAGGAAGTTTATGCCATTGAAAACGTTCACCTTCTTGCATGTAAAAGGTTTTTAAATGTTGGGATGTCTACCCCTAATAATATGGTGTACGGTGAATGTGGGAGATTTCCTTTGTACATAATTTCTTACTCTCGCTGTTTAAAGTACTGGTGTAAAGTAATAAATATGCCAGAACATCGTCTGCCCAAAAAAACCTACAATATGATTGTCCATCTTGATAATATTGGTAAAAATAATTGGGCAACCCGTATTCGTAATCTTTTGTTTAGATACGGCTTTGGATTTGTTTGGCTATCCCAAACCCTGGGCGACGTTAATGCATTTATCAAACTCTTTCGTACCAGGGCTATCGATATCTTTAAACAAGACTGGCATTCATCTTTATATGAAAGTTCAAGATATGATTGTTATCGTGAGTTTAAATCTTTACTTGAACCTGAGTCGTATCTATACAACTTACGTAGTAAAAAGCTTCGTAATGTTTTCATACGCCTGAGACTTGGCCTAAAGGATTTATATATCAATCAAGGAAGATATTCATCTATTATAAAATCACAAAGGTTCTGTCCATTTTGTAATACTATAGAGAATGAATTACACTTTCTATTTCTTTGTCCTGCATATAATGATTTAAGGCAACTGTATTTTCCACAATGGCTACAATCAAATATTAATGCTACAAAACTGTATTCAATACTTTCGTGTAAAGCATCCCTATTACAATATAAGGTAGCTCTATTTATTTATCACGCGCTTATATTGAGAAGAGATTCAATGTAACGTGTGTGTCGCATGTTGTATATGTTGTACATATCATATATATTTATTCTGTATATGGGCCTCTGGCCTTCATGCAAAAAACTGATTGATTAGTATAAACAGCACCTTGAAACAGTATGGAATATTTTGCAAAATTTAGTTGAGAACAGTTGCCTGAAGTAAGTGGCTACATGTACACTAGTGAGTCTAAACTTTTGATGGGGAGTATATAAAGTTACATTTATGATCATGGTGCTAAGCACAATTTCAGTCATGTGGCTGTTAACCTTCTAGCGCCTCACAAGCAGCTTGGGTTATCCGGGGTAACAGTAATCAGATTGTAGCGCTTTGAGCGTGCCCCTCCGTGGTGCGGAATCCAGCACATTACAAATGCCCTTATTAGATATATAGGTAAGTGTATTGTACATAGATGTCGGGTATGATCCTTGATTCCATACAAAGACACAACGTGTGTTTGGTGAATGTACATCGGGGCCCGTTTATCAATTCTATACACATGCGTTTAAGAAAACAACATTTTCGCCAGAACTAAAATTGCCATGGCGTGCTGTGTGTTTTAGTCACGTGTCAGCGCATCTTGGTTCCGCCCCGACACTGGGTTAGAGTGGGTTGAATAGGTTAGAGTGGGTTGAATAGGTTAGAGTGGGTTGAATAGGTTAGAGTCGTGTGTGGAGATCCAACGGAACAAAGTAGTAATGGCACATCCGTGTCTCTGACAGGAGAAATGAAGTTTAGTAGCATTATTGTACGAGTATAGCCTCATCCCGGCACGAACATGTTCGTGGCTGGTGATACTATTGCGAACTATTGGCAGTTGGATAATGCCAGTCTACTGAGATGGTAACGTTTAATGTAGATACTCAGTTCAGTCTCCGAGCCGATGACTCCTTGTGTCTGGGGCGGAATTCAACAGTGTAGAGTGGACACTGTGGAATTCGACAGTGTAAAGCGGACACAGTGGAATTCGACAGTGAAGAGCGGGCACAGCGGAATTCGACAGTGTAAAGCGGACACAGAGGAATCTGACAGTATACAGGGGACACAGTGGAATTCGATAGGTGAAGAGCGAACACAGCGGAATTCGACAGTCAAAGCGGACACAGAGGAATTTGACAGTATAGAGCGGACACAGTGGAATTCGACAGTATAGAGCGGAAACAGCATATTCGACAGTATTTCGACAGTTAAGAGCGCACACAGAGGAATTTGACAGTATAGAGCGGACACAGTGGAATTCGACCGAGTAGAGCGGGCACAGCGGAATTCGACAGTGTAGAGCGGACACAGAGGAATTCAACAGTATAGAGCAGACACACCGGAATTCGACAGTATAGAGCGGACACAGCGGAATTCCACAGTATAGAGCGGACACAGAGGAATTCGACAGTGTAGAGCGGACACAGCAGAATTCGACAGTACAGAGTGGAGACAGCGGAATTCGACAGTGTGGAGCGGACACAGCGAAATTCGACAGTATAGAGCGGACACAGCGGAATTCGACAGTACATTGTATAGAGCGGACACAGCGGAATTCGACGGTACATTGTATAGAGCGGACAGCGCGGAATTCGACAGTATAGAGCGGACACAGAGGAATTCGACAGAGTAGAGCGGACACAGAGGAATTCGATAGTATAGAGCAGACACAGCGGAATTCGACAGTATAGAGCGGACACAGCGGAATTCGACAGTATAGAGCGGACACAGAGGAATTCGACAGTATAGAGCGGACACAGCGGAATTCTACAGTATAGAGCGGACACAGCGGAATTCGACAGTATAGAGCGGACACAGCGGAATTCGACAGTACAGAGCGGACAGAGCGGAACGACAGCGGAATTCGACAGAGGAATTGTATAGAGCGGACACAGCGGAATTCGACAGTATAGAGCGGACACAGAGGAATTCGACAGTATAGAGCGGACACAGCGGAATTCGACAGTATAGAGCGGACACAGCGGAATTCGACAGTATAGAGCGGACACAGCGGAATTCGACAGTATAGAGCGGACACAGAGGAATTCGACAGTATAGAGCGGACACAGCGGAATTCTACAGTATAGAGCGGACAAAGCGGAATTCGACAGTATAGAGCGGACACAGCGGAATTCCACAGTATAGAGTGGACACAGCGGAATTCGACAGTATAGAGCGGACACAGCGGAATTCGACAGTATAGAGTGGACACAGAGGAATTCGACAGTATAGAGCGGACACAGCGGAATTCGACAGTATAGAGTGAACATGTGTGAATTCCTCACGTCGCTGGGTTTCATTGCTCGTCATGTGGACAAATTATAATTAGTTAATTCCTGGTAATGTCTATAAACATTTCTGGGGTAACCAGTCACTCCTTGTTAGAAAAAAAGCGTGTCTTTTCATGAAATGGGATGAAATTGCACATGCTCACAAGTTGCCTAGCAACTGAAAAACGTAGACGCTGTAAGCTGTATCTGATAGCATATTTATCCACAAAATGGGAAATTCATTTTTCGAAAATCGCTATCATCTTACATATACAGCTTTGTGTAAAATCATTTATTATCACCGATTAATTAAGACACCTATATACCGCCAGTACATTGTGAGGGGATTGTACTAGCACCATCAGCTGATTGGCTGTACCAGGACCAAGTGGCAATACCGATGCTACCACCTGCCACTGAGCCATTACAAATTCTATGCATTGTGCATATGGGAAGTTTTCTTGGGGATTTAGCGAATGATCAGCGATGTACACAGTTTAGCATTAGTCAAGCCAGAGTGAGTGAGTGAGTAGTGAGTGAGTGAGTGAGTGAGTGAGTGAGTGAGTGAGTGAGTGAGTGAGTGAGTGAGTGAGTGAGTGAGTGAGTGAGTGAGTGAGTGAGTGAGTGAGTGAGTGAGTGAGTGAGTGAGTGAGTGAGTGAGTGAGTTTAGTTTTACGCCGCAATATTCCAGCTATATGGCGGCGGTTTGTAAATAATCAAGTCTGGACCAGACAATCCAGTGATCAACAGCATGAACATTGATCTACGCAATTGGGATACAATGACATGTGTCAACCCAGTCAACGAGCCTGACCACCTGATCCCGTTAGTCGCCTTTTACGACAAGCATGGGTTACTGAAGATCAATTCTAACCCGGATCTTTAGTCAAGCCATATCACATATGGGAAATAATAGATGGGTTTAAAAAACCCATGTGGGGATTCGAACCAGCGTCTATGACGTAACGAACCCACCTTCATCACTCTGCTATCAACAACCCAGGGCTCCAATATGACGGAAGCAATGAAGGTTTCAGATACAATGGCTATGCTGATTAATCAGGCGTTGGAGTCTGGAATTGTTTGCTGTCTGAAATGGAAAGAATGTGTCATGTAAAAGAAACCGAAAACAACGACTTGTCCATGAACTAGTTATCTCCGTTCATAAACCGTCAGCAAGAATCAGGGTGATAATCTGACGAAGGCTCGATGCGAACACCACCGTGGATTTTCAACGGTAATGGCCCGGGTCCGACTGATACGACCACGTGCCACAGTAGCTGATATCACGTTGGGGTGGTCGCCGTGGCTATACGCCAACACAGGGGCTGATACCACGTGGGGGTTGTCGCCGTGTCTATACGCCAACACACGGGCTGATACGACGTGTTGTGCGTGTCTATACGCCAACACACGGGCTGATACGACGTGTGTGTGTGTGTGTGTGTGTGTGTGTGTGTGTGTGTGTGTGTGTGTGTGTGTGTGTGTGTGTGTGTGTGTGTGTGTGTGTGTGTGTGTGTGTGTGTGTGTGTGTGTGTGGTTGTCGCCGTGTCTATACGCCAACACACGGGCTGATACAACGTGGGTGTGTGGGTGGGTGTGGGTGGGGGGTGTTTGTTGTCGCCGTGTCTATACGCCAACACAGGGGTGATACCGCGTGGGGGTGGTCGCCGTGTCCATAAGCCAACACGGGGGCTGATTAAACATGGAAGTACTAGTACACTATCGCTTCTGTGTTGTGTTTCACAAATTTTGTAAATTCCTTTGTTTACAAATGTTCCCGATAACCTTACATAAATCGTAATCTCCTGTCCGATTTCCTTTGCATATCAAGTTACCGAATGAGTCAAAGTTCTCAGTCATGCATGATAAATAATCGAGACCTCCTACAAATGATTTATCAAAGTCTTGAATTGGTAATTTGTATAACTTTCGACTATATTTGAAATATTGCGAGGAAACATGGAGCCATCGTATAGTGTAGTGATTACAATATATGTACGATTACACACAGAGAGACGGGGGAGATGCGAAGAAAGGTTAGGTGAGGTGAGGTGAGGTGAGGTGAAATTGGGTTTAACGTCGTGCTTAAGAACATTTTGCTCAGATGACGACGTGCATGTGTGTGTATGTGTATGTGCGGCTGCTTGTACTAGCCCAGACTAAAGCTGGTTTTATAGTGCTAGCCCACTGAGATACCATGCCGCAGTGAAGCATGAATACCCCACTCAGACACATTAAAAACAAAAAAACAACACTTGGACGTAACAAGTGGGCACCTGTACCTTAGTGGCAGTGTTTCCAAGTAAACATAACGTGCAGTTTTGCAATCGATTCTGCGAAAACGCTATAAGCATTCAATATGATCCGGGACAAGGTGACATGCTCGTAAACCAACAGCTGTCGCAGAAAAGAAAAAGTATTATGTTTCGGGTATTTTGATTCGCCGAAAATGGCGTCACGACAACATGCTGTTGTCTTCAGCATAAACGGTATCCTTGCACAGTGGTTCCCCAATGTTTAGCGAGCTGAAACCTGCGATAGTGGGTTCGAATCCCACGTTCAGCGTTGTTAATCGTTTGTGGTTGGTCAACCCCTCACTTGTCATGGATTTTTCAAAAGTAGTTCAGATCGGGCGTCCACCTTTCTATTTTCTGCTTCAAAATCGACATTTGGCTTGTTTAACAGGTCAAATTGGTTTTGGGCCAATGTCTATGAAACGAATTAATTTTAAAATGCCGAAACGTGAAATTCGTTTCACTATAGTTGTGGTGGTGAACTATGTTCTGGATCGCGAACAGATATTGAAAAAATGGTGTCTTATTTGAGAATGGTGTCTTTATTCAGGACCGACTGGAAATAAGAAACATGTACATCATAACACAAATGGCCTCTTGGGAATCACGTTACCTCTTCTCTCAGGTTTTCCCGGGTTCAGTCTATTGCACAAGCGGTACTTGGGCTTTATAACATGTTTTAACCAGCGTTCCTGGCATTGCTGTTAATCAGATGCAGGGACTGGCAGACCATTCCGGATGTGACCAAAATACACCACGGCCGTCTGTATCACTGATTGATGTGTAGGTCTACGACCAGTACACCCGTGTTTGACAAAAGACATGTTTTTATACGTTTACAGAGATCTGGCGGAAGCCGGGCCCTATTCATTTAGGTTTGATCCGGTTTGTGAACACGTGTGAGGGACTAAGTATCTTCAAATATATTCCCTTCCAGCAATTAAATATTTAAAAAATAAAAACGGAACTACAGGTAACCCGACTGTATCTTAAATTAAAATGTCCACAATGAAAACCGCTTCAGAAATATACCGCTACACTCCATTATTTTCTGAAGAAATTGAGAAATCTTGGAATGATATGGTATTAGATGTCTAAATATAGAAATTCCTGCCCAATATTGTTGCCGTTGCGCTCTAATCATGAATACATTGCAGGTCTCCCCCTCAGAGATGTTGCTGGAGGGTTACAAAAGCGGCCTAAACCCAAAACCCAGCTACATGTATCTAATTATGGTATTTTATTCTTTCAGTTTTCTTAAAATAGAAAATGTCTCGGTGCTGACTGAAGCATTTCATAAAATCATAGAAAACAAAAATTCAGCTGACGGCAGATTTTGCAAATGTATTTAATTTGTTAACTTTGGCAATATTGTCAAGAATGAAGTTAGTGCATCTTCGATAATCTCCAGGGTATACGTTCCGAAAAATCTCCACTAGTGGAACGTATACCCTGGAGATTATCGAGGATGCGCTCAGTGTACTTACGAGATATAACTTAAGCAAGGTACGGCGTTTAAGCTAACATTTAAGCAAAATGTCTGCGATCTTGATTTTATGCCTTCGGTAAAAAAGCCGTACATTTTTTTTTAAAATTACAATTATTTTAAACAATAACTTTCACCATCTCATTGCTATCGCCGAGGTTAAAGTCTGGTTTATCTTTTTACAATTTTTAATGGATCAGAACAGAACAGAACAGAACAGAATTTTATTTCAGTAACAGGCCTCCGGCCCAAAATACATGTACATAAATTGATGATAAGTAGAGCACATATATATTTCATTTAGATTTGTGTTTCTTGTCAACAAAGTATAAAAATAGACATACATCCTTGATAATATTAACATTTTTACTCTGTAATATTGATATAAAATTAATAATTGATGGACATTAACTAAAATATTTTGATATGTACCTATTTCTGATATGAGAATATGCATCACAGATATAAAACACATGCCTTTCATCTTCAACAACGAAGATACCATTTAATTTACAAAACAGGCAATGCCTTTCATTATATGCAACATCAGTGTATCTGCCCGTTTCAACTGCTAGTTTAAAATTACAGCACCGAAATCGGGCATGAATAGTTTTAAATATTGAGGGATGTCATTATTTATCAAGTAGCTCTCAACATTTAACAAAGATTTGAATTGCTTATAGTAAAGACATTTACAGTTACTGTACAAAGATGAATGCCAAGATTGAAATAAATTATCATGTAGTCTCTGTTTAAATGATTCCATAAATATTTTGTGGCGTTTCTTTCATATTACTATCAGTTATCTGCTGTGGCATGACAAATTAACTATAGTATAATGTAAAAACCGACTGATTCTTCACTTGATTACCCCCCTTTACAACACTTGTTTTGAGTAGAACATTGGTGACAATATAATGACAATATAGAAGCAATATGGTAGAATCTGTTTTCAACTGTTATACACGTTGGTGTGTATCCCGGGTATGACTGATTGTGGTGTGTGGCTGGTCCTCGCTGGAAGTGTCCCTGCTGCTGGGTCAATGAAACAGATAAACAATTTCAATAATTCTTAGATATCGCTGATAAACACAAAGCCCGCCGTAAGATTCCAACCAAACCACATTGGCTTGCATGTATTGCTGAAAAAATACGTCATGTATATAATACGTCCGAGGTCCAACACTCGTTCTCTGATAGCCAGTTACTTGTACTTATTTATATGTAATACGTCCTAGGTCCAACACTCGTTCTCTGATAGCCATTTACTTATACTTATTTATATGTAATACGTCCTAGGTCCAACACTCGTTCTCTGATAGCCATTTACTTATACTTATTTATATGTAATACGTCCTAGGTCCAACACTGGTTCTCTGATAGCCATTTACTTATACTTATTTATATGTAATACGTCCTAGGTCCAACACTCGTTCTCTGATAGCCATTTACTTATACTTATTTATATGTAATACGTCCTAGGACCAACACTCGTTCTCTGATAGCCATTTACTTATACTTATTTATATGTAATACGTCCTAGGTCCAACACTCGTTCTCTGATAGCCATTTACTTATACTTATTTATATGTAATACGTCCTAGGTCCAACACTCGTTCTCTGATAGCCATTTACTTATACTTATTTATATGTAATACGTCCTAGGTCCAACACTGATAGTTCTCTGATAGCCAGGTCCAACACTCTCGTTTTTACTTATACTTATTTATATGTAATACGTCCTAGGTCCAACACTCGTTCTCTGATAGCCATTTACTTATACTTATTTATATGTAATACGTCCTAGGTCCAACACTCGTTCTCTGATAGCCAGTTACTTACTTATACTTATTTATATGTAATACGTCCTAGGTCCAACACTCGTTCTCTGATAGCCATTTACTTATACTTATTTATATGTAATACGTCCTAGGTCCAACACTCGTTCTCTGATAGCCATTTACTTATACTTATTTATATGTAATACGTCCTAGGTCCAACACTCGTTCACTGATTTATAATTATGTAGATGGCTGAATTATAAATCAGTGAACGAGTGTTGGACCTAGGACGTATTAGTTTCAGCATTACAAGCCCCTGTGCACCATAATCGTTTGTTTAGGAATCAGTATTACATATTAGTGATGATACCACGTGTTCGCCGAGAGGTTAGCGTATCCTGTCATATCGGTGTCACTAACACATGCAAACGCAAGTCATATCTGCGCTTAACAAATACCAGAACGGTACAAGGCAAATGTTAGGATATTTAAGGATCAGACATTAGATGCGTAATACGTAGGAACGCTGTTCAAATACTTGTAAAGTGTTAATAGAGCATTGGATGTTTGAAATGTAATCCTGCATCTTCTGAGCGTGCAGATTCATACCTTCCATGTCCCTATCCACTATGTTTCGAAATTTATATTGACTGACTCACAGCCTATGTATAGTGGACGCTCAACAAAAACGTCTATCGCGGATCGTTATCGAGGTCACGTGACAGGTATTTCCCAGAAAGGTCGGTTTCTTGGGGATTCCCAATCGAAACGAAACTAGATCACCGAGCAGAGACAGATCTATTAGCATTACTGGGAGTAACATCACGATTGTGGAGTAACTAGTAACAACTGCTGCTCGTGAATATTTCCGTATCTTAAGAGGTAGGTAGTTGTCAATATTATCGTAGCAATACATCGCTGCCAATGCGGAAGTAAGGAGGCCACGCACACACGGCGCTGTGCCCCATTTTAACGACCGTGCAGGGAGACCTACTGATATACGTATCATATGCAATGCCCACGTTCAACATGCACATCGTCACGAAGTAACAGCTAGTCAGTTGTTTATTTGTGTCAAAGATTTGTTTGTACACCTGTCTGATAAACTGTGACATGTTCAGCGTTAAGAGTGTACTGTATCGTTATCTTGGCCATGAAGCGAACAATACTGGCTACCGTTATCGCAAATTGAAACTTGTTATATTTTTACGTGTGTTAGGTTATTTAGACTTTGTCTTGTCGGTTGCTTTCCTTTCCATTTCTTATACCTCTCCTTACTAACATGAAAGTTTACCGCAGCCTGTTAGTGCTATTTTTAGAAGCGTTGTAATTCTTTCGGTATTGCGTATGATATATTTATATTCATTTCAAATTAGGTCCAGTGTAATTTGACTTCAGAATCTTAAGCGATGAATTCGTCCATTGTCGGCGTCCCGATAAGTCAAACTGGTGTCCAATATGGCGGTTGTTGCTGTATATGAAAACTGAAAGCCGAGGTTTTCTGTGGGGAATTTGTAGTAACATGATATAGCCTGATCCATAACTCCCGTATCAAGCTGCTCATGTAGAGCCAGGGGTCAGGGATATGTATCATTGTTCAACAAAATGTATTACGATATATTACGATGTCTAAGAAAATAGTGTAAAATTCTTATAAAAAATCACGTCAGACTACAAACTCAAATACTTGTAAAATATACATCTGGACAAATTAGGTTTACATACATACACTGATAGTAGTGAAAATAGCGCGTTCCATGTGTATAATTTTGTCTAATTGATGCGTCGCATTTGGAAATATCCATCATATGTCCACCTTAACCTTTTTGAAAGTTTTACTGGGGTCTGTTGATGTAACCAAGATCAAACAAATGTTGAACAATGCCGTCACATGACGCAGTCTGAAATCTTGGCGGAAAGATGCTCGATTATACCCGATACGTTGTGACATGTTTACACTGGAGGCAGGATACCGCTCGACACAAAGCGAACGTTGACGATTGAAAAGCTGAAGTCAACCATCTTCTCAGACTCTCTTGTGAAGATAATTTGTTACTTTGAATCTTATTGCATGGGTCCAAGTATGAATAATGAGGCGGTTTCACCAGTGTTTCTCTTGTGTTAGTTCAAGCATATGCTTGGAATGAGAAATCCGTTGAAATAAACTAAAGAGAAGCAAGGTAATTATTGTGTGAGTTGCGTTAAATACAGCTTTGAGAAGTGTTCCTTTTATTTGATATGCTGGTATTATAAGAACAGATACTATTGGGTAAGGTACTGGGTACGATCACAGGCCCTCGTGTCTTTGCGAGAATTGAAGATTAAAAAAATGAGATGACCCCCGACTCAAAATGCTTCACAGTACAATAAATCATGATTTAGTATCTCATTGTTTTTGTTTGTTTGTAATATTTAATCCTCGCAAATACGCGAGGGGGTGTGGGTTCGATTCCCAAACATGGCTGCAATGTGTGGAGTCCATGCATGGTGTCTCCTGCTCGAATGTAACTAAAGGTAGTGTAACTGTATGAACAGATGTTGATAGTGACTGATGACGTCCGAGAAGCAGCTGAATGTGTGTCACCCAGGACTAAGGGAGCTTCCTGTTGTCCGAATCATGTGGAGTTGGTGATGACTCTGCCTTTGTGATCAACGTACTCCGTCCTGTTTAGGAAATACGTATACCACTCTCAAACACACTCATCTAGTAGCAGTTGTATGAGATTCAGGCGTGGGCGTGTTGTTCAGCAGATCTGTACATACATAACGTGACACCTTACTGCTGAATCTGTCCTAGTCTTAAGGATTGGGCATTGTATATAACATATCTCGAGAAGAGATTATCCTTGAGACTGTTGAGGAACGTATTTTGCCTCCGAGCTAGGCCAATGTTTGCTTTTGCAGCAGTAGCTGAGAAAATATCAAATCTGAATAGAACGTTCCAGTATGTGTGCTTAACTAGTGCTTATGTGTTGATACCTACTCAGTATTTAAGTGCTTATGTGCGCATGTCTACACAACAGTGTGATACTTATGTGTACATGTCTACACAACAGTGCGGTGCTTATTTATTGATCCTACACAACAGTGTGGTGCTTATGTGTACATGTCTACACAACAGTTTGGTGCTTATGTATTGATCCTACACAACAGTGTGGTGCTTATGTGTACATGTCTACACAACAGTGTGGTGCTTATGTATTGATCCTACACAACAGTGTGTTGCTTATGTGTGCATGTCTACACAACAGTGTGGTGCTTATGTGTGCATGTCTACACAACAGTTTGGTGCTTATGTGTGCATGTCTACACAACAGTGTGATGGTTATGTGTGCATGTCTACACAACAGTTTGGTGCTTATGTGTACATGTCTACACAACAGTGTGGTGCTTATGTATTGGTCCTACACAACAGTGTGGAGCTTATGTGTGCATGTCTACACAACAGTGTGGTGCTTATGTATTGATCCTACACAACAGTGTGTTGCTTATGTATTGATCCTACACAACAGTGTGTTGCTTATGTGTGCATGTCTACACAACAGTGTGTTGCTTATGTATTGATCCTACACAACAGTGTGGTGCTTATGTATTGATCCTACACAACAGTGTGTTGCTTATGTGTGCATGTCTACACAACAGTGTGGTGCTTATGTATTGATCCTACACAACAGTGTGATGCTTATGTGTACATGTCTACACAACAGTGTGGTGCTTATGTATTGATCCTACACAACAGTGTGGTGCTTATGTGTACATGTCTACACAACAGTGTGTTGCTTATGTGTGCATGTCTACACAACAGTGTGTTGCTTATGTATTGATCCTACACAACAATGTGCATGTATTGATCCTACACAACAGTGTGTTGCTTATGTGTGCATGTGCATGTCTACACAACAGTGTGGTGCTTATTATATTGATCCTACACAACAGTGTGGTGCTTATGTATTGATCCTACACAACATGTGTACATGTGTTGCTTATGTGTACATGTCTACACAACAGTGTGTTGCTTATGTATTGATCCTACACAACAGTGTGTTGCTTATGTTATGTATTGATCCTACACAACAGTGTGGTGTTATGTATTTATGTGTGCTTTATGTCTACACAACAGTGTGTTGCTTATGTGTGCATGTCTACACAACAGTCTACACAACAGTGTGGTGCTTATGCTTATGCTTATTGATCCTACACAACAGTGTGTGGTGCTTATGTATTGATCCTACACAACAGTGTGTGGTGCTTATGTATGTCTACATGCTTATGTATTGATGTCTACACAACAACAGTGTGGTGCTTATGTGTTGATCCTACACAACAGTGTGTTGCTTATGTGTGCATGTCTGTGTGTTGCTTACATGTCTACACAACAGTGTGGTGCTTATGTATTGATCCTACACAACAGTGTGGTGCTTATGTATTGATCCTACACAACAGTGTGGTGCTTATGATCCTACACAACAGTGTTGCTTATGTATTGATCCTACACAACAGTGTGTTGCTTGCTTATGCTTATGCATTGATCCTACACAACAGTGTGTTGCTTATGTATTGATCCTACACAACAGTGTGTGCATGATCATGTCTACACAACAGTTTGGTGCTTATGTATTGATCCTACACAACAGTGTGGTGCTTATGTGTGCATGTCTACACAACAATGTGTTGCTTATGTGTGCATTTCTACACAACAGTTTGGTGCTTATGTGTACATGTCTACACAACAGTGTGTTGCTTATGTGTACATGTCTACACAACAGTGTGATGCTTATGTGTACATGTCTACACAACAGTGTGATGGTTATGTGTGCATGTCTACACAACAGTGTGATGGTTATGTGTGCATGTCTACACAACAGTGTGATGCTTATGTGTGCATGTCTACACAACAGTGTGTTGTGTGTCTACACAACAGTGTGTGCTTATGTGTACATGTCTACACAACAGTGTGGTGCTTATGTATTGATCCTACACAACAGTGTGTTGCTTATGTATTGATCCTACACAACAGTGTGGTGCTTATGTGTGCATGTCTACACAACAGTGTGTTGCTTATGTGTGCATGTCTACACAACAGTGTGTTGCTTATGTATTGATCCTACACAACAGTGTGATGCTTATGTGTGCATGTCTACACAACAGTGTGGTGCTTATGTCTTGATCCTACACAACAGTGTGTTGCTTATGTGTACATGTCTACACAACAGTGTGTGTGCTTATGTGTGCATGTCTACACAACAGTGTGGTGCTTATGTGTACATGTCTACACAACAGTTTGGTGCTTATGTGTACATGTCTACACAACAGTGTGATGCTTATGTGTGCATGTCTACACAACAGTGTGATGCTTATGTGTGCATGTCTACACAACAGTGTGATGCTTATGTGTGCATGTCTACACAACAGTGTGATGCTTATGTGTACATGTCTACACAACAGTGTGGTGCTAATGTGTGCATGTCTTCACAACAGTGTGGTGCTTATGTATTGATGCTACACAACAGCATGGTGCTTATGTGTACATGTCTACACAACAGTGTGGTGCTTATGTGTGCATGTCTACACAACAGTGTGGTGCTTATGTGTGCATGTCTACACAACAGTGTGGTGCTTATGTATTGATCCTACACAACAGTGTGTTGCTTATGTATTGATCCTACACAACAGTGTGTTGCTTATGTGTGCATGTCTACACAACAGTGTGTTGCTTATGTATTGATCCTACACAACAATGTGGTGCTTATGTGTGCATGTCTACACAACAGTGTGGTGCTTATGTGTGCATGTGCTTATGTGTGCATGTCTACACAACAGTGTGGTGCTAATGTGTGCATGTCTACACAACAGTTTGGTGCTTATGTGTGCATGTCTGCACACAACAGTGTGGTGCTTATGTGTAAAGGCCTTCATCATGATACAGTGCGTATGTAAAGATACTTTCAAAACACATAGTGCTTATATTCGGATGCCTTCATGATAATGTAGTGCTTATATACAGATGCCTACATAATAGTGTAGTGCTTATATACAGATGCCTACATAATAGTGTAGTGTTTATATACAGATGCCTACATAATAATGTAGTGATTATGAATATGTGCCTTCATATTTATGATGTGCTCGTGAAAGCTTTCCTGCTTTTAGATTGTGGCCATGTATACTTGTCTATAGAATGCTGCAATACCCTCTTGTGTGTGTGCGTGCGTGTGCGTGCGTGCGTGTGTGTCAGTTCCAATTTATTGTCCACAGAAAACCATACAGCAGTATGTACCCTTGACTACAGAATGATGGTTGCCTGTGCTTATGGTTGTGTTTAGTAATGCTGTCTACAAAATGATACAAGACATGTGTGCTTGTATACAAAACAAGTTAAGGCCGTGCTTAGAATCTTGTTCATGAAATAATGCCTGGTAGTGCATATGTATATGCATACCTGCAAAATAATGTAAGGCAGTTCCAATATATACTTATCTACAAAATGGTTTAGGGGTGTTCAAAATATTGTATCGGTGTGTATGCGTCACACTGACTTTAGAACAGGTTAGATTGTGCTAATGGGTGCATGTCAACGCTTGTCACGCGAACCGTGTACGTGTATATCTTTATTGTATCTTTTCAAAAAAAGGTTCAGTACTTGTTCAGTTGCAAGGCTACACATTGCTCCCCTAACTGCAGCCTTTGTTTTGTTATTGCACATTATTTGACTGGTCGGATTTAGATACGGAAACAGAAAGAAACAATATTTATGCACCAGAAGTGATTTATTAGCGTTATACACCGAACGGCGAATTGAAGAAAATAGCCAATAATGAACATCGTAAATTGACCTTGAGGTACGTTTAAGAGCACTATATTGGGGTTCGGCCCCGGTATAAGGGTGACCCGCATATTGATCCTCTAACGCACGACTTCCTGGTACTCTGGTCACGTGACTATACAGCGGGTGAATATGCCAGGTGGTGTTGGGCGCAAATGCACAGGTCACATGACTTCAGAGCGGTTTTAAAGAACGTTCTCGTGTTAGTGTTAAGGTTCGAGTGGGCCAGATAAAGTGTATTTGCATGCAAACTCCAACTGCTGTTGTTTTCCCGAAGATATTATTCTGTAAATGCTTAATCCTCTAAAATGATATTTGCATTTTTCTTTTAACAAGATCCAACATTTTCCTGGTCGATGTTCCCCAATTGGTGCCGTTGTTCAAATGATGCAACACATTTCTCCTTAGCCGAGTTAATATATTCAAAAGCAAACATAATTTACCCTCATTTCGCAAGTGTACGAAGGTTCACTTGCACAAAAGTGGGTAGGTTCACTGTCATCTCCCAGCCGAGGTTCGGATAGATCAAAGCTCAGATGTATCTGGTCATCAGAAATCCAGCAATGTGTGTTTGTCAACGGTGCACAACATAATATTATGACGGTATATAATCGAGCATATATCTGTATATAATTGAAACATATATCTGTATATAATAGAGCATATATCTGTATATAATCGAGCATATATCTGTATATAATCGAGCATATATCTGTATATAATTGAAACATATATCTGTATATAATAGAGCATATATCTGTATATAATCGAGCATATATCTGTATATAATCGAGCATATGTCTGTATATAATCGAGCATATATCTGTATATAATCGAGCATATATCTGTATATACTCGAATCTGGACCAGACAATCAAGTGATGGACATTATGAGCAACAGTCCACGCCGTGGAACCATCAGCCAAGTTACAGAGCTTCACTACCAAATCCATTTGGTGCCATAGTATGATATATGTCTCGAGAAATACCAAAGATGTCAGTGTTCAACAATATTTTATATTGCTATATTTGTTTTTAATTTTTACCAAAGAAGATCAAGTAATAAAAGTAATTTAGCCGATCATAAGCATAGGAAAGACCGGTTAGAAACGATAAAGTTTATTTCCTCCTGGTAAATTTTATTGGATGTGCATTATATGCATGTTTAAACAGAACCTTAGAACAAATGTGATCTGATCTTGCGCAAAATCATTTCTAGGTTAGCAGATCCCGCAGTGATCAAATGAATGACCTCAAAAATTATTTTTCGTATTTTTGCGGGATAAGCCGACATGATTGCACAAATGTTTTATGCTGAAGATTCAACTTGCGTTGTGTAATGTGCTGCATGTGTCGTTCGTAACACTCTATGAGCCGTTACGCGTTACGCATCTTTCTGTGTGCGTCGTATTGGATGCGGTACGGGTAAGCGCCGTGTCCTACAAGGTGCGCAACGTGTGCGGTGTATTCGTCAAGCGGGGTATGCGTCGTGCGGTGTTAACAGTACTGTATGCGTCGATGATATGATCCAAGTACTGATGGGTTAAAATACGGAAATTTTGTGTCGATTTTTCGTAATGCAGCCATATTGGAAATGCACGCGTGGCAGCTTCGACATATGTGTAACATTGTGGTCTGCAGATATATGTTCCCATGTTCCCCGAACTTCAATTTCGACCTTGCCCTCAAACTGACATCCCGACTTTTCTTCCTGTTGCCAGTAAAAGTGGGCAAAGGCAATGAGCTGATACAGATTTTCTTCATATTGTCCTGATACGGAGTTAAATATGGGAATCATGGCGGGTTTTCAACCACCGCTGGGCATTTCCTTGCGCTGCAAACATTATCATCTCAGAAACCACAATTACAAGGGCAATGAAACTGACATTTCGCACACGTCATCTTACCAATAATATTATTGTAATTTGACCTAGAGGGTCAATCGAACATGATTTTAAAGTGTCAGCATCTCCACAAAAATACACATGGCCACCAATCCGCCTTGTTTTAAAGAATATAGTTCAGTTTGGCGCGTGTGTCGCTCGCCTTGTGCTACCGAATCCGGTTTTTACCCGAATTATGGATTTAGGTTTGCAATCAGGTATCCGTTGTCATTTGTTTCATCTACGATTAGGATCGCTACGGGTTCTCTACCAACATCAGACTGACACGTCATGATGGAATTGAAATGTTGTTAAAGTTACGCAAATAGAAGCGACGCATAACTCTTATGATAAAACGATCAACTTTCTGACTTAAATACCACCCTTGACTTCATTATAATCAAATATTTCACTCGATACTACACCTGTCTGCGCGTAGATCCGACAAGAACGGCCCCTCACCCTACCCCAATCTTAGAGGATAATTGTGATGTTCCTCAAGAACGTCCTGGATTCTTATCTTTAAGTTCAAATTTCATGTGGTCAGTGATCAAAGTTGTTTATTGCATATTGTCATTAGCAGACAGGCAGGCAGACACATAGGTGTCAATAAAACAGAGTTTTGTCTGTGACAGAGGCATATCTATGTCACAGTTAGAAATTCTGACAATACTAAATAATGACGTTGCTGTTAAGTATAGAACTGAGAAAGTGACTCGGTAAGAAGAAAGTGTGGTGAAATAGTCAAATGAAATTATATAAACAGTTAAATCGGTAATCTACTGTCATAACATATAAAACGCTCGCGCCTGGGAAATATCAACAAAACATTATTTTTCGTTATTTTTCAACTTAATCAGTTGAATTTGCATTTTGGATAATTTGTTACCATACCGAAAGATGTCAGAATCTGCAAAGTTGTTTGTTGCGTTGCATGTAAGCTTTAAAGGAGCCCTGTTTGCCCTGTTCACGAACACCTGGTGTTCGCATTAATTTTCAGTTATTTGTGTCATAATGTATTTTCAACAATATTTAGCCTATTTGTCCTGTTGGATTCCGTTTTTGTAGGATCATCGAGACCGATCATTCTCTGCTGTTGACATTTCATATTTACAACAACGATTCTGAAATTTCGATTTTAATACATTCAATCAAGAAACTTCGACAATACGCACTGGTGGGTGTAGATGCCATGGCGCTCGGAAACTACAGGAGGTATATCATTCACATCAATAATTAATATTGATATTATCAATAAACTAACAATTTAGGTTCCTAGTCATGATACTACAATCAGATAGTCTGAATCAGGTCTGAATGATTAACCCACTCGTGCCATGAATTATGAATTTTGTCACGCCGATTGTCTAGTTAGAAAGGTCATCTGATCTATGGATCTATTACATTTGTCAGATATGAAAGCAGAGAGCCAGAGTATTGTATTAAAACATCTGATTTAGTAAGACTAACGCCCACCCATAAAGATAGTCATTATTGAATATAAAACATGTAGTTACCAGATGTCTGAGCCAAAACTTAGTGATAGTAAGCATACATACGCAACCCGTTATTGTAAACCCAAAGACATGCTCCGGATTAACAAATTATCCTTACCGTATGTGTTTAATGCCGTGAGAGACGTCATGGGGATTAACCCATTAACCCATGTCCGGTTTATGGAATTTTTAAATTGTTTCTGAGTAATATTTGTGGAATACACGTAGACACTACTAACCGATATTGGCCGGGGATCCAGATTAACGGTGTCTGGAATATAGAAGCTTCACTGTATGTGGACGTTTCAAACAATGATGGCCGGATAGCATACTGTCCGGTCTAATGGGGTTTCACTACATACACATTCTCTATATTCGCCCATTCACAGTAATCCTGTATGAGTTCCTTTATGAAACTGTTATTACTACTTGACATCCTTTAGTTCGCTTTGAAGTAGGAAATAGTCATTTACATAGAGGAGCATGTATTATAAATAGAACGGTAATATTGAAATCATGTAACGCGGGAGAGACAGTTTTGTGTGATTCAGATTTGTGCAAAACATGACACATATTCAAATGTACTCATAAAATAGAATTTACCATGTTAGGGTATACATGTGTCTGTGACAATTATGTTTAAATAGATAGCGCAAGAGTGTCAGACTCCTTTTGTTATTGTGAATGTGACCGTATTTTGAACATCAAAGAAAGTTTTTGTCCAGTTGTTTGTTAGCGTGCTGTCTGATTACCCTCTGGATTATCGCGTTTCCCCTTTGATGCCAGTGTGTCTTTGGGGCGTCATGGAAATCATTTGACCAAATTGCGTGGAAAATAACCGACAGTGGATAAATGGCCTTATATTACCAGGTCACTGACCTCTTGTCCCTCATGACAAAACCTCAAGGATAAGAATCTGTATATTGACTTACGAATGATGTCATTGCCGTACTTGTCAGAGCCACCGGTATCACACACTCTCACTTGCTCACATATATACCCACAGTTACACTCATTCACACACTGTGATACATATCGATTTCCAATCTCAAATCTCTACGCAATAATTCAGTGTGAAATTAACAAATAATTTCTTTAAATATATAATGCATTGTGATATTGACAAGGTCTCCAAATCAATATAAATTATTCCAATTAATAAAAGTAATTCAAATGGCATTACGCAATAGACTGGCAGTACAAACTTCCACGCAGTGAATGTTCCATGCTAAAATACATTGCTGGACTATTATAGCAAAGGAGTAAGAATATATTCCGAAGCGTCTTGTCCTCAAGAAGATGATGTCATCGGTTCCCAATTGCGCAGATCGATGCTCATGCTGTTGATCACTGGATTGTCTGGTCCAGACTCAGTTATTTACAGGCCGCCGCCATATAGCTGGAATATTGCTGAGTACGGCGTAAAACTCACTCACTCACTCAAGAAGATGATACCCATACATTCTCGCCTTTATATGCAGTATTAGACTTCAGCTGTTCTACATGTTTCCACATTACACTTGACTCCAAAAGCATCAAAATAGTATTTTTTTATCAACAAACATACACGTGCACACATACACACACGCGCATTGTTCCAATTGACACGGCACAGGGACGTGCATGAATGGAGTCTGAATGAACAAGTGATGGTGTTGAATATGTCGGAAAAGCGCCAGGCTAATATTAGAATGACTGTGATTAATAGCATGATACCAAATGCTTGTGATATATCCAGAATCGTACCAGGGACTCTCCTTTTGCAGAGACTGACTACGAATATGGAAAGGGTTTTGTCGCGTATATTTAGAATATCCTGTGTCGCCTTGCCGATGAAGTGTCATGGATGCACAGAACTGTTCCGTTAATTCTGTAACAGGGAACAATGGACTTGTTTGCATTGACACATAATTATGCATTCCCTGTATTTTGTCAACTGCGTAATACTTGGTCTAGAGGCATTGTTAAGAATAAATAAAATGTATTTCCTTCCCTCTCAGCGTGAATCTACCAATATATGCTTATTGAAAGTTTGTCCGAAATGTCCTATTGTATTTTTCTTTTAAAAAGATCTGAACAGAATGTGACTTGAAAACATCCTTATATGGTCTATATCAAATAATGAATAAAGTGCATACGTTTAGAACAACTTGTTTTAAATAAGTCAGAGAATGGTTGTATAAAATTGGAAGAAAGCAGTGGCCTTGACCTATTGAAACAGGAACAAGACGCAAGTATGGTGTCAGCAATGCTGACAATGACATGGGAAGGAAACGTTGTGGAAGATGACGTGTAACCATTGTTAGATAGGGAATAATGTCACCACATGCAAATGGTTTTACGCAACATTAATGTCAAGCTATATATGGATTTCAGTGAGTGATTTCTGGTCACTTAACAGCCATTAGACGGGACACTCATTTATGTCACATTCTGTACCTTTGTGGGAATCGAACCCTATTTGACAGGGTAAAGAGGGAACACGTTAACCTCTTGTGTACCCTTACCTACCTCAGTTCTTACAGAAACCTTAAGAAACATTATGTACGCATTTGGGTCAGTCAGATGTGTTGTCTATTTTTTCAAGACTTGACTAGTTTTCAAGGATTCCAGGCGATATAGATTCTCCATAATATGTTTTGAAAGATATTCATCACATGCTTTATTAAGACCGGGATATGGATTGGTGAAGTAGTAAACATTGTAACAGTCATTATTATTTATTCCGTTCATTTTGCTTTTATTTGGTAATTGAATTGAACATCCGACAACCGTAAAAATCTAAATAGAGAGTGTTTTTAATGGACTAACGAGACGTCATAATTATTTTCATGTGCTGAATCATGTGATGACCACACAAAATGCATGTATCCCCAAATGTATGTTTAAATATTTTGTTCAGGATCGTTGAATTATAATTGTCTAATCTTAATACTAACCAATATGTTTAACTAAAGACCAAAACAAAATATGACTGAAAGTGCATTTTTACTTCGGGCACAACCGATTTCGTGTTTTGAAAGGAAATATCCGTTCATAACCAGTTAATGAAAACTAGAAGCTTTCCCTCGTGTGGTGTTAAAATATTTGCGTGGGATACATTCTCAAGACTCGTCTTACAGCAACATGACTGAACTCGGATTTCATTAACTGATAGCGATTAGAAGTAACAATGACAACGTGTGTATTTGATAACACGAGGGACGGATCAAGTGTCACTGTAATACAAAAAAAGTAATTATATATTCAGATATTTTGTGACATTAAATATAATTGAAATATGTCCCCGACATTTTCCTTGGACACCCCGCAAGCCTGAATGGTCGAGTGGTCCAACTGTGTCGTTCTCGGCTTAAGATAACCCATGTTTGAATATTTAACCTTATGCTAGTAAGTAAAAGCAACAAAAAGATTGTAGAACCAAACAAATATGTTCTAAAGGCCGAGTCCATCTAACGATTTAACCTGCATTACACGCATGTATTTATGTAATTAGTCAAATAGTAATGACACCAGGTGTTCTCGAAACGGTGGACGTATCCTTCCCCACCAATGTCACCTGTCATAAACACATGCAAAGGCAAGTGAAATGTCTGCTCTGGATGTAGCTGGATAGACTATTTCGGCTCACTGAAAGATCATAACTCTTTGACCGTCGTCCTTCCTTCCGTCCGCCTGCTAAGTTCCCTTTCCATTTGTTCATATAATGTTCTGACTTTCGACTTTCTTTGTGGAAGGAAATGGAAATATGTTGATACGTCACTCCAGTAAGAGCGTCCTTTGTACATCCAGATCGGGATGCTGTGTGCATTTCATTGAATCCCCATCCCACCCCACCCCACCCCCTTTACTGCCAGGAGTTTTTATGTTTTTAAAGCCCCGATTGTGAGCCTGTCTTGGTTATTTCTTAACGCTACTAATGTCCACAATCGTCTTATTGAACGTAGCGTAGATAAGTTTTGTTTTACGCCGATTCGATCAATAGTTCAGGTACTGCAGGCATCTAATAATTCCAGAGGAAACCCCCAAATGTCACATGTCGTTTTAATTATGTTATATGGGATGTCAGGTAAACTGAGTGGAAAGTCCAGCTGTTCCCCAGGACGACGAGGTTTTGCCACTTTAGTGTATGGATAAAAGAAGGGTGATTGGCAACAACATTTGATCGTAGCCGTCAGAAAATCCTGGTTTGATTAAGGGACGCAACTCTGTATACCATTAGATCACGTGTCAGCCTGAGCTTCCAAAGCAAATGTGACACTCTGTGACATGTCTTTGACTGATACCGTCAGCTTTCAAAAACACTTCGTTTGGCAGTACTTCAACAATACATATACAAAAGACTATATTTATGGTTGGTTAATGTTTTACGCCGCTATTGTGTCACGAGGAGACACTGCATCCATTTGGAGAATCGAACTTGACTGCCTGACGATCATACACCCTTACCACTGGGCTAGAGAGGTGTCGCCAGGCACACAATAAGCCCATTATCGTGGGTTCCACCCCATTATGCCCAGTTTGTGGTGCTGGGTTTGTCAATACCCAACAGGTGCTCGTTGTTTTTCTTAGACCCGCATCACTCCTCTCACATTAAACTGCAACACGGTGATATAGCTTGAATAATGTATAAAAAGCCTTAAACTCACTCACATACTCAGTTACTCATACAATCCCTCACTAAACCCCTCACTGACTTCTATATAGACGTCTCAACAGAACAAACTTGTGCAGAAGTACATACTCGAATTAAACTCACTTAATGTGACGACCTATAATTGATATATGGCATTTTATCTAGCTCCCGGAAACAACGCTTTACCCTCCTCCTCCTCCAAGTACCCCCTCCCATCCCCCGCTAATACCCCCGCCCTCTCCGATCCCCATTGGAGGAAGTATTTATGATGGTTATCGCGTGACACAAAATCACGAGCTTAATCAATTGGTAAATATGCTATATAACTGACCTAAATTTAACGGAAAGATATTTCTTGTAGCCTAGCCCTGTTTCATAGTCAATCAAATAAAATATGTAAATATTCTATTTGATTCAATTTGGATGAAATTTTTATCTATCGGGTATAGGGAACTTCTTTATCAGCGCTGAATACATTCTCACACTCACGATTGAGTGTAGTTTATCTTTTATAAAGAAATTCCTGTGGTCTTTTGTCAATATGGGATACCATAGTGACAAAGCTCCACCGTGAATATATGACGTATGTTTTTCAGTAGTTTCTCAAAAAAGTATCATTTTGCCTCAATACCTGCCTGAACTCGGAATGCTTTCATTTCCGAGGAATCGAAACCGAGAGGGTAGTGACATTAGCCAAGAAGGGGAAGCAACGGCGGGGTAGGCTCGAATTGTCCGATCGGGACAGCCCCACTGAACTGAGGGGCGGGGAAGTCCACTTGACATTGCGGGGGAGAGGCGTGGTCCGCACGAAGCCGTTGGCGTATATATTGACAGCAGAGTGAGGGATACCCGCGTTTATATTTAGCCAATTTGGTTTTAATAATACTTGGGTTAGTTGCTGTGTAGTTCACTGAGTTTGGAGTCACCATGTTGACAACGCCACCCATGTTTTACCACCCGCTCTATCCGCAGCTTCAGCCCCAGGCCCTGCCCAACGATCACAGGCAGCATCTTGGATACGACTATTCCCATCACAGGTTGGTATATTTGGAATATTTACAAAACATGTTATGATATTTTCTTTGATTTTTTTTTCTGATCAAATAACAGTTTTAGTTTAGATAGTTAATGTTTAGTTCATGAAATACAGTATGTATGTATGTATGTATGTATGTATGTATGTATGTATGTATGTATGTATGTATGTATGTATGTATGTATGTATGTACTTGTATGTATGTATGTGTGTATGTACTTGTGTGTATGTACTTGTATGTATGTATGTATGTATGTATGTACTTGTGTGTATGTACTTGTGTGTATGTATGTATGTATGTATGTATGTACTTGTGTGTATGTATGTATGTATGTATGTATGTATGTATGTATGTATGTATGTATGTATGTATGTATGTATGTATGTATGAAAACCGTTGTTATTATCCGTGTATTTGGTTGTTGTTTTTTTAAAGTTTCTTTGATTATTTGTTTGGATGTTGTGTGTTTGTTGTGTTGTTTAAGGAAAGTTGACACAAAGACACAATTCTTATTCATCATTAACTATTTTTGTGTAAATAACAAAAAATCTCTCAGTCGTGTAATTCAGTTGAAATAAGAAGGTGCCATTATTTCCTTATATGGGGTGGTGTCATGAGTCTTGTGATTAGAAGGTAATATGTTTAAGACAATATGCGTCTCACCTTTCATTAACTGAGACAAAGAATTGGCAATACCAGTAACGGGATACACTTGGTAGTGTAGACCCTGTCTGTTGACAGTTCTGTTTGGACGAGATGACAACTTACTGGTCAATCTTAAACTGCCTGTTGCCAGTCACAAACATTGATGAAACCGTTTAAAATGATTCCTAAATTCGTGCATTAAGCGTCTGTAAAATCGCCAGTGGAGTCATTTCTCCGTACTCGTCATGGCATGACCTTGAAAGGAACATGGTGGCCTCTCATCCATCAAGTCAAAAGTGACGGTCACCTTGAAATTATAATATGTCCATATATTACATGTGTATATGCAGCTATGTATATGGACTCCAACAATATTGCGGTTAATTATGGTGATTGCTGTACAATTAGTACATACGCACACACGCACGTACATACCCAAGCACGCACGCACGCACACACACACACTAATAATGCAATATGTTCTCATATACCAATTAATGTCTAGCCAGTGCTGCTCAGTGGCACTTTAACAATAATATCAAGTCGATAGAAACTGTTATGCGATAGAGATTGATCAAAGAGTAAGCGCCCTGAAAGAGGTGTGTTTTAAGAGTCTGTTTTGGTCAGATTGCTGCAGTTCTAAGGCCACAGCAACAGCAGGGAAAGCCCTGTCTTCCATGAATGTCTTGCTGACTAGAGCAGATAACTGGCATGTGTGTTCTGATCCCAAGGGGCTGTTGAGGGCTGGTAGATGCTGCTGATATCCTTAAGATATTGTGGCGAGCTTGTGCCGAGGATCCTGAAAATAACCTGTTGCCTTTCTGGCAGCCAATGGAGGTATTATGATATGCTAGTGTTTGGTTCTTGTGATGATCACGGCAGTTGTATTGTGTACAGGAGAGAGTTGATTGTAGCTGTACCTGATACAAGAGAATTACAGTAGTCGATTCTGGTGATTACATATGATTAGTTGTGTCAACATCTGTTGAAGGGTTGCTGTTTTGGCAGTAGTGAGGACTTTGGGGAAGTTGTGTTGGAGAACATACCACCAAGGTTTTTGACTTGGCTGACTGGATGAACAGTGTCCTACTGGGAACGTTTTGAAGCTGTGCCTTGGTTGCAATGATGTATTCTGTTTTGTCATCAGTTAACTTTTAGACGTTGTTGGTCACCCATTGCCTAATGTCACTGATGCAGCTTTTGAGGATATACCTGGAAGGTATATGGTGTGAAGGCTTGGTGCCGCGATACAGTCTCTCATTGGCGTACCTATGAAGAGAAGGTTGTGCCGCCTGATGATGTTACCTGTACAGAGAAATAAGACCAAGCCTAACACAGATCCATGTGGAACACCTCTTCTGATTTGTTTTATTCCGGGGAACTCAGTTTGGGCATTTTGTCGTGCGGTCACACATGTAGGATCTAAACCTTCCAAGAGCGTTGCTAGTTGTCCCAAATGTCTGCTCAAGATTGGATAACATATGCTCATGATCCACGGTATCAAATATACCCGAAGTACTTGCCTGCTTAGAGTGAGTGAGTGAGTTTAGTTTTACGCCGCTTTTAGCAATATTCCAGCTATATCACGACGGGGGACACCGGAAATGGGCTTCACATATTGTACCCATGTGGGGAATCGAACCCGGGTCTTCGGCGTGACGAACGAACGCTTTAACCACTACGCTGCTTAGAAGCAGAAGTATGTTGTAGTGACGGTGTCGTCCTGCACCCTCAAAAGGCCAATTCGAGTGCTGTGTCTAGCCATGGACATGGTGCTGACAGACAGAATCATAACACGTCGAATATTGGATTCGAACCTACGATCAAAATGAATAAGAGGGGCAACTCTGCACAGCAAACAACGACAAATAGCGTCTGGACAGGCAGCACACTTCATGCTACGTAAGTGGGTTTGTGATATATAGCAGTATAATGTCGTATACATTAAGCTATATGATTGTGATCCATCGGGACTATGTTGGAAACATAAACTATAAGATTGTGATATATCGGGACTATGTTGGAAACATAAGCTATAAGATTGTGATCCATCGGGACTATGTTGGAAACATAAGCTATAAGATTGTGATCCATCGGGACTATGTTGGAAACATAAACTATAAGATTGTGATACATCGAGACTGTGTCGTATACATTAAGCTATTTGATTGTGATCCATCGGAACTATGTTGGAAACATAAGCTATAAGATTGTGATCCATCGGGACTATGTTGGAAACATAAGCTATAAGATCGTGATCCATCGTCCATCGGGACTATGTTGGAAACATAAGCTATAAGATTGTGATATATCGGGACTGTGTTGTATACATAAGCTATAAGATTGTGATCCATCGGGACTATGTTGTTGGCGACCTGCAACCACACGCGCACACACGCGCACACATACACCGCACATACGTACAAACATACATACACACACAAGTACATACATACATACATACATACATACATACATACATACATACATACATACATACATATGTTCGTTCGTTCGTCATGCCGACGCTCCGGGTTCGATTCCACAGATGAGCACAATGTGTGTAGTCTATTTATGAAGCCCCACGACGATTGTGCTGGAATATTGCTAATAGCGGCGTTAGAACATACTCACTCACTCACTCACTCACTCACTCAAAGTCTCTCCTATATAATGCATTTATTAATTTCCTTCATTTTCCTTGCGTAATGATTAATACTTGGTATATCGACTTCGACGTCATTTGAAGCTTGACAATGAACTTCACTTCATTGTCTTCGGCGTCCTGCACCCAGACTTCTTTCGTGAACATTACATTTCTGTTTTCTTCGGTATTTATCAACCTTTCATAGTGCACTCTTAATCAAATCATTTTGACATAATTATTTCAAAAGCTTTTCCCCAGGAGTGTCTTCTTTCCTGGTGTGAAGAGTCATCTGTGAAGGGTATTCTCGGAGAGAGCGTTAGTGTGTTTGAAAAACTTCCTGTCATACACGTGGCCTACAAGCCACCGACACACGTCATCTATAGCAGTCAAACAGCATCATACGACTCATTAATTGAAAATAGACTTTGTTATAATTAATTTCTTTGATGGAATATTTATGTGTTTGTGTAACCCTGTCTTCAAAGACGAGACCATTTCAAACGCTTCTCGTCGAGTGGAGGCAATACACAGAAAACTTTAAACACATTATGTATATGTTTTAAACCGGGCAACAGAGAGCATACACTTAAAACATAGATCTGACAGAACATTTACAAACTTTACAAAAACATTTTTGGGGTGAAAACACTCGCCGAAAGCAAGCAATGGGCAGTTGCACAGACTGGGTGTAACATATACTCATGCCAATAATGGTTGTCACCCCCTTCAATTGTTTTAATTGGAGAGGGTGTGTGGGGTGGGGTTGTGAGGTGAGGGAGGGGAGGGTGGTGACAACCATTATTGGCATGAGTATCTAAAAACAACGAAATTATTGGTAATATTTCACTTGTAACTACCAAGCTGAATTACGTCCGCCACAGATTATAATGCCCTCGTACTATATTGAGTGATGACAACTTCCTCCGAAGTGGAACATACTGAGGGAGGAGAGTTTGTCATTTCCTTATTTGGCATATAATACTTATTGTTGGTGTTAGTGTGTGTACGCTCGTGCGGTTCTTAATCCCCCTGAAACCCATTCTCTCATTACATGACATTTAGGCCGTTTGAAATAAAAACTAATATTTTATGATGTAAAGGTAACTCTGTTACATCACTTGCTGTGATGGAAGGCAACACAATACTAATGAGTTATCTACCGATCAACGGGAGTAAGCTTGACTTCATGTATATGTCTATGGAGAGAGTACTTGTACAGGTATATATGTCTATAGAGAGTGTACTTGTACAGGTATATATGTCTATAGAGAGTGTACTTGTACAGGTATATGTGTCTGTAGAGAGTGTACTTGTACAGGTAAATATGTCTATAGAGAGTGTACTTGTACAGGTGTATATGTCTGTAGAGAGTGTACTTGTACAGGTAAATTTGTCTGTAGAGAGTGTCCTTGTACAGGAATGTATGTATGTAGAGAGAGTTTACTTGTACAGGTATATATGTCTGTAGAGAGGTATACATGTCTAATGTACTTGTACATGTTTGTATGTCCATAGAAAGTGTACTTACACAGGTATATGTGCTTATGGAGAGAGTACTTGTACAGGTATGTATGTCCATAGAAAGTGTACTTGCACAGGTATATGTGTTTATAGAGAGTGTACTTGCACAAGTACATATGCCAACAGAGAGTGTACCTGTACAGATGTACCTGTATATGTAAAATGCCAACAGAGAGTGTACCTATATAGTTACATATGCCATTAGGGAGTGTACCTGTACAGGTAGATATGTCAGCAGAGAGAGTGTGTACTTTTATCAGTAGATATGTATTTGGAGAGTACACCTATGGGCATATATGTGTATAGTCATTGTGGGTTTACTTGGAGAAGAGGTTCACTATGAGTAATGTGAATGCATAGAGACAACTTACGTATGGAGATGCATATGGTCACAAAAATGTAAATATGTAAGTATAAAGTAATCTTGCATGGGCACATATGTGCGTGGAGAGTATACGGATAGGGGCATAGGAATGCGGAGAGTATACATTTAGATGTACATATCTATATGTGACTGATTCGCAGTCATTTCCCTGTATTTTCATAAATGTGAAACTATCTCGACACAAGAGTCCTTGGGGATCTTAAATCCAGCTGTAATAATTTCCCGTTTATCTTCTACAACCATGGCTTAATCGTGGTGTGTCATAATAAGTCCAGTCGTCTGTTTACATGTGTTGTTTGCATACGATGGGTGACGTAAGCAGAAGCTGTGTTGTACAGTATACCCCTGTTGTAACACAATTACAACATTGCTTCCTCACAATAATGTATTTAATGTATAGGTCGAATTTGTATTTCGTCTGAAATGCTAACATTTTGCACAATTGTTGTGCATTCAAATATTTCTTTAAAGAAATACGTTTTTGTTGATTTTCGTTGATTTTTGGAGTCAAAGCGGTTACATCAAAATGTGCTACTTCAGAGTGAAACATATCTCTAAAACTGTGGAAACGGAACTGAATTTCACATACAAAAACATAAGCGAATAATCTTTCGTCCGCCCAGAAATTTCTTTCCCACGTGAAAGGTTTCTTATCTCAATGTTCCTGCCGCTGTGGGAAGCTAAGTCACACTCATTAAATATCCCACATCAGCTTGATCCTTTATTATAATTGTTTCTGAAACAAAAAACTTGATCTATACCATAAATATATCTATAGACTAGTTCCAAACAACTGAAATTTATCATTAAATAAAATGATTAACACAATTATAAAAAATAATTTTATGTATTTTCATATATTTGTTTCGCCTTCCCGCTCTCACGCTGTTGAGGTTGGAGAAGAGAAATGCATAAAACAGTAGGTATGGCCTTAAGTCTCAACCTCTATCCGATACCTCGCTCTGCTATCTGATGGGACCGCTATACACGTCTTTTTCGAATAAGTGTATTTACACATTTATGTTATTTTATGTTTGGTTTTCTGTGATAGTTTCATAATATGCATTGATTTATTTTCAAATTGCTGCCAGAACATCCAGTGTTCAATGGGACTGTTCTCCCTATCCGTCCCGTTTAGTGAGTGAGTTTATATTTATCGTCACATCGCCAGTATTTCAGCCATATCGCGACGAGACCAAGTAGTTATTGTATTAGAGAACAATAAACTTAGAAGGTAAAAGCTTGTTGACGAAGAACAGTAAAACTACCAGTTTATCACAGATAGTAAATTAAAGCTAGCATGTTATCATAAAATGATATTTATAAAGTGAACAAGACAATATAAAAACAGGCTATAGATTGCCAACAACTGAAGATATATCACCATACTAGGGAGCATGGGGATTTACAGTACATTTGCTTCCTGCATGGACCCTCCGCCCCGTATATCTTTTCGACCCATAGTTTCGAACTATTTAACAACAGCATAGACAAGAGATTGGATTATCTAATATATCGGATACTTATTTCATATCCTATCATTTTGACAACATTAGCTAAATCCCAACGATGCTGTCATGTTTGCACTTGAATATCATTGGTATCAGTAATGCAATGTGGTGGTTCTGGGTTGTCTTATCCATCACTGGATTGTCTGGTCAAGAATATATTCTTTACGGCCACCGGCATAGTGCACGAGTATAGCAAGCAAACAACTACAAATTTTGTGAGTGGCTGATGTTACCGGAAGGGCAGAATGTGCATGCGATTTCACAAACGACTCTGTCAGCGCTGGTTTTCAGTGATTCATTCATAAAATGAAATCTGTTTCCCTTCCTCTATACTACTTCTGCTATGACTAACGTTTCTACTGTGAAATTATTACTAGAAATAATAAATATAATCATTGGCAATAAGCTCTTTGAATAGTTGGGGGACGTATTGCAACATTCTGAAATTAAGAAAGGGTGAGATGAGGCCCAATGAATTTACCGTAAACATTTGTGAGTAGAACCATTTGATATAATGTCTACTCATTGGTCTAAACACAACCAATAATCTTAATCATATGGAGTGAACTATATTTTGTACCGAAAGGAAACTTATCAAAAGCCCACTGTTAATGATAACAGTAGATATTCACAGACCCATAAATTATCTGGGGCCATGTTTCTCTCATCCATGTTTCTATATATTCACTCAGTTGGTATCTATCAGTTAGGTCATGTTATCATCGATCTCCCGGCTCATTCATCGGGAATATATCTATATGTGATCTCCCATTTTAACACATGTGGGTAATACCGGCATATACAGATACGTCCCTCGTCATGTTACGTTAACACATGTGGGTAATACCGGCATGTACAGATACGTTCCTCGTCATGTTACGTTAACACATGTGGGTAATACCGGCATATACAGATACTTCCCTCGTCATGTTACGTTAACACATGTGGGTAATACCGGCATGTACAGATACGTCCCTCGCTATGTTACGTTAACACATGTGGGTAATACCGGCATGTACAGATACGTCCCTCGCTATGTTACGTTAACACATGTGGGTAATACCGGCATATACAGATACGTCCCTCGTCATGTTACGTTAACACATGTGGGTAATACCGGCATGTACAGATACTTCCCTCGCTATGTTACGTTAACACATGTGGGTAATACCGGCATATAGAGCTACGTCCCTCGTCATGTTACGTTAACACATGTGGGTAATACCGGCATATACAGATACTTCCCTCGCTATGTTACGTTAACACATGTGGGTAATACCGGCATGTACAGATACGTCCCTCGTCATGTTACGTTAACACATGTGGGTAATACCGGCATGTACAGATACTTCCCTCGCTATGTTACGTTAACACATGTGGGTAATACCGGCATGTACAGATACTTCCCTCGTCATGTTACGTTAACACATGTGGGTAATACCGGCATGTACAGATACGTCCCTCGTCATGTTACGTTAACACATGTGGGTAATACCGGCATGTACAGATACGTCCCTCGTCATGTTACGTTAACACATGTGGGTAATACCGGCATATACAGATACTTCCCTCGCTATGTTACGTTAACACATGTGGGTAATACCGGCATGTACAGATACGTCCCTCGTCATGTTACGTTAACACATGTGGGTAATACCGGCATGTACAGATACGTCCCTCGTCATGTTACGTTAACACATGTGGGTAATACCGGCATGTACAGATACTTCCCTCGCTATGTTACGTTAACACATGTGGGTAATACCGGCATATACAGATACGTCCCTCGTCATGTTACGTTAACACATGTGGGTAATACCGGCATATACAGATACGTCCCTCGGGTATGTTACGTTAACACATGTGGGTAATACCGGCATGTACAGATACGTCCCTCGTCATGTTACGTTAACACATGTGGGTAATACCGGCATACCGGCATATACAGATACGTCCCTCGTCATGTTACGTTAACACATGTGGGTAATACCGGCATATACAGATACGTCCCTCGCTATGTTACGTTAACACATGTGGGTAATACCGGCATGTACAGATACGTCCCTCGTCATGTTACGTTAACACATGTGGGTAATACCGGCATGTACAGATACTTCCCTCGCTATGTTACGTTAACACATGTGGGTAATACCGGCATATACAGATACTTCCCTCGTCATGTTACGTTAACACATGTGGGTAATACCGGCATGTACAGATACGTCCCTCGTCATGTTACGTTAACACATGTGGGTAATACCGGCATATACAGATACGTCCCTCGTATGTTACGTCATGTTACGTTATACGTCATGTTACGTTAACACATGTGGGTAATACCGGCATGTACAGATACGTCCCTCGTCATGTTACGTTAACACATGTGGGTAATACCGGCATATACAGATACTTCCCTCGCTATGTTACGTTAACACATGTGGGTAATACCGGCATGTACAGATACGTCCCTCGTCATGTTACGTTAACACATGTGGGTAATACCGGCATATACAGATACGTCCCTCGTCATGTTACGTTAACACATGTGGGTAATACCGGCATGTACAGATACGTCCCTCGTCATGTTACGTTAACACATGTGGGTAATACCGGCATATAGAGCTACGTCCCTCGTTACGTTAACACATGTGGGTAATACTGGCATATACACCCTTCGTGATGGTACGATACATTTCGGAACCATTACCACATGTGGGTAATCCCCGCAGGTACATATACGTGTTACGGAACCAATGCAGTCTAAGGTGTTTAACGGGGGTATATTTTAAGTATCGACATTTTGTTTGGTGAAACAACGTTAATGATGATATTACTGAAACCAGGATTGCATAAACAAAAAACGTACTGAGGTTATACACCTTTCAACCCAAGCAATCTGAAGTATACGATGTCCTATGATGTTCTCAGAGTGATGTCGTCCTCACACCTGAACGAGCCACAGAACCGACAACGTCTCCGGCCGTGGTTGGAGGCAAAGATCAACAGCGGTAATTTCCCCGGGCTGGAGTGGGTTGAACGCCACCAGTACATCTTCAAGATTCCCTGGAAGCATGGAGGGAAGCAGGACTGGTCTGAGAGCGACTCACTCATATTCAAGGTCGGTGCTTATGATCGTGTAGTACAATCAAACCGCAACAATTTTAGTTACTGTTTATTACGAGTTGTTGTCTTCAGTCTTTAACCCCTTCTTCATCCAAATTATAACTACGCCCACACTTTCAGTCACTCGATTATCTACACCGTCACTGCTTTCTTTGAATCGGATGTAATGAGTCTCACCACATTACTCTTTTGTACACACGTATTTGGGGTCGGTAATTTTGTACATAAAACTGTTTAAAACTATGCTTAGAAATTATGGGAAGGGGAAGGGGGGTCATTGATTTTGTACGTGATATGCAGGGGGGTGTCAATTATTTTGTACATACATTTTAGGGAGGGGGTCATTCACATTGTACATGCTTCTCCACAAAAAACATCATCAAACCACCACCCCCCACCCTCCAGCCATAAATTATTAACGGTCCCTAACTTAAAAATAATTGACCAATAATATTTTTATTATCGAATGTACGATTAAGTCCATTATACGACTCCGACATTTACATACGTATGTGCTTATGAAACATGATCAGCCTACCCATACATTGTTTATAAATAACCGTTGACTTCGGGGCCGCCCGCCTCTGTGGTCAAGGGGAAAGAGCGTCTGACTGGCCGCGAAATATGAAAGAAACAGTCAAAGAGGTTTCTTGTTACCCTGTTGTGCGCACGTCATTAAGGGGTTAAGACAAGTTCAGCCAGATTGCTGTGTCTGATTCGGGGTGTTAGCTAGCTGCATTGCATCATAGAGGGTAAATCACAAGCTGACACACAGGCATACGTCAGTCTGTGAGTGAAATAACCTCGAACACGACCCTAAACAGCATATCGCCTCACCTCGACGTTGAAGCATCACCAGAAGTAACTGCATGTCCTTCATGTTAAAGGAGTGGGCAATTCACACTGGGCGGTTCCGGGATGGGATCGACCAGCCCGACTGGCCAAGCTGGAAGACCCGGCTCCGCTGTGCCCTGAACAAACTCCCCGACATCCAGGAGATCAAGGACATGAGCAACCTGGACGGCAACAACCCCTTCAGAGTCTACAGGTTCCTGCCAAAGAAAGGTGAGTTTTGTCTACGGGACACTACCGAAGAAGGGAGAGTGTTAGTGCTGTACAAGACAAGGAGGTGTAATTCTGTTGAAATCTGGCACATTCGTGAGGTGACTTAACGACCAAGACTTAACGACCAGGACCTCCTTTCACAAAGCACTAAGGTGCTCGTAAGTCACTAAGGTAACCTTGGTGCAATTTTGAAGAATGGGAGTTAAGGTTAACCTTAGTAAAGGTTGCTTCGTGAAAGGAGCCCCAGTTATACATATCTGTGTAAACAAGCTTGCAAGGGGCAATGTAATAGTACAACATAATATGAGAATCAGAACTTTTTTTTCACTCACACGCACTATCCTGTCCATACTAAACCTGTGACCACTTTGCGGTGCTCCTCAGGAAAATAAGAATGTACAGTGTAAATTCATTTACCTCCAGGTCAGGAATCTCCTCACCGCCGTAACGGCGTGCCACCACGTTACGACGCTGACGACCGTTTCGCTCACTCCCCGTCAGGCAATCCCATCAAACAAGAGGTACGTTATGACACCATATCAATATAAGACTTCAGCATTATACATTAGCATAAGATTTGAGCATGAGATTTAACAGTTTACTTTTCCATTAGACTCCAGGATTAACTTTAACATATAGTTTAGCATATGACTTCAGCGTAAGACTTCAGCATTAAACGTAACCTTAAACTTTAGCATAAGATTTGGGCATGTGATTTAACATTTTACTTAAGCATTAGACTTCAGCATTAATCTTAACATTTTACTTTACCATTAGACTTCAGCATTATACATTGGCATAAGATTTGAGCGTGAGATTTAACATTTTCATTTTACTTTACCATTAGACTCCAGCATTAGCCTTAACATTATACTTTAGCATAAGACTTCAGCATTAGACCTCCTACTGTACTTTAACGTAGGACTTCAGCAAGGCTTCAGCTTTATAATGTACATAATAGTTTTGCATTAGATTTCAGTATTAAACTTAACATTATATTTCAGCATGACACTTAAAGGAGAATACGAACGAAAGCAAAACTTTTGATATATTGTAAAGGATATTCTAAAAGTCACCTTCCGGGATTAAAATTTAACAAAAAGTTTGTAAAATAGCAATAAAAACACAAAAAACGTACTCGTATTTCCGTCTATTGCGGAAACACCCGACAGTTAATGAGCAGAGGGGGTATCACGTCACATGACGTCATATGTGCCTGTTGCTGATGGCTTCCTCTTTGATTTTACCTCACAACTTAACAGTGTCCGTGGATTCTGAAGCAGTAAAAGATGTTCCTGATGTCAATTCTGAAAAGGATGTTAGACCGTATCAATACGATCCGATTTTACATCTTGCAAGACAATCTTCCAGTGAAGATGAAGAATCAAGCGAAACGGAGGCACCGCTTGAGGTCAAAATACATTTAACAAGAATACTGTGTATTAGCAAAATGTGATACAGTTCCAACCAGCAAACCCACCACTATAAATATATGACCAGTCCCTAAGAATTTTTTTTAAAATGTGATTGCAGTTCCTTTTGTGTCAAATGGGTGACTGTAGGGTGTCTGGGATTTAAGAACAAAATAATTATGTTTCAGACGGGGGGGAATAGAAATAATCTGCTACAAAAATTACACTGGAATTTTGTTCAGAAAAAAATTGTATCCTAGTTCTCATTAATAACGTATCAAGTCTCCATACAAGATCCCAGCCTGGTCGAGCAGAGATAATATTCGCGACGCAGATAAGTTATTCCCCGAAAACTGGTGAATTATAAAATATTAGTCAGGACAATGTATGTTTCCCCAGTGTTTGGTTATGGGAATAATTTTGGTACTCGGTCATAGCCTTAGAGTGACATCTTATCTGCCAATGAGAATACAGAACAACTTTCACGGCACACACTACTGACAAATAGCGAGTATGATGCCAACGCGCGTAATTGGACAAAATTCAAAACAATGAAAGCAACAAGTACTTCATGATTTGCCGTTGTATTCGGCAATGTTTCGGGTAGACTGCAGCATTTAGGGCTCCAAACCGAAAAGAACGTTATAACGAAACATTGTCAAGCTCATGTGAAATCTCTTACTGATTTTGATAATATATATCTCATGGGTACCAGTCGAACTGCCCCAGCTACAAAATGCCCCAGCAAATTTGGTCATTCATTCTAATTTGGTCAAATTTATTTAAAATGATTAAATATATTCCGTAAATGTATAGTTTTTGTCAACTTTGATATTATGTTCTTCATATAAAACTTATTAGGAAGTAACATTTCTGATAAATGTTTCATTTGTAAACTCATATCTATGTATATTCTTTTATATGAAGAACATAATATCAAAGTTGACAAAACTATGCATTTATGGCCAATATTTAATCATTTTGAATAAATTGGGGCATTTTGACTACCCCCTGGGGCAATTTGACCAAAATTGCTGGGGCAATTTGTAGCGGGTGCAATTTCACTGGCAATCGGACTTGATTTAATTTATGCTAAAAATACCACTGACAGTAAGTTGTAAAAGGGAATGATGGAGTATAAATTAATCTCGTGGGTACTTCTTCCTTCTTCAGCCTAATTTTGGGATTTTCATACACCATATGTGCATGTCTCTTTCATATGCGTCCGACTCGGAATGATCGGAGCATTTCTCCTGCCTAAATCTGACTCTTTACTTGGAAAACGGAAGAAATGTTCCATTGTTCGATGATTCCGTCCATCCCCATCGTACCATTTACAAAAACAACAGAAAAAACACGACTTGTTATAGTGTAGCGTTTGTTCTTTGGCAATATGGCGGACGCTAATCACATATGACGTCACGAGCGGAAAGGTCACGTGAGTTCCAGCGGAATATGAATAATGGCCGAAGCTCAGATAACAGAAACTGTTTTCGCGATAAAAAAATAATAAGCAATATTTTTGAAATAAAAATTGGGAAACATGTTTCTTATGACTTTATCTTTCACCCAGCAATTATTGCAACTGTCTAGTATTTTCCTTAAAGCATTAAATTTAACATTATACTTTAGCATTTGACCCCAGTATTAGGTTCCAACATGTATTTCGAACAGCCACATTAGCTTGGAAAAAGTCCACGAGCTAGGATCACCTAGGAGTTGTCAGTCTCAGGTGAATAAATGGTTGCATCAGGAGACTGTCACATATTGCAGCATATGATTACAAGGGGCGTATACTCCGTTCTACTTTGTTGTTTTTATTGTCAATTGTCATTTTACGAAATTGTACAAATGTCATCAATACATATATAGAACGTCATACTAGTGTATTTGGATGTTCTTCAAACTCGTCGTTTCTCTGCTCCCATGACATCTTCTCATTCAATACAAAACATCCAAATGCACTAGTCTAGTATGACGTTCTATATAAGGTTCGAACTCGTTGTTTCTCTGCGCCTATGACATCTTCTCATTCAATACAAAACATCAAAATGCACTAGTATGACGTTCTATATAAGGTTCTTCGAACTCGTTGTTTCTCTGCTCCCATGACATCTTCTCATTCAATACAAAACATCCAAATGCACTAGTATGGAGTTCTATATTTATTATAGTCCCTCTTATCTTGCATTAATCTGTTACTTAATAAAACAAATCATAGCGTAGCGGTAGGGGTTCAATACGTCATCCGTACTGAACGCCTGTATTACTATCCTACGTTTACATGGGTATATAATAAAGAGACATTCCAACTCAGTCAGGATATTGTTCCAATGACGTCACATTATCTGTTGTTTATCATCACGAACAGTGATGGGGAGACGGGCATATATTTCTCTTCAGGATAAATATTTGTCAATTAATTGTTTTCAGATTACAGAGGTTTGTTCATAAATGTTATTAATCTTAGAACTTCATTTTCAGATGGCCAGCAACATTCCCAAGACAGTGTCTGACACCATTTCAGGAGGTTAGTACAGCGTGTGAACAAATGTCAAAATGTGTTCATAACAAGACATGGCAACTGGAGGCCTTGAGCGATTGTTTTCATATTACTAGGTTATCTTTCCCCTGTCATCTATACTGTATCCAGTAACACAATGTCTGTGATATCATATGGAGGAAGCATGTATGGAGGCCTTGGGCGATTGTTTTCATATTACTAGGTTATCTTTCCCCTGTCATCTATACTGTATCCTGTAACACAATGCCTGTGATATCATATGGAGGAAGCATGTATGGAGGCCTTGGGCGATTGTTTTCATATTACTAGGTTATCTTTCCCCTGTCATCTATACTGTATCCTGTAACACAATGCCTGTGATATCATATGTATGTATGTATGTATGTATGTATGTATGTATGTATGTATGTATGTATGTATGTATGTATGTATGTATGTATGTATGTATGTATGTATGTATGTATGTATGTATGTATGTATGTATGTATGCGCGTGCGTGTGTGTTTTGTGCGTTTTTATGTTTGAACGTGTGTATGTAGGGGTGAGGTGAAATTGGGTTTAACGTCGCGCTGGAGAATAGTTCGCTCATATGACGACGTGCATGCGTGTTGATGTGTATGTGCGGCTGCTTGTACTAGCCCAGACTGAAGCTGGTTTTATGGTCCTAGCCAACTGAGATACCATGCCGCAGTGAAGCATGAATACCCCACTCAGACACATTATACTGACTCCGAGCCGACCAGTCCTTGATGTACCCATTAATGCCGAGCGCCAGGCAGGGACCAACAAGTACCATATTTTAACGTCGTTTGGTATGACGCATCCGGGGATCGAACCCACGACCTTCCGCTCTCCGGGCGGACGCTCTAACCACTACACCACGGAGGCGGTCGTATGTAGGAGTGCGCACGCCGGCGTGTGTGTGTGTGTACTTTGCAGCAACGTTAGTGCTTTTTCCACATACATGATAGAATACAAAGAAAGCATGCGAGCTGGTATACCTGTATCTCTACTTATGTTACAGAGAGCGAGACAGGCATTCGAGTCAGCAGTCTAGGGTCGGACCTTGGGGGCATTGACGTCAAAGATCTTATCCCCCTGGCGGACAGAAGACCCCCCGCCGTGGGCGCTACACCTGGGAGCTACCAGCTGAAAGAGGAGGAGATGGATACAGGTGAAGGACTGGTCTCTATTTGTTTGTGTGTTGAAGGCAAGGTGTAGGGGTTTGTATGGCTGCAAGAGTTATATACTACCCAGGGAGTTGAGATTGATAATATGGTGTGTCGTTGAGATTGACATCCAATGATAGAGGGAAAAAATACCAGCGCTTTGAGCAAGCACTAGTTGCCTGGATATGTGCGGTATATAAATATCCTATAATAATAATAACTTTAGAGCTACGGCTATCGTAAGCTGATTTCAATCATAGGAATTATGGTCATTTAAGAGCTACGACTATCGTAAGTCGATTTCAATGCGTGGAAGTTATATAGTTTCACAAAATAAAAGAAACGCAGAGCCCAGCCATAAAAAACATATACTGTGTCCAATCAAATATGTATATTTCATTTAATTTGGTTGATATTGATGAAACTTAACAACAGATACCGGTCTTTTGGATATTATTCCCTGTCCTCGTTCGTGCAGTCTCATAGAAAACGCTGTATAAAGCTGCAAAAGGCTTCAACGGTTGCTTTTGTGCACTACAAGAGTTCACTAAAATGTCAGCAACACCCTTCAAGCTAAAATACTGCATTTGTATTGAATGTTCCATGGATGAACAAACACAATTTTAACTTTCTCTCTTATTCGTTTCTTTCTTTTAAGGTGTCTGCTAAGAATATCAAAGGGATATTTCCAGATGCGCTTTAATATTTAGATTTTGTTTAACCCTTCCATGTATTTTTCACTAGAAGACAACTTAGTGATTGACGAAAGGCCCTACCCTACAGACGCCCACACTGGAGCTCCACCTGCCCACAACAATGGCCCCTCTGACCGGGAGATCGCCATCGCAGCAGACACGTCCCTTCATCAGTTGATGATGTTCACACGCTTACAGAAGGAACCTGAACGTACGTCAGTAATTTCCTGAGAGCCCTAGGGTCTTCAAGCCGGCCAACAGTGCCCCATGCTTATCGTAAGAGACGAATACGGACTCCGGTGTGTACACAACACCCTTAGCACTACGACTGGTGTCCGTCTATGTGAAAGTATAGGAGTCCCGGCCACCTTAGCGCGTAGACCGCTCCCTCTTTATTCCTGTGTGTAACATACTCATCGTTGATCATCGTGACCAGTGGATGATTGGTCTTTCATCGCCGCTTTCTGCGTTTTAGTTTTTCAATGAAAACAGACAAACCCCAAATTACACCAAATCCACAGTACGACCCTGACTATATGAAAAGCATATGACACTCTCAAATAGAGGCGAAAGTGCTTCTTAGAAAAGGTGACCGTATGGAACAGATACAAAGTCAGTCATTTACCTGAAGAAACAGGTACAAGTGCAAAGTCAAAGTTTTACAGAAGGTTTTCAGGGTTGAGAATCTTGAAAAGAGGCGTATCATACTCTTTAGAAATTGTCGAAGGAAAGATATGATCGATTGTACCTCAAGTGTAGAGTTACTGCCGGAAGTTAACATGAAGCGATAGTATACCACTGGAAAGTTAAAGCTATCCCTGTGGTCATGTTGCTTTGTCACTCTGAAACTAAATATGAAACGGTGTCATTGGTCTCTTATTTTTACTGGCTACACCAATGGAAGAGAATTGTCTAATAAACAATATCAGATCAACGATATACCTGAAACTTACGTTCAATCGTTTCGACTACAAATGTTCATATCTGTTAGGCTGTCAACCATTTCAGATGATGAAACTGGAATATTGGTGACTGTCGTAAAACAAAGTCTACTGACATACTAACATGCTATACTTGTCCCCAGTTCACGAGGTGATCGTCAAGCTGAAGTACCGTCACACGGAAGTAGCGGGGCACCACGTGAAGAACCTCAGCGGTTGCCGACTCTTCTACGGTCCCATGATGGACGCTATTGTGGGAAACCTGCAGGAGCAGGTGAGATACCTTAAAGTTACTCTCGACAGGCAGTTTTGCTTCCGTCAGAACAGACCGGGACTAACAATTGTCTGCAGAGTTGCGAAAAGCTTTCATGTCTGCCCAGTCTAAGTAAACTAAGGCTCAGTATTATTGGTTACACTGCTACACTGAGTCTAACGAACCCTAGTAGAAGGTCGCATCAGCTAACCTTTGAGCGACCTATGACCGTCCAATCAAACGCGAGACGGCCGAACGGATTTAACAAATAAGACAACGGCTACTATTCAGTCTAAGTAACATAGGCTCAGTATTATTCGTTACACTGCTATAGCAGTGTGACGAATAATACTGAGTCTAAGTTTGCTTAGACTGGCTACTATTTAGAGTTCAGGGGGACTTACAAAACGGTTTTTGGATTTTCTCTTCCCTGGTCGCTGACGCTGATCTATCAACAAACGAAAATCCGCAATAAACACAGATATTTGACCTGGTTACTATTAGCTTATTTTTCCGCAAGATGACATCCTTGAATATTGACAAAACCACTTTTTTCAGCGACTGTTTACAATAGCATTTGGAATCGTTCGACTTTTTGAGGTAAAGGTTCAAACGGTATGTGCGAATGTTAACTTCCGCGATTTAGTAAGCTGTGTTCTGATGTCAGTCTGTGTCAGTCCAAAAGGTTAGCTGACGCGACCTTCTACTAGGGTTTGTTAGACTCAGTATAGCAGTGTAACGAATAATACTGAGCCTAAGTTTACTTAGACTGCATGCATGCCTGTCCTGAACCTACCCTTGGGGATGAACAGATTATATGTCTCTGTCTTGAGCAAAACTTCCATGTCTGTCTGCCATGAGCAAAGCTTTGGTGTCTGTCTGTCTTGAACAAACCTAACATGGCCGTTGGTCCTGAAATGCAGATTATAAGGCCTGACTGCCCTGACTACAGTTTCCATGTGTGTCTGTCCTGCACAAACCTAACATGTCTGTCTGTACAGAAGAACAGATTACATGTGTGTCTGTCCTGCACAAACCTAACATGTCTGTCTGTACAGAAGAACAGATTACATGTGTGTCTGTCCTGCACAAACCTAACATGTCTGTCTGTACAGAAGAACAGATTACATGTGTGTCTGTCCTGCACAAACTTAACATGTCTGCCTGTACAGAAGAACAGATTACATGTGTGTCTGTCCTGAACAAACCTAATATGTCTGTCTGTACAGAAGAACAGATTACATGTGTGTCTGTCCTGAACAAACCTAACATGTCTGAACAAACCTAACATGTCTGTCTGTACAGATAACACGGATTACATGTGTGTCTGTCCTGAACAAACCTAACATGTCTGTCTGTACAGAAGAACAGATTACATGTGTTTCTGTCCTGAACAAACCTAACATGTCTGTCTGTACAGATAACACGGATTACATGTGTGTCTGTCCTGAACAAACTTAACATGTCTGTCTGTACAGAAGAACAGATTACATGTGTTTCTGTCCTGAACAAACCTAACATGTCTGTCTGTACAGATAACACGGATTACATGTGTGTCTGTCCTGAACAAACCTAACATGTCTGTCTGTACAGAAGAACAGATTACATGTGTTTCTGTCCTGAACAAACCTAACATGTCTGTCTGTACAGATAACACGGATTACATGTGTGTCTGTCCTGAACAAACCTAACATGTCTGTCTGTACAGAAGAACAGATTACATGTGTTTCTGTCCTGAACAAACCTAACATGTCTGTCTGTACAGAAGAACAGATTACATGTTTTTCTGTCCTGAACAAACCTAACATGTCTCTCTGTACAGATAACACGGATTACATGTGTGTCTGTCCTGAACAAACCTAACATGTCTGTCTGTACAGAAGAACAGATTACATGTGTGTCTGTCCTGAACAAACCTAACATGTCTGTCTGTCAATATACAAGTGTATAACATTCTAAGGAAGGCGTCCCTGAACTGTGATCCTGCTGTATTTTCAATGTTGTCTTAATATCAATCACATACTTGACTATTGACTATTTATAGACCGCTGCCGTGCAGCTTGTATATTGCGGTGTTAAATAACAACAATAACATAATAACATCTGGTGTAGTGAACTGATACACAAAAACAAAAAGTCAGCATGCACAATGAAACCTTTGAGGTCACTGGAACACGAATATGCTTGACCGGAGTACAGACTTTGATCAACCTGTAGCGGACATGTTGGACAGACTGTTGCTAACTTGGCACTGGATACTTCAAGGTGGGACTTGTACAAACCGGAAGTAATAGCTGGCAATGTTGTTAGAAAGGTGGTTTCAATGTCCGACACACCCCCAGAGAATGTTTTCTTTCTTCTTTGTGCGATTCCTAGGCGCTCTAGGGTCAAAAACGTTTGCACTTGTGAAAATAAGATTAACCTTAGCAGTATTTCTGCAGCAAAGTGCAAAAATTCATTTGCTCACTCTGTTCCATTTTTCTCTAGATGTACGGTCCCGCGTGTCTCGACCAGCTACACTTCCCTCTGTGCGACAATTTGATCGACAACCACAGACAGAGCTCCCTGACCACCCAGCTGCTCAATGTGCTTGACCGTGGTCTCATCCTGGAGACCAACGGGGGGGACATATTCGCTACACGGAAGTGCAGGTGAGCCCCTGGAGACAATCTCCTACCCAGAGTTCCATGCGGCCAGCCAGCATAGTACCTCTGCCACGGGCCAGAAAAATGTGACGATTCGTCACATCTTGCACCGTCCATTCAATATAATGTACATATTTCTTAACTCTTTTATTTTTGACGAGCCTAACATCTAATTAAACATCTTTGATAGAATGGCTTAGTTTCACTGAGAAAATATCCTAAAACATGTAACACTATTTCGATTTGCGTAGCGATCCTTTGTTTACATAGGTTGTACGGCTCCACGTGCTGTCTTCGAAGCCGACGGAGAGCAAACGATGCAGCCAGTTTGATATCTAAATATGTACTGTCATAGACCTAACTGTCGCAGTTGTGAAAGAATATATATGTAACAATGTAAAACATTATGAAGAGAGCGCCGAAAAGCTTTCGTGAGTCCAGTCTCTTCTTATTATGAATATGCGCGTTTGATTACAAACAAGAGAAAAGTCCGGTCACGTGATATGCAAATTAGCCTGTGGCAGTGATGTTATGTTAAGTCATCGCTGTGCCGGCGTGTGCCCCTGGAGATAGTGAGCTGATTAACAATATACTGCTAGGAGGAAAACTAGTAATATACACAGATGTCGAATTGCATGAGTCAACATGAAAGTGAACTGGGAAATAAATGTAATTATTTCCGGGAGTAGTTAAACATATATTGGGATTTATATCGAATATTTAGAATATAGGCGTCCGTATACTGATTAAATGTGAATTACGGTGGTGAAGCATGTTGGCTTTAAGCATTTTAGTTAAATTGCAGGCGCGTGGGGTTTGAATTGAAAAAGCCTACTTTGTAACTGTACGAAGACCATAAAATTTCACTCCACATATTACAGTTATCACGATCTCGAACAATACAAACCAATTGTTTTTGTCACTAACACCAATAAAAGGGTCGGTTCTCACATTGCTGTCGATTGATTATCTGAGGCCGGTTTTATTCTCGCGTGGTGAGAGAGGGAACATCTACTTTAAACAGTACTAGAGTTATATCAGTGAAGGCCATGTTGCAAGCACGTCCCAGACTGACATAATTTGTGTAATTGATTACGCCGTATGATCTGTGAATATGTTTATTATATAAATGTGATTATGTCGAACAAATCTTACCAAATCCATGTAATATGTGCAAGTCGCGAATTTAGGCCCTGGGTTTATAATTCCATTACCAAAGAGCTCACGTTTCATTATTCAGGCCGGGGTTTAAATAAGGGTATTTCCAGGGAACCGTAGATAAGCGCTACATTGTGGTGGCATGCGGTCTTGTGCTTAGAGTCCAGGTCAAAATCAGTTGAAGTTAAGCAACGTAGGTCACGGAGAGGCCTTGGATGGGTGACTGTGTTTGGCAGCTAGAATTCTGAGAGTTTTAGGACTTCTGTCCTGCCCCACAACGAAGCACATGTGACACGTGTTCTCACCTTAGGCAAGTGAGTTCGTTCAAAATTGCCTCGGTTCACCCAGCAGAAAGTGGGTACCCGGTGGGATAAGTCATATAAGTATTAACCTTCAGGGGAGTCACAGGCAGCTTAGTTATCCGGGGTAATAATGTCCCCGTGTTGCAAGTCAAAACATTGATTACATAACAGTCTCGTTTCCTGCTGACTGGGTTCCGTCCAACTTATTGCGCAACTTAGTACAATAACAAGTCCAGAATATGGTTTGGACTGTTCTATTTTTTCTTAGGTAAAGTAGGTTGTATTTATTCAAACACGCACCTTATAATCCTAGCAAACACGTCATGCAGCGTGCTCTGACAAACGGCGTGGCAATCTCAAAATGAGTCTCGGTCGCTTGAAAAGTTTGGCGGTGTTGTACGACCTTGATATTATATCCAATCACATTGTGCGTTACAAAAATACACTTAATAAACGCAAAGAATACATAACAGGTGGAACCAACCAGTCAGCCAGATGAATTGTTAATCATTTTACGACGTTTCAAACGGGCAGTCTGTGACGTCTTAGTTAAGGTCATGCTGCCTAAACCTCGTCATAAAATAAAGAAATACGATATGTTTAAAGTTTAGAATTAAAATTCATTTGTAAATACCATTTTCTTATGATACCAGGAACCGGAATTTCGTGAAACCATAGTTGTTTGTAGTGTCTCTTTTAACTTACACACGAGAAAATTCGGATCGGCTGAAAGGCAGGTCATTGTCTGAATAGGTTCATGAGACTCAAGTTTCGGTTTGTGTAATGCGCTTAGAGCCTGTCCCTGCGGCGTGTACTTCAGCGCTGTAAGTGACCTTGTTATTAACGCAATGGCTGACTGACGTCTTACTCATCTCTTTCTTCCAGATTAGTGATATTCGTGTCACAGCCCGAAAATCCTTATGGCGAGCCGATAAAGCTGCACCGGAACAAGCCGCCTATGAAAGTGTTTGACTACCATGGCTACTTCATCCCAACACTACAGCGAGCCCTCCGCGGGGAATGCCCCGCTCCATCCGCAGAGATCCTCATCGGGTTCGGCCAGGACTGGAAGATGGAGAAACATCCGTATAACAACCTTCTCATCTCCGCAACGGTTATCCATGCCCGAGCCTACCATCAGCTCTCACAGGTGGGAAGTGTTTTACGGCGTTGTTCGCAATGGAAGGGTTTATAATAGGGTTTGAAGTGCTATGTTTGTTAGGTCTTCAACGCTGTACTCAGCAATGTGCCAGCTGTTTAAATGCGGTCTGTTTATATGCGAGTCGGGGCCAGACAATCCAGTGATTGACATCGTGAGCATCAATATACGCTACTGGGATCTCTGACATGAATTAAGCAAGTAAGCAAATCTGACCTTCCGATCCCGTCAGTCACTTCTTCCTGGTGTATGAAGACCAATATTTGAAAGTGAATCTTCGCTTGAATTGCAGATCTGTCGCATGTCCCATGCCTAATCCGGTAAATAGCAGCAGCTGCCACCATTGTAAAACATATATTTACGACAATCGTACAATCGTAGTGCTCGGTAGTATGAGTGAGTGAGTTAATACTATTTAACCCCTCATTCTAGTGGTAAAATCACGTTAAATGCATCGCTGCCTCGTGAAAACACATCTAGTCGCCTCTTGCAATAAGTATAGGTTGGATGGGGTAGGTAGTGGGGTAGTTCGTGGGGTAGTTGGTCGGGCTAGTTGGTGGTCTAGTTGGTCGGCTAGTTAGTGGGGCAGTTGGTGGGGTAGTTGGTCGGCTAGTTGGTTGACTAGTTGGTGGGGTAGTTGGGCGGCTAGTTCGTGGGGTAGTTAGTGGGGTAGTTGGTCGGGCTAGTTGGTGGTCTAGTTGGTCGGCTAGTTAGTGGGGTAGTTGGTGGGGTAGTTGGCGGACTAGTTGGTGGGGTAGTTGGTCGGCTAGTTGGTTGACTAGTTGGTGGGGTAGTTGGGCGGCTAGTTGGTGGACTAGTTGGTCGGCTAGTTGGTGGGGTAGTTGGTGGACTAGTTGGTGGGGTAGTTGGTGGGGTAGTTGGTGGGGCTAGTTGGTGGGGTAGTTGATGGGGTAGTTGGTCGGCTAGTTGGTGGGGTAGTTGGTGGGGTTAGTGGGAGTTGGTCAGGTAGTTGGTGGGGTAGTTGGTCGACTAGTTGGTGGGGTAGTTGGTGGACTAGTTGGTCGGGCTAGTTGGTGGGGTAGTTGGTGGGGGTAGTTGGTCGGCTAGTTGGTGGACTAGTTGGTGGGGGTAGTTGGTTGGTGGACTAGTTGGTGGGGTAGTTGGTCGGCTAGTTGGTGGGGTAGTTGGTTGGGTAGTTGGTCGGCTAGTTGGTGGGGTAGTTGGTCGGCTAGTTGGTGGGGTAGTTGGTTGGGTAGTTGGTAGGGTAGTTGGTGGACTAGTTGGTGGGGTAGTTGGTCGGCTAGTTGGTGGGGTAGTTGGTGGGCTAGTTGGTGGGGTAGTTGGTTGGGTAGTTAGTGGGGTAGTTGGTGGGGTAGTTGGTAGTGGGAGCTAGTTGGTTGGGTAGTTGGTCGGCTAGTTGGTGGGGTAGTTGGTCGGCTAGTTGGTGGGGTAGTTGGTCGGCTAGTTGGTGGGGTAGTTGGTCGGCTAGTGGGTCGGGTAGTTGGTGGGGTAGTTGGTTGGCTAGTTGGTGGGGTAGTCGGTCGGGTAGTTGGTCGGCTAGTTGGTGGGGTAGTTAGTGGGGTAGTTGGTCGGTAGTCGGTCGGGTAGTTAGTGGGATAGTTGGTCGGCTCGTGGGTAAGGTAGTTGGTGGGGTAGTTGGTTGGCTAGTCGGTGGGGTAGTCGGTCGGGTAGTCGGTGGGGTAGTTGGTCGGCTAGTTGGTGGGGTAGTTAGTGGGGTAGTTGGTCGGGTAGTTGGTGGGGTAGTTTGTCGGTAGTCGGTCGGGTAGTTGGTGAAGTAGTTAGTGGGGTAGTCGGTGGGGTAGTTGGTGGGGTAGTCGGTGGGGTAGTTGGTCGGCTAGTTGGTCGTGCAGTTGGTGGGGTAGTTTGTCGGGTAGTTGGTGGGGTAGTTGGTCGGCTAGTGGTTAGTGGGTATTTGGTGAAGTAGTTAGTGGGGTAGTCGGTGGGGTAGTTGGTCGGCTAGTTGGAGGGGTAGTTAGTGGGGTAGTTGGTTGGGTAGTTGATCGGCAAGTCGGTCTGCTAGTTGGTGGGGAAGTTGGTCGGCTAGTTGATGGGGTAGTTAGTGGGGTAGTTGGTCGGCTAGTTAGTCGGGTAGTTATTGTGGTAGTTGGTCGGGTAGTTGGTGGGCTAGTTGGTGGGGCAGTTGGTCGGCTAGTTGGTGGGGTAGTTGGTCGGGTACTTATCATTCTAGGGGTTGATAATGGGCAGTGATCCTTGTCGATCCTTGAACGAATGGATATGGCAAAATGCAGTACCACAAATGATGAGTTAATATTCAGACTAAATTGTCATTTCATCCGTGATTTTCTTTTTATTATTACTGTCACGTATCTGCGGAAACCTCATTCAGAAACCTTTCCTTTATCCGACCGGTAAGCTTTAGATGTCAACACTATCTTCATCAATCTCGAAAGGACAGACGCGAGCGCGATTGTCGCAACTCGTTAAAGTATAGTATTACGAACCTCTAAGAGCGAAGACCACTTTGTTCTGTCCCGTTCCGCAAAGCGATCGTAGCGCTACGTCTGCCGTAAACCTATGTTAGCGTGTGGGAGATAGGATCATCTCATCGCTGAGTGAGTGAGTTTAGTTTTACGCCGCACTCAGCAATATTCCATCTATATGGCGGTGGTCCATCATAGATGTTCACATTTCACAACCTTTGAGGTACTATCGAGTATCCTCTTTTCACCAGGGGCCTTATTCTCGAAACGTTCGTAGCCCTACGAACTTCTTAAGCCCATTTTTAACACATTGGCTACGATCAAAGTTAAGAATTCTTAGGGCTACGAACGTTTCGAGAATAGGGGCCCAGGTTTTTAAAGAGTGCCCAGGTGTTCAATCAAGTTTACAACATTCAAGGCCTCGGTAAAGCTTTTAAAACTTTATAGTAGACATGTGGAGGCATTGCAAAATCTGATGCATCAGTGACCAAGTTTTTCTCTCTTTTGACTTTCCCAATTCTGGATTTTTTAAGTGAACAGTTGACTAGCCTTTGCATGTGTTAATGATGGGTGCTACCGTTGGGACAAGGTACGCTTTCATTTTTATGAACACCTGGTCAGGGGCGTAGCTACCATTGTGAAAAAAGCCCGGGCTTACACATGATTGTTGCTGAAAAGGTTGGGCAAGCTCTCAATACTGTCTAAATATAAAGCTTTGCAACCTCTCGGGCTTACACGAAACAATTGGCTTGCTACGTATCATCACTATTTGATTGTGATGGATAAACACGCGTTCTGTCATCGCCAATCACTGGATTGTCTGGTCCAGACTAGATTGTTTATAGACCGCCGTCTAACAGCTGTATAATCGCTGAGTGCCACAAACACATGCTCGTAATATAGTCAGAATCGTACAGTCGATTTCTTGGGGGTGTAGAAAGAGCTTTGCCGCCTCTAATTATACACTGGTTGGTAATGCTGGCTGCCAGAATTGTTGTTCGAGCAACGAGGGACCAATCCTCAGACACATGACCAATCCTCAGACACATGACCAATCCTCAGACACATGACCCATCCTCAGACAGTTCCACTGGCTACCTGTCAAACAGCGGAATGAATTTAAAGTGCTAGTATTGACCATAAAGCTCCACAGAGCCTGCAAGACCTTGTCTGTGTGCAAGACCTGCAAGACCTGTGTGTGTGAGCTGTGTATACCCCTGCAAGGCTTTGTCTGTGTGTATACCCCTGCAAGGCCTTATCTGTGTGTATACCCCTGCAAGACCTTGTCTGTGTGTATACCCCTGCAAGGCCTTGTCTGTGTGTATACCCCTGCAAGGCCTTGTCTGTGTGTATACCCCTGCAAGGCCTTGTCTGTGTGTATACCCCTGCAAGGCCTTGTCTGTGTGTATACCCCTGCAAGGCCTTGTCTGTGTGTATACCCCTGCAAGACATTGTCTGTGTGTATACCCCTGCAAGGCCGTTGCGGTCAAGCATCCAGTTTCAAATCCGGCACCCTCATATAAACTGAAAACCTTTGGCTACAGATCATTTCACTTTGCAGCAGCACATCTTTGGAATCCTCTCCCCAAAGAACTCGGAACCATTTCGCCATGTAAAATCTTCAAACACAAACTCAAAACCCACCTTTTCCCTGATACCTGTCAGCACTTTAAGCATGCAATGCACGGAGTTTAAGCGCAATGCAAGGAAACAATATTATTTTATTATTTCAATGTTTCTTTTCAGGAGTGGATCGTTTAAAGTCAGATATTTGTTAGCGTGTCGCAGGCTTGCACATTCCGTTGCGGTATAGAATTAATGTTTCTGTCAACATTAAAGCAGCACTCAGACAGTTCCACTGTAACCATCAGTTTGTCCTACATGTGCTCTGTTTACAGATTTGTAAAAGCCATGACTTGTATTATTGTAGATCCCGCCCGACGCTTTTGTATCTGCTTCCGACGAGTATGACCGGTACCTGGACCACTTTAAGCAGCTCGACATTGACCAGAGGTCGTGAGGATGTATTGTACCTTGCCTTGCCGACTGTATTCTGAACCTGGTGCAGCGCGATTCGGTGTGACGTCATGTGTGACGTAAATGTATTTAAATGTACAGTCAGTTTTACCGGTGAACCCTTTCATTTATCATCCACTGTGAGAAGGGATTGGAGGCACACTTATGCTTTATTCAGTGAGGTTTACCGCCGTGTTCAACATAGGCGCTTCATGTCAACAAAGACATCAGTGGAACGCTAGAATGTGTTTAGCCAATTGTTTCTTTCCATGTGTATATTTCATCAGCAAGGACATTTCACACCCGAGCAGCATTGTTTGTCTTAGGGTATTTCTGAAAAATGAATATGAATTATGATATACGCACCAACGCCAGATGAATGCGATTCCCAATTTCTCCTCAAACTTTGAAGAAACACAACCATGTTGGGCCGAACATGACCGTATGTACTATCAATTTAAGGGCATAACACATGTAACTATCATAGTCTTGTACTGTCGCATCACCACACAGTGTATCAAGTTACGTCACACCTTGACCAAATCCAAGTATTTTTCTCCAAATGTTCATTGGAATGAACAGGAACCCCGAAGGAAATCGCAGTAATGCGGTCCTTTGGAGTTGTATATTATGTTGCGCTAACCAGTTGAGCCAAGTCTCAGTCTCTGTGTACGTATTACTGTCTAACTGCTCACCCAGGGATGTCCATTCAGACTAAAATGCGTAATAATTGTTTCTCAGGCAGTGACGTTGAAGAATGTGTGTCAATGGGGTTTGAATCTGTTCCACTGGGACTGCTGATTGGTCGAAAATCAGCAGTCGCGGTGAAAGGATTTTCGACCAATCAGCAGTCCCAGTGAACAGATTCAAGTCATTCGAAACTTTTCTCTTTTAATTGTATCACATGAATCAGAATAGCATCTAATTATTACACTGATAACCAAGAGAAGTCAATTTCAATACAAATCATATTCATATTGATTAAGAATTGAGTCCATGTCTTGAAACAGGATATATAATTTTTAGAAAGGTATTTTTCTGGTGATCATGTGCCAGCATTCAATGTATGACGTCCCACGTTAGAAAATAATGGCTCGTTAAGAAATGCAGATCCTCCCTGTATTTGGTGTTAAGGTTGCCTCCTTTCCAGCACAACAAGGGGCGGTGGGGTAGCCTAGTGGTTAAAGCGTTGGCTCGTCACGCCGAAGACCCGGGTTCGATTCCCCACATGGGCACAATGTGTTAAGCCCATTTCTGGTGTCCCCCGCCGTGATATTGCTGGAATATTGCTAAAAGCGGCGTAAAACTAAACTCAGTCAGTCAGTCCAGCACAACAAATGTAAGAGCACCTTACCCTGAGCAATATAGAGTTCCTGTAACTTGAAATTCTGACAATTCGAATTGGCCAAAATGAACCGTATCAGCCAAATGAGTGTGTATTTTATGTTTTCTGGTTGTATGCTTTATAAATAAAGGCAATATGCAAATTGATATTGGTAACCGCATACCACTGATAATAGGACAAGTACACGTTCTACTAAGTTCCTTGCATACAGTCGAGTAATACTAAGTCATTAGTGTGATGGGATGCGGATCCAGTGGACTAACAAACACGACTTGTAAGCATGTGCTTACTACTAAGAGAAATTTCGGATTATCCGCCCTGGGCTGTAGGGAAGATATTTCAAACCTAATTAATGAGCTACAAATAATCCGTATTTCTGATTGTAAATAGAGTATCATTTAAGATACATTATATTGATTATCTCTAAAATGTCGATTATCTCATCTCAAAAGGTGAAAAAGCACAGTTATAGTTTTGTTTAAATGACGTCATAAAATAATTTGCAGCGTCATGGTCAAAGGATTACGTCATATTCGATTGTTTTCAGTGCGTGAGCATGACGTGAATATTTTCAGCTGCATTTTGTGCCTTTTATGGGTGATATATAGTTTTTGTCCACACATATCATGACAGTTCCACGTCATGTATGGAACGCTATCTGTTTCTTGACTGCAATGTCGTGGTTGTGAGAGAACCCTAGATTTTATCTTAACGTTGATTAAAAAACTTCTTTAACGTTTCTGTTATGTTTGTTTGTGAATAAGACCAATGTTGGTTGGTTGGTTGGTTTGTTATTTAACGCCGCACTCAGCAATATTCCATCAAATGCATTGGGGAGTGAGTGAGTCAGGTTTTAACTCCGCTTTGAACAGTATTCCAGTTACACCAGAGCGTGTCAACATGATACGGAAGGAAAGTCCGCAACGATACAGCTGTTACAAATGTAAAAATACACATACTTTGACGGGATTAAAGAAAAAAACACAGTACAAATCTTAAATCAAATTATTTATAAAGCATGTAAAACCAATATATTGAAGTCAACGTTTGTAGCCAAAAGCGTGAAAAAATACTCGTGTTCCGCCAACTACTGAGACCTGGCGTCATGGTGGGGAGTTTACTCGCTGCTTCAGTTTTGTGTTTAGAAGATAACAAGCGTTCGCCACGGCATCACCTAAAATAACACCAGTGATATGTTGATTTTTCGCACAATAACCTTACGCATATTCCACGTATCAATGTTCCCGTGGTCAGCGGAAAGTCTTGACAGCAGCATAGAAATCGAAGCAGATCTATCAAGTGAAGACGATCAATCAGATTTCACAACGGAAAGACACACATTTTTAATTTGCAACTTTTAACATTCATTTTCGATTTTTAAACTTTACTAAGGCAAGATATTTTTACTTTTGTTTACTCCAACACAAATAATCTCCAATGAAAATAATCACGAAGTGATGAGTCTTCGTCACGTGTGTGTGTGTGTGTATGTTTTCGGTGTGAACTCTTCCTACATAGAAAGTAATTCACAAATCGAGCATATTTATGGATTTATGTCGCCGGCAGGTAATCCAATTCCATGTTATTGTTTTGATAGCTCAATAACTACACTCGTGTACAGATTAGACGGAAATTCTCTCATCAAGTTGGACTTTAAGTAACTGTCAGATGATTTATTCTTTCAAATTTGTGGGGGTCGGGGAATTTTTTCATCTTCTGTTAGATAAATATACACACATACCAATGAATAGTAGATCTGGGAGTGTTATAATATAAACATAATAATATCAGACGCTATCCTCACGTTTCTAAATAAAATGTAAATATTATGTGAATTGTGTGAAAGGTAATCATAATAATAGTCCGCTTATATGGCGCTCATATCCAGGCACATTACCTGCTTATGGCGATACGTACATTACTATCCCCGGTCATAGGACACCATCGTACTATCCGATACTTTTTCAACTCCCTGGGGATCATACAGTCATGCTGCCTGGTAGGCGCGATGAACTGATCACTCACATTGCCAGGACATCCTCAAGGGTACCCATTTTACAGCGGGTGAACTGAGACAATGTGGATCTAAGTATCTTGTCCAAGGATACTACCCAAATGTGCCTACCTCGGGACCCGAACCTAGGTGCATCCACCGGGGATAGAACCCAGGCCTTCAACGTGATAGGCAGACGCCTAACCACTGCACTATTGCGCTCCAGAGGTGTAGATTGCAGCTTTCCGTTGCCAAAATGTTATTGATTGTGATGTCTTAACGCCAAACAATTAGCCTGGAACTAAGGCTAAATTTGTTTTCTATACAAATGAAATGTATATATGAATTGTATATTGTCTAATGTGTCTCGTGATGGTTTAGTTATTACTGTCATTTAAACAGTTGTAACATGTACTTTATTGATAAATGGAGGGACCTTAGTGGCTGGTATTTAACTTACAATAAGCACTATGTTAGTCTTGAGCAATATCATACATCATCATGTCACTGACTACCTTATATAACACACACAAACAAACCTCAACTGAAGAAAGAAATATACAGAACAGTACCACTGGCTAAAATGATCGATAATCGGAAATATCGTCGACAGGAAAACATATTAATAATTATCGATATGAAAATTGTGTTATCGATAATTTCGTACATTAACTATTGTGATGGAAAAAGGTTTTAATTTTCTCACACAATATGCAGTTTTAGTGGTGAGCTTCTAAATTATGTTCAGGACGCTCTTTTATTAAACGTGACATACCTTCATTTCAAGGTCACAATGGGACTTTAACGTTTTATCCTTGTCAGCGAGATACCTCACGAACCGTTCATTGGATATTCTTCTTATGTGAGACCAAGCTTCATCTAGTTAGGGCGCAGAGCACAGTCGATTTTGGTGACCTTCACGGAATTTTCAAGGTGACGGCACTTTAAGCCTGTCAGCGAGATATCTCAAGAACCGCTCACTGGATGTTTTTCAGATTTGACATCAAGCTTTATCTAGGGAAGGCGCAGGCGTGAACTTCACGTAATTTTCAAGGTGACAGCGACACTCGGAAGATTTCAGCATGTTAAGTGAGTGAGTGAGTGAGTTAATATTTAACGTCACATCGGCAATATCTCAGCCATATCGTGACGAAAACAATTTATACAATAAAAAGTGAAACATTTTGAAGATTAAAACCTGTCGACGATGGACAGTAAAAATACTAGATAATCACATATGATATAAAACTAGCGAGCAAAGTTAAAACATTCCAATTAAAGAAGACAATACAATATAAAACACGGGCTATAGATCGCCAACAACTGACGCAGCATGTGAAGCTGCATGTTAAGCTTGTCAGCGAGATATCCCAAGAACCGTTCTCTGGATTTTCATATTCATATTTGAAAACATTTTGAAGATTAAAACCTGTCCAGTAAAAATACTAGATTCATAAAACTAGCGAGGAAGAAGACAATACAATATCATCTGGGGAAGGTGCAAGACCCAGTCGATTTTGGTGAACTTCACTTAATTACACTTTGAAGATCTCAACATGTTAAGATTGTCAGCAAGATATCTTAACAACGGTTGACTGGATTTTCTTCATAGACTTTCATGACTTCTCGAGATTGTTTTTTTTCATAAGCAAATTCTTTATGACTATTGTTGGCATATTTCATACACCATGACATTCATGTCAAGGTCAAAGTGAGTCTTGAAAATAGTTGTGTGTTTGAACAGCTACAGAGCAAGGTATCAAGAGAGGTTGACGGGTCATGTTTTTGTTGACATTTAACATCTTAAACTACGACCTTCATTTTCATTACTTTTTAAGTTTGATTTGATAATTTGCGTCGGGGGATTATGTCACCTTAGTGTCACCTTAGTGACAACTGCTTGTATCAATGTGGATTCCAAACTGGTCATTCAACTGTTCATCAACTAATTGAAATTTATTATCACCTTTATTAATCTCTTGACAACAAAGAAAACCACCGCATGGCATTTTGCGATGTATCTAAAGCGTTTGATAGAGAGTGGCACAAAAGGGCTTATGTTAAAATTAGAAATGTATGGTGTTAAAGGAAAGTTACTTAATTGGTCTAAAAGTCCAAGAATGTTAAAAGCTGGCGTTCCACAAGGTCCATTTTTGTTCATTGTTTACGTCACTGAAATAGCCAATATACTCTATTGTTTAACCAGACTGTTTGCTGATGATTCGGCGCTTGGGGCTATGTCAAAAGAATAATGCGTTAATGGAAAAGACATGAATGATATTTGACCTTATTGAGTAGTGGGGTGAAGGAATGGCTGTTTAAATATAATCCTGACAAAACTAAAGCTATGACATTTTCTTTACAAGATAGTGGCCAACCTATTAAACTATATTTTGATGGAGTTAGTATAGCTATTGTTGATTTTCACAAGCATTTGGGATTAACTTTTTCTTCAAATGGCAGTTGGCCTTGTCCCATCGGAAATATTGTGGAAAGAAACCTCTAACATGATCGGTGCCTTAACCAAATTTAAATGTGTATTGAATAGGAAAACGTTATCAAGAATTTACACAGTGTTTTGTTTATAAGGCCACGTTTTGAATATGCATCTGAGGTATGGGATGGGTGTCAGATTGAAGATTTGAACCAGTTAGAAAGACTAAAGCTTGCGGCAGCTCGTAATGTTACTTCCTTACACACCGAGTAGAGTTCTTTATTACGAGACTGGATGGGAATTGTTATCAGAGAGAAGAAAAAGCGTAAATTAAGCTTGTTCTATAACATTAAACATGATATCGCCCCGAGTTTTTAAAATGAATTATTACCACCTGTAGTAGGAAAAAGAACTCATTGTAACTTACGAAATGCTGAAAATTATCCTGTGCCCAATACAAGACTAAAATGGTCAGCCTCTTCATTTACTCCGTCAACTATAAAAGTCTGGACTCCATTTCCATAAAAGACTCCATTTCATCATTTAAAAGGAATATTGAAACAATGCGTAATTGTGCCCCATCATACTTTTCATCTGGTATATATGAGCTAAATATTTTACACACAAGGTTAAGATACAATATAAGTACACCCAACTATGATTTGTATAGAGGCAACATTATAACCGAACCGATCCATCATGTGGATGTCTTTGTTAAAATGTATATCATTTTTTTATTGTCCCCGTTATAAAACACATAGAGAAACTTTGTTAGCTAACATAAGTGATATTTTACAAAATAGATATTTTCTAGATATATGCCTTATTTTATATGGCAATGCAGACCTCTCAACTGATCATGAAGAAAATGTGAATATCTTCAAACATGTCCATTATCACATCAATCAAACTAAATGTTAATCTTAATCTGTTATATTCTCAAACTCAAGATCTCTCATGTAAAAGTTCTCTGTTTCTCATGTAAATATAATTGTTGTAAATATTGGGAGAGGGCGTCATTAGGTTGGATAACTTGTGCCAAAACCTTTTCTTCAATGAATAAAACATGTTTAAATCAAGTCAAGATTGCCGTTCTCATATTATTGGAAGGATTCAGATTCGACTCTAGAAACCCATAATGACATTTTAAAGATTTTACATGATTTTGGTTTCAGGGATCGTTTACCTGTTTATCACAGTTTTTAACTGACAGGCAAGTCTGAGTTTCATGTCCGAGTGGGTTCAAAGCTGTCTCACCATTACAGGGTGTCCCACAAGTTTCTCTGTCACATTGTTTAGTATTAAGATCAACAGTTTATCAGAGGTTCAAAATGACTCAATTGATGGGTCACTTTTTGTGTCTTGAAGACTGCTTTGAATTTTGTAAGTCAAAGACTATTCTTTTATACATTTCTGCCGTAAATACAAACCGCATAAAGACCCAGGACTATTGTTAAATGGTACTCCCATCAAAGTTGTTAAGGAAGTCAAGTTCTTGGGTCTATATTTTTACTCCTATTTAACATTTCTCCCACATATAACATATCCCAAAAATAAATGCATGAAGTCACTTCAGTTTCTAATTCTAGGAGGGGGGGATCATACTACCCTCCTACACCTATATCGACCATTGCTCCTATTTAATATTTCAAAAATAAATGCATGAAGGCACTTCAGTTTCTAATTCTAGGAGGGGAGGGGATCATACTACCCTCCTACACCTATATCGATCATTGCTCCGATCGAAACTTGATTATGGCCCCATCGTATATGGTGGAGCCTGCAAAAGAAACCTAAAACTGTTAAATTCAGTCCACCACCAAGGTCTTAGACTTTGTCTTGGGTCCTTTAAAACTTCTCCCGTTGACATTCTATATGTCAAGGTCGATGAGCTATCTCTTACACAACGCCATATAAAATTATCTTTACAATATATTACAAAACTATATTCTAACGAGCCTAACCCGGCATATAACTGTGTCTTCAATCCCCTCTATGAGGATTTTTACAACTTTTCTTGTTCCGCCTCTTCGACTACGAATTAAACCATTCATTTCTTCTGCCAGCATTGAGGTGGAAAATATTTCTCCTTCCCGTCTTCTTTCTTCTACTCTTTGGCAACTAGTTAGGCCACTAGTTAGGCCACAAATCGACCTAACATTAACCACATTTTACAAATCCGAAACTAATGAATTAAAATGGAAAAAAGAATATAATCAATTAAAAAATAAATATAATACATACAAATCCTTATTTACAGATGGGTCCAAGGGTGGTGGAACAGTGGCCTGTGCCATTGTCGTTGGATCCACAACAATAGCTTCTAGATTACTGGATAGCAGCACGATTTTACTGCAGAAGCAAACGCAATATTAACAGCCTTGAAATATGTTTGAAAAACACCCTAAAAATAAACAATATATCATCTATTCAGACTCTCTTTCTTCATACTATTAAAAATCTCTCTTGTAAACATCCACTTTCAATAGAAATTATTGACTTATATACTCACACGCATTAGAAACGCAAGTTTTTTTATCCAAATAGGAAACAAACTCGGAACCCTAAATTGATATGGGTTTTTGGCATATAGTGAAGCCTGATGGTGTTATCAATCATTTTTGTTGCGTTTTGGAAGGCCCGAGCAAAAACACATCAATAGAAGGAATCACCAAAACGCACCATACCAATGAACATGTGGATATCATGCACACTCTACTCGTGAAATCCAACATGCACGAATTGTCACCACCATTAGTGAGTATAAGACTGCACAAAAATTAGGTCTATTACTCCTTGTTCAACAATGCCACGCTTAACTCAAATTGAAAGAAACCAGGCTATCAGACGTTCGGAAGCTGGAGTGTCTGCCCAAAATGGTGCCCGTCATTTCGACGTAAACATAACCACAATTTACCGTCTCTATCATCGATACAACGCTACAAAGACCACATATGACCTTCCTCGGAGCGGTCGTCAAAGGGTCACAACGCCTCGACAAGATCAGCACATTACCCATCAACACTAGCGAGATCCGTTCTTGTAAACCCCTGTACCTTTCGAAAACTTAATGATGCCATCAGTCTTGGTAGCCAATGAAATGTCTTCACTCAATTTTTTGTCTATCTGACCCTGTTTGCATTTCTTGTGTTTAATACAACTATCACCAACACTGAAAATTGGCCTCGTTTTGTCGTTATGTGTGCCCTTGATGGTGGTTCTATAAAGTTGAATCCCTTTGCCGTTGCAAAGGGCATTGAAGGTTTAGCCGGAGAGGTGAAGGAAATCAAAAAGTTACGATGTGGTTCCTTGCTAATTAAATGCAGGAAACAAATCAAATCAAACATTCTGTTAAAAACCAAATCACAACAAGAACAGTCAGGCCTGACATATGCTAAAACTCTGTCTGATTCTATTCAGGCCTCGAAATCAACACATGTTTCATGTGCTTCAGTAGGTTGTCAAACCGATTATACATGGGCTAGGACTTCTGCTCCTACTTTGATATCTGCTGAAATTCAAGCGAGAACGCCAAAGGTAACTTCCAGTGCTGAAACGACGTCTTCACAAACCATTCAGTCAAAGGCAACTTCTGCGAAAAATACATCTGCATCTCAGATGCAACCATCAGTGAAAACTGTGAAAACTAAATCCAAACCAAACATTGAAAACAAAAAGAATCAAGGTAACAGAGCCCCAAATGGGTCGAATAACCAGGTCCAACTTTTAACAAGTTTGGATTTCTTGAGGACATGCTTGTGTCCGACCATAGCCATGGTAGGACACATAGCTTGTCACCCTCAAGGAAGGTAAGGGGTAGATCTCCTGTTCATCCGCCGAAGAAGTAATGTCTTCACCTATAATCCAATGGAATTGTAGAGGACTCCGGAATAATTTAAACAATTTACTATTAAATCAAGATTTTAAACCGTCAGCATTCTTCATCCAAGAAACTTATCTGAAACAGACAGATAACTTTGACTTCCGTCAGTTCAATGCATATCACTGTTTTTCTCCTCCGGGTGATAGAGCTTCAGGTGGATCATCAATCCTGGTGAGGAGCAATGTTATCCATAGCAGTGTTCCACTTAAAACAAATCTTCAAGTCGTTGCAGTTCGACTTACATTACAGGTTGCTTTTACTTTATGCTCTTTGTACATTCCGCCTTCATCGGCTGCCCATCTGCAAGTTCTTTTATGATCAGCTACCTAAACCCTGTTTAATCATGGGTGATTTAAATGGCCATAACCCGCTCTGGGGTGGCAGTAATACAAACACCAATGGTAAATTACTGGAGGATTTTATTTCAAACAACGATTTATGCATTTATACTGACAGTTCAAATACGTATCTTCATCCTGGCACAGGAACATACTCAGCTCTTGATTTGTCAATTACTGACTTCAACCTATTGAGTGAATTTGAATGGTTAGTCCACGACGACCTCTGTGGAAGTGACCATTTCCCAACATTACTAAAACCTGTGAATCAATCTGATGTTCCTCCATCATCAAGATGGAATTTTAATAAGGTTAACTGGGCTTTATATGAAACTCTTTGTCGTGCCAAACTAAAACCTGAACTTTTTAATGATATTCCTGATGCCATAAAATGTTTTTCAGATGAACTAAATAGCATAGCTGACGAGTGTATCCCAAAGTCCTCTTCAATTCCTCATGGAAGGAAACCATGGTTTAACAATGAATGCAAACAGGCTAGGAAGGCTCGGAAGAAAGCCGAGCATTACTTCCGTGGCCACGATTTAGACAAATTTTAAATTTTAAATGCTAAAGCACGACGTACTTTCAAGCAAAGTAAACGCCAATCTTGGCGAAACTATGTATCAAAAATAAATTCGCGCACGCCGATATCAAATGTGTGGAATATGATGCAGAAAATCAAGGGTAAGGGCTCTAAATCTAGTACTCACCATCTGAAAGATGGGAACCAATTATTGACGAACATATCAGATATTGCAAGATATTGGTGAGAAGTTGGCCAAACATTCTTCCTCATCTAATTATGTACCTGAATTCCAAAAATATCAAAAACAGCAAGAAAAGAAATCTCTTAATTATAATTCAGAAAATGGGGAAGATTACAACAAAACTTTTTCGATACATGAGCTTCATACTGCTCTTGACCAGGCTCACGATACTGCTTCAGGAGGTGATAACATACATTATCAACTCCTGAAGCACTTTCCTGAATCATGTTTAGAGACGTTCTTACATGTTTTTGATGACATCTGGACAACTGTTAACTTTCCTTCCTCGTGGCTTGATGCTATAATTGTTCCCATCCCTAAACCTGGACGTGATCATACTGATCCTTCCAATTATAGGCCCATTTCACTAACTAGCTGCGTTTGCAAGACCATGGAACGCATGATAAATAATCGACTTGTTTGGTACTTGGAAACCAATAACCTAATAACAGATATTCAATGTGGTTTTCGTAAAAACAGAAGTACCATCGATCATTTAGTGCGTTTAGAATCTTTTGTGAAGAATGCCATAATTAATAAACAACATGCAGTGTCGATCTTTTTCGATCTAGAAAAAGCATACGACACAACATGGAAACATGGTATTTTAAAAGATTTACATGACTTTGGATTACGAGGCCGTTTGCCTCAATTTATATGCAACTTTTTAAATGACAGAATATTTCAAGTCCGAGTGGGTTCAACCCTGTCTGACCATAGCAGTATATTGTCTGTCACATTCTTTAGTATTAAGAATAACAGTTTATCAAAAGTTTTAAATGGTTCAATCTATGGATCACGTTTTGTGGATGATTTTAATATTTCTTGTCGAGGTAAAAGTATACATACTATTGAACGGCAAATGCAGTTGTATTTAAACAAAATCGGGTAGATCTCCTGTTCATCCGCCAAAGAATTAATGTCTTCAGCCTTAATTCAATGGAATTGTAGAGGAATTAGGACCAATTTAAATGATTTACAGTTATTAGTCCAAGGTTTAAAACCGTCGGCATTTTGCTTACAAAAAAAAAACTTATCTGAAACAGACAGACAAATTTGACCTACGTCAGTTTAATGCGTATCACTAATTTTCTCCTCCTGGTGATAGAGCGTCTGGTGGATCATCTATTCTGGTGAGGAACAATGTTATCCATAGCCCAGTTCCGCTTAAAACAAATCTCCAGTCTGTTCGGCTTACATTACAGGTTGCTTTTACTTTGTGCTCTTTGTACACCCCGTCTTCATCAGGTGTTCAACTAACTGATCTGCAAAATCTCTATGATCAACAAGCTAAACCCTGTTTAATCATGGGGGGATTTAAATGGCCACAACCCACTCTGGGGTGGTACTAATACAAACGCCAAAGGTAAATTACTGGAGGATTTTATTTCAAATAATGACATATGCATTTATAATGACGGTGCAAATACTTACATCCTGGCACAGGAACATACTCAGCTCTTGATTTATCTATTTCGAACACTAACCTGTTGAGTGAATTCGAATGGTCAGTCCACGACGACCTTTCTGGAAGTGACCATTTCCAAACAATACTAAAACATGTGAATCCATATCACGTTCCTCCAATTTTTAAAAGGCTAACTGGCCTTTATATGAAATTCTCTGTGCTGACAAACTCAAATCTGAACTTTTTTTATGATATTCCTGATGCCATAAAAACAATTCAGATAAACTACATAACATAGCTGACGAGTGTATCCCCAAATCCTCTTCAATTCCTCACATACGAAAATCATTGTTTACAGATGATTGCAAACAGGCTAGGAAGGCACGGAAGAAAGCTGAACATTACTTCCTTCGCCATCCTATGGTGAACAATTTGGACTGTAAATGTGTCTATTCACAATTATGTGATAATCACACAATATCATTGGATAATCTTCAACTCAAGTGGGAATCTAAGCTTGATACTGTTTTATCCGATACTTATCTTGCTGACTGTTATACAATGATTAACGCTGTTACCATAGAGATTAAAGCTAGGAACTTTCAATTTAAAATAATGCACAGAATAGTCTCAACGAAGTCATTTCTTTGTGAAAGAGGTATTAATCAGGATGACATTTGTACTTGATGTGGCAGAGAAATAGAAACACTCGAGCACTTATTCTTTATATGTAAGAAAAGTAAACATCTAATCTCTCAGTTTGCAAACTGGTACAATTTGAAGACTGGCAGTCGACTCAATGTTGATAGCACAACGTTTTTACTGGGGGACCCTGAGGCAAGTGTATAAGTGAACAACGTTTTTATCATTATCAAGCAATATGTCAACAAAACAAGATATACCTCAGCGGAATTAAATTTCGATTAAATTATTTATTTTATAAAACATCGCTACCATTTGGAAAAATATATCTTTGGTGAAGATCACTCAGATTTCAAAAGAAAATGGTTATCTCTCTTTATTAAAAATGATTAAACCAACAAATTGACATGGGAGTTTTCTAATGCCTTGTTTACATGCACCCCTTTTACCCCCATTGGTATTTTGCCCCTGGGGGTAAATTTACCCACAGGGGCAAAGGGCAAAATTATGCCTGCGTTTACATGGTGGGGGTATTGATATTTCTTGTCACTTCTCTATAATCATGGATAACTATAGACGTTTGTCCAAATCTAGAAAACGGAAGAGATTCGTTCAAACTCTGTGCGTGGGTATATCACTAGAGAACGCCTTGTTTGGGAAAAGGAAAGGAGTAGATATTGGTGGGAAGTAACGGTACCACGTTTTGATGAAACTCAGTGTAAGGAAAACGTCAGAATGTCAAGGGACATGTTCCAGCGCCTCTGTGAAAAGTTCGATCTTCACATTCACATTAGCAGTGGCAATATACTACTTGGCCACAACAGTAGAAGATCGCATTGTTGGTAATCTGTTTAGGATTCACAGGTCAACAGTGTGTTGTGTAGTACATGAAGTGTGTTATGCCACTTGTACACACGTGTTTCCAGATGTTGTGAAGTTTCCTATAGGCGAGGAGCTAAGGAAAGTCAAATCAGGGTTTCAGGACAAATGGAAATTTCCTAACTGTGCTGGCGCCAGATGCAACACATAGCCCGATCATTGCTCCGCAACAGTTTCACGCCAACTACGTGGCCAGAAAAGGATGGTACTAAGTGATCCTGCTCTCTGACAAGTACTAGTTTACAAATGTGTGCATCAGGTGGCCAGGTAGAGTTCATGATTCCATTCTCTAGTTCAGAGATTCAAAGCTTCAGCAGATGGTGTCCCATGTTACCACAGTCCCCAGAGTGGAAGAAAAGAGTGGGTACTGCTAACAATGATGGTGACATGCCTGTCGTCATCATTGCAGATCCGGCCTGCCACATGTCTCACTAGCTCTTAACGCCTTACGGCAACAGAGGAACCCAATCAGATGAGAAGTCATACTTCAACTTCCGCTTCAGCAGTGCCCGGATGGTCATTGAATATACATTTAGGCGCTTCTAAGGAAGATGTAGACGCGTAACATGTGTGAATCAGACCACATGTTCAACCCTGACTGGCTGGATGAGGTTGATGAGGTACATGATGGCGACCAAGGACCACAAGGTCAAGTTGATACCACTGGACAAGAATGTTGGACATTGGATGGATGATGGATCGGCATATGGTTGAGGAGTGTTCATGATGAACTGTAGCATACGCAATTGGTGTTCTCTGTCAGAAACTTTCTGTCTTTCTCCTTTATCCAGTTTCCTAACTGCAAACTCTCTATTTTCTTTCCCTCGTCATTTTTCTCATTTCCCGCACAATTGTTTCTTTTCCAACTCAATCTGCCTTGCTTCAATATCTTCATTAGGTTTAGCAAACTAGTCCATGACAGTTTTCAAAGTTGTTTGCAGTTTGGGTTTTCTTTGTTTTCCTTTTTGTTTCTTTTCACATGATCATTTTGTTGGCCATTTTTTACATATTCATAATCTCCTGGCTCAGCAAGTTCGACATCATCAGCAATGTTGTCGGTAACATGATCATCAGTAACTTCAAGATCAGATATGTCTGTATCTGATGCAACTGACTGCTGGAGACTTTGAATGACCTTTCCAGGTGATGTCGCAGGTCTTGTATCCAAAATTTCATTTAGCTGTTCATAAAATGTGCAGAGTTTTCGGGTCTGTCCACTCCTCTTAAGTTAGAGCGTCTGCCGGAGTGTGGAAGGTCGCGGGTTCGATCCCCGACCTCGTCATACCAAAAAACGTTAAAATCTGGTACTTGTTGGTCCCTGCCTGGCGCTCGGCTTTAATGGGTACAACAAGGACTGGTCGGCTCGGAGTCAGTATAATGTGTCTGAGTGGGGTATTGATGCTTCACTGCGGCATGGTATCTCAGTGGGCTAGCACTATGAAACCAGCTTCAGTCTGGACTAGTACAAGCAGCCGCACATACACATACACACGCACGCACGTCGTCATATGAGTGAAATATTCTCAAGCACGACGTTAAACCCAATATTACCTCATCTTACTCCTCTTAAGTGAATCCCTACACTGTCTATATGATTTTTAAGTGTTTTCGTTCGTTCTGTGCATTGTATAGCCGTTTTCTCAAATCCAAGTTCATGCATTACTTTGTTCACCCTTGAATAAACAGCTGTATCAGCTTTTGAGGGGCTGTCCAGAAGGGACTGAATGGGCATGTCTCCGCAGATACTGGATGGGCATGTCTCCGCAGATACTAAGCAGACCCTTTGTCTCATCATCTGTCCAGAAGGGATTGGATGGGCATGTCTCCGCAGATACTAAACAGACCCTTTGTCTCATCATCTGTCCAGGCTTAACCATGTTGTAAATGCTTATTTATCGGAGGCATGTTGTTTCCAGTGTAGAGCTACAAATTAATGACAGGGTGGGTAGTGCATACCAACAACATACACACCAACATGTCTAGATTTGCTGGAAAACCATTCCATTATAAGAAAGGGTCTACAAATGTACCCTTGGTTGGATTTAGCTTGATAGACCGTTTACATGACACTTTTACCCCCAATGGGTAGAATACCCCCGGGGGTAACTGAATTTGCTCCACCTCTTGACCAGGGGCAGAATACCCCCTTGGGGGTATAATTTACCCCCCTGTTAGACCCGTTTATACGACAAAATTTGCCTCTCGGGGGTATTTTACCCCCGGGGGCAAAGGGGTGCATGTAAACAAGGTTTAAGCCGCACTCTGCACTCTTTCATCTTTTCTTATCTCTCTTTCCTTATCTCTCTTTTCTTTCCCATCTTTATAAAAAAATTGTTTATATATGTTGTGTATGTAACGCGAGAGAAAAAAGAAAAGAAAACAGCAGAATACAGGCTTCCACCATAAATTTCAAAAAATTGAATCTGAAAAATGTATACTGTAACTCGTGAAATGTGTTTTCAGCCTCTGTTCCGTGTGCAATAGCTCTGCCTGGCAGGGTAGCTTGTTGCTTGAGGGTTTGCGTGGGGACTGTGTTCCTTTTGCCACGAAAACAGGACGTGGCGCCATAGCCGCCGATGTTACATGCCGAGCACCTGTGTGCATAACGGCACGTCTGACCCCTATCGCAGGCGCCCCAATTAAAGTTCCTACACACCTCAGAAGACGCGCTGCTTGGTGTAGTTGGAGGATCTGGCTGAGTAGGAAAACGCCTGCTGCTTGTGGCTGGGGAGCATTAACTGCAGCCACAGCTGTCCATCAATGGCACCCCATGACCGAGATGGATCCCTCTCCATTGTTTGGCGAAACTGTAGATCGTACTGAGACCAACAGTCACCACCAAACCGTCTGGCGGCACCGCGGATCGTCTCCATGTACGAGAGCATTTGTTAGATCTTGTTTACATCCGCCTGTCACTCTATTACCACGCTGATGTATGTCAAGAAAGCAGTTGTCCAAGACCCAGTGTTTAACTGGCGGGTGGACTGCTGCTTAGGTTTAAAGACTACCTGGCCTGCAGTGTCGAGCTCCATTGTGAAGTTGGAACTCTCCTAAGACTTACAACTAGTCTCTGAAATGAACATATTTTACTGAAAAAAGTTCATACTAAAAAAATATAAAATATAATGAAAAGGAGCCCTGAGACTTTCTTCATTTTCAGAAGCTGAGGAAATCTATATTTGCCACATTTTCTAGACTTGTGTGGGCTTTCTTGGATATATTTGCTTCAGGGTCTGTACGACAGACTAGAACTCTCCTGTGCTGCCTGGTTCTCTGATGGCAATAGCGACCTCATGTCTATAATTTCCCCACGGTGGATTTTTTTCCCTCACTGCCTGTTTTACATGGAAACTTATGGTCTCCGCCCTGGAGTTGAGTGGCTGATTTGCCAGCGTCTCTGAGCTGCGTTAACCAGTGTCCCAGGGCTAGGGAAGGGTTGCCCCTGTGTGCTGAAGTGTGGCGTAGAGGGGAACCTGCGGTTGCTGTAACTCAATATCAGGCCCAGTACGGCGTGGGATCAACAACACTGGCAAAATATTAAAGTGTATTACACTCGCCAGGGAAGATTTAGAACTGTGCAATTGAATTGTAAATGCTGCCTATCAACCCATTTAGCGAAATAATGCTAAATGTCATTAAAGCAAGAATAAAATACATGTAACATCATTCTGACAAACATTTCTTTCAGACTGAAAAAAAACAACTTAGTGAACAATATGAAATTACTGTGAATGAAAAACGGACAAAATGCTTGTCATGATGATATAAATATACCTTTATATTCTAAATATCTATGCAATTTTGCAAACATGAACCCTACCTTTCATATTTGTCACACGTTTCAACGAAAAGATGGAAATCACTGTTATGAATTGTAATCCGAAAGATTTCGGTGTAAGTCGATGCAGTTCGCGTACGTGTTTACTGTTTTGTAAGGAAACCATTCGTCTATATAGAACATTTTCTTATGGATAACAACTTCTTTATTTCGTGAGTGCGACTTTCGATACTGGTTCTTGTACCTTTGTCAAACAAGAGTGGTACATGAACTGGAGGATGTATATATAAATACTGAATATAACAATGACACAACATAACTGACAAAGAAACACAACATAATTGCCATAATTGGTTAAGCAGTAAGCTGGTGAAGCCAGTGAGTACACAAAGGGTAGTGAATGGAAGCCAGAGATGTACAAATACAGGGAGAGTTACATTGAAGCTGGTGTGTATACAATAGGTAATATGTTTATACAATAGATTGGACTTGGTGGAGGAGTGAATCAAAAATTGTTCTATATTGTACGTCTCAACTTCTAAAATGCCACTGAAACAATTTAACCATTCAACTGTTGGACTTTGGTAGAATCGGTCTCCACTCTCATTCATACTCAGGAAGCGATGTTCCTTCACATCCGTTGCGTTTTGTTGTACAGCATTTTCAGATACAGTTACCTTGCGTTGGTTAATTGTACAATTGAAGGTTTTAGAACTTTCCCCCTAACGTTCATCCAGACACCGGATTAAACAACTTGACATTGGAGTTCCATACTAGACCAGCAATGATTCTGTTCTCGGACTCTGTTATTGGCATGAAGGCTGTGTAGACAGCAGTCTGGCGGTAGACTTGTATAGTCAGAATAGTCAAGTACAGATCCGTTTCGGCATCTGAGGTTATTAGCTAAATTATCATCACTTCTTCTTCCATCCAGACGACAGATTAACCAACTTCACGGTAGAGGTCCATACTTCTGACCCGATGACCAGCAACAACTCTGGCCTCCAACTCTGTTACTGGCATGAAGACACAGTAGGCAGCGGTCTGACGGTAGACTTGCCCTGTGCCGTCAACACTATCGGACGTTACGTCAGAATCGTCAAGTACAACTCCGGTCTTAAGCCTTTGACGTTGTGCGAAGTTGTGGTCAGAGGAACATCTTTGCATGGCACATGCAGCGGTAAGGAAATCCAAATGAATGGCCAATTGACTTCACTTGTACTTGACAAACAAGATTCGGTATTCTAGCATTACTAAACTTGAATCATACACACATCAATCCTGGAGTGACAACCTGGTTAAGGCAGTTGGTCCTGGGATCATTGAACCAATGTCAATATGTCAATACTTGAAACCAGCTCATTTCCGGCAAGTGTGTGTGTGTGTGTGTGTGTGTGTGTGTGTGTGTGTGTGTGTGTGTGTGTGTGTGTGTGTGTGTGTGCGCGCGCGCGTATGCGTGTTTGTGTGTGAAGGTAATACTCGCAATTCGTGCGTGCGGTCTTTCATAATTAACAACTTTAAAACCACAACGCTATAATACTTACATTCTATTTTTATTTACACATTATATAGATGGCGATTTGCTTCTGCCACTTACATCTGAATATATTTCAGAGTCATCTGTCGTGTTCAGTCGTCAGAGGACAGGGGCCAGAGAGCCTGACTACATCATCGCCAGTCATGAAAACATCGGGGAACTCGACTGTGCCAACATGTGTCTCAGAAAGGCTTCTTGCAACGCTTTCAATGCAAGGTCTCCGTCCGTGGGCGTGGGCGTGGTCAGTTGTGAGCTTCTCGCTGTGAACCTTAACCCCGTCAATGATGGATCATGGGACATATATGAGATTTTTATTTAAGTGTTATGTACTTGAAGGAAGGTAAGGCCTATGACGTGCAGCAGAGGGCGAGTGTTCAGCTTATTGCTGAGCAAGTGAATGGTTTGTACGCCACCTTCAGAACGTGCCACTGTTAAAAACTCTGGTGTTGTTGGACTAGTTATACGCAAACTGTGAGGATAATGACACCCTAGGACTGTACAACGGGACATATATTTCCTTGTTGAGATCAGATGATTGTATGTATACTTTTCCTTTCAGTTTTCTATTCATATGATATAACACGTATCCCTAACATTCAGATGATTCAAGAGAGTAGACATCTTTGGGTACCTCGCTGTATCAAACGCTTCATAAGAAGTCCATAAACGCTGCGTACATCCTACCTCTTGTAATCACGTTTTTTCAATAACAGAGTTAAATATGAATACATAATCTATTTTTGAATAATCATATCTGAAGACTCATACTCGAGATTCTACATTTTATTACATATAAATGTCAATATATGCATTCAATAAACCCAAAAAACCTTATAAATGAACAGGTTAGGCAGTTATTTGGAACGGCAGCTGGACCACTCTTGTATAATGGAATTATGATAGATTAAACCATTCATCTAGGTATCATAGTTCTAAAATACGTCATATTTTCCTCAATCTTATATAAATAATTGTGACTTTACAAAATAGGACTAAACAGCACATTTTGTATATTTAATTCAATAACGAGAATACAAAACGCTGTCTCAGTTAGTGTTGATCTTCATTTTCCAAGTGGTAAGATAATTAGCATTATGTGTTTAGCTTTAAGACTACATACATGCATGGTCCGTCCCAAGTCTGTAGTCTGTCAGTATCGATATACGCTCGTGTTGATCGCAAAGTTTTCTTGATAAGCCTTTTGTACTAACTGTTAAGACGACATGTCCGGAGAGAGAAATAAACATTACTCTATGATAACACGCTCTCCGAGAAAACTGTTCGATAATTTAGTAATTTCTGCATTCTCAAGTCTTTCAAAGCTACGAGGTAATCTCAAGATTTAGATAGTCAGCGGTGTAGATTAGCAGCATTTGTAAGTATTCTTTAAAGAAGTGACCGTTGAACGTGCCACCATATCACGAACTCTGAGAGCATCGGTGGTATATATAACGGCCTTTATTCGGGGTATTTCACTCATGAAATGCACAGAATAAGGACTGGCCACTAATCGATGCTTCTCTTGGTTATTTGAAGGTAAGCCATGTTCATTTCATTCATTGTATGTTCTTGAATTATGTTAATATGTTCTCTGTTTTCTGTGGCGTTCCATAATGTTAGTTTATACCAATATTATCATTTAAACTATGCAGTATTGATTAAGTACAACAGGGAATATTTTTATCATAGTTGTGTCAGACCATGTAGAACCAATGTAACAATTTCATTTACATCAAAATAGTTTACAGTATAATATAGTAACGTTAAGACATAATATAGGTTCAGTAAATCACAATTACATATAATCGGGCTCGTGGAAGCAAAGTAATTCTTGTGCACGTGTTTTATATTTTATTGCGTGTTTACAATCAAAGTGAATGTCAGTGAATCATTTCTAAATGATTATTATATGTGTTTAACTCAAATGTTCCATGCTACCTTTCATCAACCAACGTTTAAACAATGTACATATTATGTGAAGTTGTACTGTACACGCAAAACTAGTGAGCGCACATAAACCTTGTTGTTTTATTCAGTAGCTCACATATTGCTACGTTCTCAGTATCGTTAAGCTCTATTTATGTATACGTTGAACACTTTCAATAACATGCCGTTCGGCATATGATCTTTAGTAAATCACGATAGTCTAGATATTCAGATGTGGTCATATCATTCAACTAGCAGACTGAACATTTATGTTAGTTATGTATTCTTATTATTCTGTTTGAGTATTCTGTTGGATTGTAGCAAAGTCGCGCCTATCATTTACAACCTCCATAAACATAGATTATTATTTTAGCAATTGATAACACATGTACTACGTGTCTTGCTGATGAGTTAGCTCATCATTCTCTACGCATATCTCTCAGCTGCGCTATATCACGTGTATTAGGTTTTCCAATATAATATGAGTGAGTGAGTTTAGTTTTACGCCGCACTCAGCAATATTCCAGCTATATGGCGGCGGTCTGTAAATAATCGAGTCTGGACCAGACAATCCAGTGATCAACAGCATGAGCATCGATCTGCACAATTGGGAACCGATGACATGTGTCAACCAAGTCAGCGAAACTGACCACCCGATCCCGTTAGTCGCCTCTTACGACAAGATAGTCGCCTTTTTATGGCAAGCACACAATATAATATGAAGTGTCCTCACTTCAGTGTAATCTTTGCAATTGTTTATTGTAAGGTATATTGTCAGTAAGGTTTATGTAATTATTAATTCACATGATTTTCATATGTATTAATTGTCCAAGTTTGAAATATTGCTAATGTTTTATTATATATATTTCACTCATGAAATGCACCGAATAAAGACTGGCCACTAATCGATGCTTCTCTGTTATTTGAAGGTGTTGCGGTCCCAAGCTAATTCCCCGACAACAAATTCTAGGTATTATAAATTATCCTAGACCAAATATATACCCTAAAAAGATTACTATAACGTCACAGGACCGGGAAAGAATATCACAGTGTGGTGCATGAACCGTTCGTTGGTGGTCAATGAAAATCCAAAATATATGAACATTCGCTACACCACTCCTTACCTCAGGTAAGCTTTCAAAACGTTTTAGTGCAGACATGTGAAGGCTTGTTTCAAGACAAGACACAGAAGTGGCAAAAGTCTGCTGTCATTCCCTATCGTGACTTATACCACATGCATATGGTGTAGTAGGAATCTTACAATGGAATCTGCTTTGAGCAATGATTTCCTAAGATCATGGAAATGAGTATAATCAAATCCATATCTGTAATTGTCATTGTACTGTCCATCTTCGACATGGTATTACTTTGTACTGTGTTTACACTAAGAACATATACTATTGTAAAAAGTAGGGATATTCCATTTTGGGCAATATTATTTGGGAACCAAGTTGTGTGATTATACATAGGCTTATGTAAGACTTGGGTAATTGCTGTTATTGCGTAACAATTACGTCTCACGGGAAAAGGGATGGGCAAGTGTGTCTATTGCGCGAAGTGCTCCAGTCAAAGATGACACTTTGCCCCACGTTGGGCGCCAATGTAAGACTTGGGTAATTGCTGTTATTGCGTAACAACTACGTCTCACGGGAAAAGGGATGGGCAAGTGTGTCTATTGCGCGAAGTGCTCCAGTCAAAGATGACACAACACAAAAAGACAGTAATAATATATATTGAAATAAAAGTCTTGGTAACAGAGTTGCAAGTTCCGACTGCACAGTCCAGGTGAACCCTAAAAAACAAGCTGGCTTGTTGTCACCTCGACAGTGCAGGCAGAAAGAGCCATTTTACAGATACAATAATGAAAATAAATAATAATCCGACTGATATGTAGGATGTGACGACAATACTTAATAGGGGCAACAATATTATTAAAGGACAAATAAATACAATATTGGTACAAAAGTATATGTGCATATATGAGCACACAATCCCAAAGAGTATTTACAAAAATACCTTTAATTACATAACCCAAAAGAATCGTCACACCCCTCCTATCGGAGGATTTACATAGGGCCCCACCTGAGGTGAGGTGAAAGTCACATTAACTTTAGGGGCCAATGGGAAGTATAAAAATACATATATATACACAAAGTGGGGCAATATCTATACCCAACACATTTGGAATATATGATACAGAAAACCGGTTGATTGATATACACAATAGCCACGACAGGACACCTGGCCTGTACGACACATGTGGCTAAGGGAAATGGGGTATGACTGCCTGTTGGATGATCATACTAGTCAATATGAGGCTAGCTCCAACAGAATGTCGATACACCCAGTAGGTACACCACTTGGGGCTACCCAGGATAAACACCTAATTGTAGTAAGTAAATTGACAATATGTAATAAACGGATATTACATAATTTACATTACTACAATTTGCAGGTATATTATATTATTATTGAATAAACTGTGACTTCACTTTCACATCAAGTGGGAAAACATACTAAAATATTATTGATATAGTTGCATGGTACCGGTAGTCGATGCCATGGTTTCCATAGCAACAGTTTTTAGCCAATCCTCAGGGGCTATGTTGTCACATGACAGGGGCAAGAGGGAGCGTGGGACCCCAAGCCTGAAATCTTCCTCTTCTGCCTGCACTGTCGAGGTGACAACAAGCCAGCTTGTTTTTAGGTAAGAACCCCAGTTTGCTTCGATATTGCAACTGGGTCTTCTGTATTAAATTCCTATGTATAGTTATGTTGTTAGCAGGATAAGTAATTATCTGCGGGTTTTAAATTAATGTATTATTTAATTTGATAAATCACAATTAAAACAATTGTTGGGTCACTGTCATCAATTATTCTTGCTGTGCCAAACTGGCGAAAGGTCACTCATCTGTGACTGTCCAAACGTGCACTCGATGGCAAGAATAAATGACATGTACTCATTGTAATATATTTTCATCTAAAAATTCATTTTAGTAAAGTACTTTGTGTGTTTAGCATTAATTTGCTTATTTGACCTGCCAGTCAAAATTGTCTCTAGCTCATTGCTAAATTCAAAATTCCATTTATTTACAACTTGTTGCTGTTAACAACAGAACTCTTTTGCCATTTTAATCTAAATTAAACAGTGGCTGTATCACTGTCCCGGTTTCCAAACCATGTGTTCAGTTGGAGTATCACGGTATCAGCTGGAACCAATTAGTGGCGGTCATGCTCACTGACCAGTGCTGACCTCTCCACTGAGCAGCACACAGCCTGGGCTGTCTTCGGCTCTCCTCGGCATTCTCCGGCTCCCATCCGGCTCCATTACAAAATGGCTGCACCGGATGTAAACAAAACTAGGGTCCGTCGTCTGCTTCATGGTTATCTCAACATAGCATTGACTACCGGTACCATGCAACTATATCAATCATATTTTAGTATGTTTCCCCACTTGATGTGAAAGTGAAGTCACAGTTTATTCAATAATAATATAATGTATTATATTATATGGCCAATAATATACCTACAAATTGTAGTAATATAAATTATGTAATATCCGTTTATTACATATTGTCAATTTACTTACTACAATTAGGTGTTTATCCTGGGTAGCCCCAAGTGGTGTACCTACTGGGTGTATCGACATTCTGTTGGAGCTAGCCTCATATTGACTAGTATGATCATCCAACAGGCAGTCATACCCCATTTCCCCTTAGCCACATGTGTCGTACAGGCCAGGTGTCCTGTCGTGGCTATTGTGTATATCAATCAACCGGTTTTCTGTATCATATATTCCAAATGTGTTGGGTATAGATATTGCCCCACTTTGTGTATATATATGTATTTTTATATTTCCCATTGGCCCTTAAAGTTAATGTGACTTTCACCTCACCTCAGGTGGGGCCCTATGTAAATCCTCTGATAGGAGGGGTGTGACGATTCTTTGGGTTATGTAATTAAAGGTATTTATGTAAATACTCTTTGGGATTGTGTGCTCATATATGCACATATACTTTTGTACCAATATTGTATTTATTTGTCCTTTAATAATATTGTTGCCCCTATTAAGTATTGTCGTCACATCCTACATATCAGTCGGATTATTATTTATTTTCATTATTGTATCTGTAAAATGGCTCTTTCTGCCTGCACTGTCGAGGTGACAACAAGCCAGCTTGTTTTTTAGGTTTCACCTGGACTGTGCAGTCGGAACTTGCAACTCTGTTACCAAGACTTTTATTTCAATATATATTATTACTGTCTTTTTGTGTTGTGTCATCTTTGACTGGAGCACTTCGCGCAATAGACACACTTGCCCATCCCTTTTCCCGTGAGACGTAATTGTTACTTAATAACAGCAATTACCCAAGTCTTACATTGGCGCCCAACGTGGGGCAAAGTGTCGCAAGCGTTCATAGTACTCCTCAACGGTCAAAGATATACACTCATTGGCACATAAGGCATAATTTTGTATCTATACTCCTACCCTTAGTTGCCTTAGTCAACTAAGATTTCTCAGTACCTCATCTCCGATTTGTTGTCAACATGTCCTCGCTCACGAACTCTGAGCTCTTGGACACTATGTTGTCAATGAAAATTGACCCCAAGCGATCAATTGGAATAATTGGGCTCCCGGAGGAAACAAAAAACGGAGTCGGTTGAGGAGGAGTTGTCCCCTTGCTATGGGAAGGTGCGGGTTCTCCAGGTGCCTGATTCTATTCATCAGCTGCACCTCGTGGAGTTCACGAGCCCTCAAGTCCCTCTGAAGCTTGGGGACACTGTACTCATCAGAGAGGAGGAGTATCAAGTTATGAAAGTGAACTTGGTTCGGGAAGGATCCTCTCTAGAAGATGTCGTGGCCAGGGCAGTAGATCAGGCCCTGGACAGGAAGACAGCCCTGATGATGGAGGCGATGAAGTCGCAGATTCTGGAACAGTTCCAACTGCTATTACAACAGCTTCCATCAGCAACGACCAGCGCCGGATCCATTAAACCAAATCCACCAACTCCCACACCTGTTCTGGCGGCTAACGAGGTTGCTGCTGCCCACTCAGAATCCCCAGCCGCTAGCGACTCTAATGTTGCAAGCTCGAGTGCTGGGGTTGTGGGTAGCGGTAGCACTGTACGCCCAGACCCACAACAGGTGCTGGTGAATTGGGATCGTCCCTCATCCAGCTACTTCAGACTGAAGACCTTCTCTGGTGCAAGACCCATCAAAGCCGGAGAGGTAGCCTTTGAAGAATGGGCCAAACAAGCGAAGATCGTAATGGAAGATCAGGCCCTCTCAGAGACCGGGAAGCGACAGAGACTCCTCGGCAGCCTCCAGTCTCCAGCCTTCGATATGGCTTTAGGAATCGGAGAGGACAAGACAGCAGTGGACCTCGTCACCTACTTAGGGAAGCTGTATCTAGGATACAATGACGGAATGAGTACACTGAAGGAGTTCTTTGCCATGACACCCAGGCCTGCAGAAAGACCATCAGAGTACTTAATCCGCCTGGAGCTTGAGCTACAGAAGGTTTTGGCCCATGGGGGGTGTTAGACGGGAAGATGCCAACAGCACGCGCCTTCATCAGTTCCGGTCTACCAACAGGAACCAAAGTGTTTATGGGCTCCTTAATCTAAAGTTCCCAAAAGGATCATCCCCAGACCTCCCTGATCTCATTGATGCTGTCAAAGAAGTCGAGATGGACGATGCCATGTTCACGGCGAGTAAGGTTCGGAGTCATGTCCAGAATGCATCACCTGCTCTGGGCTCCTCAGAATATGAAAGCCTCAAAGTTGAACTTAAGGCATTGCAATCCTTGATGTCTAAGTCCCACATAACATCTGGCACGAAGACTTTAGATGCTCCAACCTCAAATCCCAAGGACACACGTTCCAAGGGCGGTAGGAGAAATAGAGTCTGGAGCTTTTGTCACAATTGTGGAGACTATAATCATCAGAGACAGGGATGCCAAAGTCCAGCGAATCCAGCTTTGGTCTGGGAACGAATGAAGGCAAGAGACGAAGAGAGACACAATCGCTCATCTAAAAAGAGTGATTTAAACTCCACCGGGCCTCTGAAACAGTAAAGGGACCAGAGGCCCAGACGATACCAACTCGTCCCAAGACAAACAATGACCACACGATATCTATTGGACCTGTATGTCTGCGCCAGAATTGTAAGATCGAGTTGCCACCTGAGAGGACCATGGAGCTCAGGGGGCAAGAATATTTCCCCATACCTGGAGGAAGTTGAGCTTCGAAAACCTGAGCCCCATCAAGTACCTCCCAAACTTAACATCATTTCAACAGGAGTGGACAATTCTGGCTGCATCATTGTCAAAATACAAAATTGTGGAAACAAAACTTTGACTATTGGATCAGACCAAGTGCTGGCTAGGTGTTACACCCAGGTCAAATCAGATCTTCAAAGTGAAACACCTGATGACCTCATAGGCTCACTCGTTGGCCCCGCTTGTGAATCAAGACTTAGGGTCGAACGAAAACCTTGTACTGGACTTCTGGACAGTGGTTCTCAAGTGACTACCATTTGCCGGTCTTTCTACAAGAAACATCTGTCCCATTTGCCAGTCGAAAGTTTAAAGAACATCCCATTGAAAGTAGATGGTGCCGGAGGTCAACCTGTTCCATATGATGGCTTTGTCCGGCTTACTATGTCACTGCCAAAGGAAGTTGCTGGTACAAATGAGGAGGTACATACCATCGCCTTGGTGTGCCCAGATACCTCCTTCTCTCGGAAATCCCTGTTGTAGTCGGCACCAACACGTTCCGGAGGATAGCAGAAAAATGCCAGAAGCGAAGAAATCAGCCCTATTTATGCACCCTGCCAATAAAGAGTGAAGTGGCCCACATCTTCAGCAGCATTGTTTCTGACCCTTCCGGACGCCTAGGAACAGTACGACTAACCGGGAGGAAAAGGATAATTGTACCAGCAGGACAAACTATGGAGATCCGCGGCACGGCAAGAAAGGTCAATATTCCATCTACTGCACAAACAGTTCTGATCCAGGAAAGCATTAACCATCAGCAGTTGTATGGAGACAGTCTTCAAGTCATGAATGCTGTTGTGTCTGTCACAGGAAGTGTCCCAAGAATAAGAGTATTAGTCCACAATGTATCATCTCGTGACATAACCATCTCTCCTCGGGAAAGCACTGGCTGACTTGTACCTCCCCCAGGACGTCACCCCCCTTGACTGGGTGTATAACCGTCTGAAGAAGGAAGAAGCAGCCAAGCCACCTGTTCACTGCAATGCTGCCCAGATGTCCACAGGGGAGTTATCACCAGAACTGAACTTTGACTTTGGTGACTCACCCTTGCCAAAAGAAGACAGGGAAAGGATCATCGGGAAGCTTCATGCTATGAGAGATGTGTTTTCTACTCATGATTATGACATTGGGAAGACAGAGCAGGCCACTCATGCCATTAAACTGACAGACAACTCACCATTCAGGGAGAGAGCTCGCCCAATACGACCTCAGGACTTTGAAGATTGTCGCCGCCACATACAACAGTCAATAGATGCCGATATCATTCAGCCTTCATCAAGTCCCTTTGCGAGTCCAATAGTCCTCATTCGCAAGAAGTCAGGAAAGCTAAGACTATGTGTGGACTACCGGAAGTTAAATTCTAGGACAATTCGGGATTCATATCCTATTCCAAAGGTTGAAGATCTCTTCGCAGCACTACATGGATCTGCATGGTTCACCCAGCTTGACGTTAAATCGGCCTTCTATGCTGTCCCAATGGATGATGAATCAGCAAAGTACACTGCCTTTGTGTGCCCATTTGGACTGTTTGAATACAAGAGAATGAGCATGGGTCTTGTGAACAGCCCTCTAACGTTTCAACGCCTGATGGACCGGTGTGTAGGGGACATGAATCTTAAGGAGCTGGTCGTCTACATGGATGACCTCATTGTCTTCGCTGAAGATATCCCCACACATGAAGATCGCCTGTTCCAGACTCTTGCTCGACTTCGCAAGTTTGGCCTCAAGCTGGACCCTGAGAAGTGCAAGTTCTTCCAAACAACTGTGACCCACCTTGGTCATGTGTGTTCCAAAGAAGGAATATCACCAGACCCTAACAAAATTAACGTTGTAAAGGAATGGTCTGTCCCAACCAACATTGGTGAACTGAAAAGCTTCCTTGGGTTTGCAGGGTACTACCGTCGCTTTGTGGAAGGATTTAGTCGTCTCTGCAAACCATTAAATGCACTGACAGCCGGCTACATTCCAAGGAAGACCATGCTTAAACTCGGAAGAACTCCTGGGAAGAACAACCTCACCCTGAAGACGCCTTTTGGGGATAAGTGGACAGAGGAATGCCAAACAGCCTTTGAGAAGATCAAGGAAAAACTAACCACTCCTCCTGTGTTAGGCTATGCTGACCTGTCTGCCCCCTTTTGAACTTCACACTGACGCCAGTGGCACTGGACTCGGAGCTGTCCTTTACCAACAACAATGTGGTAGCCTGAAAGTCATCGCCTATGCAAGCCGAGGTCTTTCTAAAAGTGAGGCAAATTATCCAGCACACAAGCGCGAATTTCTAGCATTGAAGTGGGCTGTTACTGACAAGTTCCATGACTACCTGTATGGTTCGGAATTCACAGTCGTAACAGACAACAATCCCCTTACATATGTCCTGAAGTCAGCGAAAGTTGATGCCATGGGATACCGATGGTTAGCAGCCCTAGCAGCCTACAACTTTAACATCAAGTATCGACCAGGAGTGCAGATGACTGATGCAGATGCTTTAAGCCGCTTGCCACAGGAAGCTCAAGAAGAAGATCTAGAGTTTAAACAGGACACTGAAAGAATAGACTGGTTGATTGCTCGGAGCACACCCCTCGATGCTCCAGAATCTGGAGTGGTGGAGTGTTCCTCATGCTCAATCCGGGCTATTCTTCAATGTCATGGCATTCACAGCAGTTCAGAGGGTAGGCAGCAAGGGAATCTCAAAGAAATAAGCAGGCAAGAAAAGAAGTGCATGGCATACTCTCAAAACGCTGTCATGTCCAGCACGGAAGAACCTGTTCTGGTGGAAGCTCTTTCCTGTTCCAAGAAAGCAGTTCCTGACAGTTTGGTCACGCCACCTACAGTCCATGATCGAGGGATGTCGTCAGTGGATTGGAAAACAGCGCAAGGCCTGGATTCAGAAATCTGTCAAATCATGTCAGTACTCCAATCAAAGGAGGGATCATGCAAAGCAAAGACATCCAAACTCCATCCCGACATGCATGTCTACCTGCGAGAACTGGAGAAGCTTGTTATTAAAGATGAAATCCTCTACAGAATGGTCACTGATGCCAAGGGTATAGAACGACAACAGCTGGTCATCCCCAAACAATATCGCAAGGAGGCAATTCATGGAGTTCATGATCAAGTTGGACATCCCTGCAGCAACAGCACTTTATCCCTTGCCCGCCAGAGATTTTTCTGGCCATTCATGGCTACCTCCATCCAAACTTATTGTTCAAACTGTGAAAGATGCATCAGGAGGAAAGCCAGGAAAGAAACTGCACCACTGGAAGCCATCTTACCATCTGTCCCACTTGAACTAGTCTGCATTGACTACCTGTCCATCGAACCAGACAAAGGTGGCTTTGAAAACGTACTGGTGATCACGGATCACTTCACAAAGTACGCAATGGCAGTTCCAACAAAGGATCAGAAAGCTACCACTGTAGCCAAAGCTTTATGGGAAAACCTCATCTGTCACTATGGTTACCCTCAGCACCTACTGTCGGATCAAGGACGGACTTTGAATCAAAAGTTATCAAGAAGTTGTGCGATATGGCTGGCATCAAGAAAATAAGAACGTCACCATACAATCCAAGGTGCAATGGTGTAACCGAAAGGATGAATCGTACCCTCTTGGATATGCTCGGCACTCTCAACCACAGCCAAAAGAAAGACTGGAGAAAATATGTTGGACCTCTAGCCCATGCATACAACTGCATTGTACATGACACCACAGGCTACTCTCCATACTACCTCATGTTCGGCCGTCATGCACGCCTACCAATAGACATGGTGTTTGGAACAGATCCTGACAGCAGGACTTCAAAAGGACCTCAACAGTATGTCAAAGATCTGCGGAACCGACTCCAGTTTGCATTCCAAGTGGCCAGGGAGAATGCCCAAAAGTCAGCGATTCGCAACAAGGGCTACTATGACCGAAAGGCTCATGCAGCAGCATTGGAACCAGGTGACCGGGTTCTTGTCCGTAACATTGGGGTCAAAGGAAAACATAAGATCGCTGACAGATGGAAGTCGGGAGTCTTCATTGTCGAACGTCACCAAGGTGAACTGCCTGTCTATGTTGTTCGACCAGAAAATGGAGACGGGCCCTCAAAGACTTACCATCGCAACCTCTTACTTCCTGTTGGTTCATTGCCCCTAGATATGGATGAACCAGAAAGACACCAGTGTCTGAGGCGGCCTGTTACCAGATCCAAAGCCCGAAATCAACAACCGGAGGACATCTTGGAATCCTCTGAAGACGAACTACACACTGTCAATGTATGGTACCCACAGCCTGAACCTATTAGAGCTGTACCCACTAGCAGCTTGAACCCTGAGGCTCAACCCTTTGAACCACAAGAGCAGGCGCTGCCATACTCACAACCTACTGTAGAGGAAGTCCCCGCAATCCAAGTGGTTCCCGGTATGCAGAATGAGGCAACCACTGCAGGACCCCTCACCTGGGAAACGGTTGCAGTGGAAGCTGAAGCTGCTCCATCAGAACCCATGGAGAGTGGGGACTCAGGAGAACTACATCAAAAAGAAGATAGGCTGCCTGAAGATCCGGACAATGAGGATACATCGCTCATCGCCCCTTGTGATCTGGTAGAATCCTCTGGTGGTGAGCCAGACCTATCTGAGAACTCTGTGGACTCTGCTATAAGTGATCCAGTTGCTGCGGAGGAGCCACTCCAGTCTCTCCCCTGTGAGGAGATTCTTATCATGACCTTGCCGGTAGCTCCTCGTAGATCCCAGCGCCAGCGACGAAGCACTAGGTTCTTTTCCTGGGATCCATTTACGAAGAAGTATTCTCAGGTCATACATGTGTGATACAAGAGGGTTACGAATGATTGTTCAGCTGAAGCATTGTTTAATCATGTATTTGTATTTATCAATTTCAATCCGGGTTACAAAATTTCCTTAAAGGGGGGGAGAGTGTAAAGGCTGGATATTTTGTCCTAGTCTTTGCACAAGTAACCCAATATCCTGCCCTTTACCAGTTATCTGATAGGGTTCTGGGGCTCAAGGCACTGGTGCCATGGTTTCCATAGCAACAATTTTTTAGCCAATCCCCAGGGGCTATGTTGTCACATGACAGGGGCAAGAGGGAGCGTGGGACCCCCAAGCCTGAAATCTTCCTCTTTCTGCCTGCACTGTCGAGGTGACAACAAGCCAGCTTGTTTTTTAGGTAAGAACCTCAGTTTGCTTCGATATTGCAACTGGGTCTTCTGTATTAAATTCCTATGTATAGTTATGTTGTTAGCAGGATAAGTAATTATCTGCGGGTTTTAAATTAATGTATTATTTAATTTGATAAATCACAATTAAAATAATTGTTGGGTCACTGTCATCAATTATTCTTGCTGTGCCAAACTGGCGAAAGGTCACTCATCTGTGACTGTCCAAACGTGCACTCGATGGCAAGAATAAATGACATGTACTCATTGTAATATATTTTCATCTAAAAATTCATTTTAGTAAAGTACTTTGTGTGTTTAGCATTAATTTGCTTATTTGACCTGCCAGTCAAAATTGTCTCTAGCTCATTGCTAAATTCAAAATTCCATTTATTTACAACTTGTTGCTGCTAACAACAGAACTCTTTTGCCATTTTATTCTAAATTTAAAAAGTGGCTGTATCACTGTCCCGGTTTCCAAACCATGTGCTCAGTTAGAGTATCACGGTATCAGCTGGAACCAATTAGTGGCGGTCATGCTCACTGACCAGTGCTGACCTCTCCACTGAGCAGCACACAGCCTGGGCTGTCTTCGGCTCTCCTCGGCATTCTCCGGCTCCCGTCCGGCTCCATTACAAAATGGCTGCACCGGATGTAAACAAAACTAGGGTCCGTCGTCTGCTTCATGGTTATCTTAACATAGCATTGACTACCGGTACCATGCAACTATATCAATCATATTTTAGTATGTTTCCCCACTTGATGTGAAAGTGAAGTCACAGTTTATTCAATAATAATATAATGTATTATATTATATGGCCAATAATATACCTACAAATTGTAGTAATATAAATTATGTAATATCCGTTTATTACATATTGTCAATTTACTTACTACAATTAGGTGTTTATCCTGGGTAGCCCCAAGTGGTGTACCTACTGGGTGTATCGACATTCTGTTGGAGCTAGCCTCATATTGACTAGTATGATCATCCAACAGGCAGTCATACCCCATTTCCCTTAGCCACATGTGTCGTACAGGCCAGGTGTCCTGTCGTGGCTATTGTGTATATCAATCAACCGGTTTTCTGTATCATATATTCCAAATGTGTTGGGTATAGATATTGCCCCACTTTGTGTATATATATGTATTTTTATATTTCCCATTGGCCCTTAAAGTTAATGTGACTTTCACCTCACCTCAGGTGGGGCCCTATGTAAATCCTCTGATAGGAGGGGTGTGACGATTCTTTGGGTTATGTAATTAAAGGTATTTATGTAAATACTCTTTGGGATTGTGTGCTCATATATGCACATATACTTTTGTACCAATATTGTATTTATTTGTCCTTTAATAATATTGTTGCCCCTATTAAGTATTGTCGTCACATCCTACATATCAGTCGGATTATTATTTATTTTCATTATTGTATCTGTAAAATGGCTCTTTCTGCCTGCACTGTCGAGGTGACAACAAGCCAGCTTGTTTTTTAGGTTTCACCTGGACTGTGCAGTCGGAACTTGCAACTCTGTTACCAAGACTTTTATTTCAATATATATTATTACTGTCTTTTTGTGTTGTGTCATCTTTGACTGGAGCACTTCGCGCAATAGACACACTTGCCCATCCCTTTTCCCGTGAGACGTAATTGTTACGCAATAACAGCAATTACCCAAGTCTTAAATGTAATTGACAACAGCAGTGCTTATTAATTTATGTATACTCAAAGCACAGACTATATTACTCCGGTCAATGGTTCAGTGTGCTCTACCACCCAAGCTGCCTGAGAGGCGCTTGAAGGTTAACAGTCATATGACCTAAGGTCACTTGCCTAAGGTGTGATCACATGTTTTACATTTGCTTCGTTGTGTCAAAAAATTTGGCTACTGGAAACTCTCCTGAAACTTGCATTTAGGTCACTTTCACATGTAAAAAATTATTCCAAAGTCGATTCATCCTCTTGGCGACAGCAGCTATCTGCAGTACCTGGTCATAAGTATTCGTGATTTTGGAAATGATGTTGTTTTTGCTAAAACGAATGCGCCGTTTAGATTCGCACCGCGAGACACATTCAGTGTTCAGAAACGCTGATTTTCTAAAAATAGATTCCCTGTCATGTGCCTGTCACGTGACATGCCTACAAGTTATCGTCTGCTTGTTTACTTCCGCTCTGGCAATGGTCTGCGCCAGTGGGTCGTATGAATCCACCGCTCAATCCGCCTACGAATCCACCAGGATTTCCACGTCTACGAACCAGTCTGGTCTACGAATTCACCTACAGCCGTAAATCACATGAATTGACAACTGACACAAAAGAATTGATTTTAAAATTATACAAAGAAGACAGAAAAATTACAGAAATTGCTCAGCTGTTGGATAGATCTTGGTCAACTATAAAAAGTGTGGTAATAAACTATCAAGCGACTGGTTCAGTTGAAAACAAGCAGCGAAACGGACGAAGAAGACTATTCACTGATCGTCGTTGATCAGGTGTGTCAAAAACAATCTTCGTGCAACATTTGGAAATATTACAAACAAATTAAACAAATATGACTCGAACATTCAGTGAGAGAGCTGTCAGAAGAAAATTTAATTTCCAAGGATATAAACGACGGATTGCCAAAAAATCAGTGTCAACTCGGGACGTTAACTTGAAAAAACGCAGATTGTGGTGTGGGGAATGCAGGAATTTCAAGGTTGATAATATTTGGAGTACATACATTTTTTCTGACGAAAGTCCGGTTGCTATATGAGGTGACAAGCGTGTGTATGTTTGAAGAAAGGGCGATGAAGTAAACCGGCCACATTTAGTGTGTCGGCCCTCGCAACGTACAGTGTCTTTGATGATACGGGTGGGGTGTCACCTTCACTCTTACCCCAGTAAATGGTAACATCAATGCTGCAAAGTATATAGACATCCTTGAAACAATCTTTGGCCAGTTACAGCCCGTCATTATACAAACGAGCCATATGTATTCATGGACGATAATGCTCCCGTACATCGGGCCAGAATTGTGAAAAACTACAAAGAAGAAAATGGTATTATTGACACAGAATGGCCCCCACAGTCTCCTGATCTCAATATAATTGAAAATATCTGGTTAAAAAATTAAGAGGCGGTTGCAACCCGTCGCACATCGCATCAACAAACCTGACGAACTTTACGCGGAAATTCTACGTGTGTGGGAAAATCTCTCACTGGATTATGTCAGAGACTTATATCGGACTTTACCTGACCGTGTACGGGAAGTGCTGCATATGAAGGGTCAACTAACAAAATATTTAAGGTAAGACTTTAAAGCGTTGTCAAGTTACACTGTTTTGAGTTTCCCTCCTTTTCCAGTGCGCATGACATCGTGAACGTCAAAATCACGAATACTTATGGCCAGGTACTGTATTTCCTCGGCATGATACGCTATACAGTGTTCATACCACCAGGGTTAGAATTGGTTTTCAGCAACCCATGCTTGTCAGGTTCCCTGACTTGGTCGACACATGTCATTACATTTCAATTGCATAGATCGATGCCCATGTTGTTGATCACTGGATGGTCTGGTCCAGGCTTGATCATTTACAGACCGCCTCCATATAGCAGCGTTAAACAACAACCCTACAAACCATTTGCCATGCAATCAGTTTTCCTGACTTTCATACCTTTGTAACAAGATCGGAGTATGATTTTACGCTGCTTTTATCAATATTCCAGCAAAAACACGGCGGGGGACACCAGAAATGGGCTTCCCACATTGAACCCATGTGGGGAATCAAACCCAGGTCTTTGGCGTGACAAGCGAACGCTTTAACCACTTGGCTACTCTACCGCCCCATATGTGATATGAACAATTTCTAAAAAAATGATTTCTCTATTTCCTATCTACTTAGAACACAGATTTGTACTATATAGGCATGTGGCCTGTCAGTTTTAACATAACATTCCCTATTCTAGGGAAAGTTACAAATTCTTGGTTCACTTATCCAAAATATTTGTGTTGCAGTGTGGGGTAAGCATCTGGGAAGCATTTCCTTTTCCACATTCCGATTTTAAACTAAATGTTCCTTGTGAGTAGTATGGTTGTATAATCTTGTAAAAAGTTAAACTATTAAAGAATAAATCTGAGACAGAAAGACAGAAACTATATTAAATACTCTTCACCACCCCGTTCCTTTCTTCTCTGCATATGTATCATAAAGTTCTCGGAGATGTACCAGCAATTGCTTGATACCAACTCGCTCTCGGGCTGACACAGCAAATATGGGCAGAGTCACATGATCTCGGAGAGCTTCAAGGTTCTTGTCAGCTTCAGGAAGGTCGACCTTGTTGGCCACAACAGCGCATGGTCTCTTTGAGAGACCTTCCTCGTACTGATCCAGCTCAAACTGGAGGTCATGTAGCTGTTTCCAGGGTTCATCAACAGAGAGGTCAAGGACATATAGAAGGCATGTACATCTTTGAATGTGTCGTAGAAATGAGATTCCGAGACCTCTGTTGAGATGTGCGCCGGAAATCAGTCCTGGTATGTCAGCAACTGTGAACAAAACATGAATGAGTGAGAAGGGGGCTGACAGACAACAGAGAGAGTGAGTGAGTTTAGTTCTACACCGCTTTTAGCAATATTCAAGCACCAGAAATGGGCTTCACACATTGTAGCCAGACAGACAACAGAACTCAAGTAAATATTTCTGAGCATGTTTTAAAATATCTGACACTCATCATTCTCACCACTTCCCCAAACTTCCAAAACAACCCACAACCACATACAATACTGTGCTTACAACCATTGATAATATCAATATAAATCATGAGTAAACAGAGGCTACACTCTTCTGGGAATGCGTTACCTCCCTTACATCAATAGCCCTACTTTGAACATTGTACGAGTAATACTGTGCAGATGAGGACATATGGTGAATCTGGTAAGATTGGGAAGACGGTGACAGCCAATTACCCAGATAATGTATGAGTATTGAGTATTTACTAACACAAAATCATTAACATGTGGAACTGATGTTGAAAAAATAAGTAAATAATTCTGCTTAACACATTGTTGTCACACAACCTGAAAACATTGATCTATGTGTTACAATCAGCTACTGCCTAGTGGATGAACCATCTGTCTTGACAGTGGTAGTTTGATCCTTGACTCAAACCTAACACAGAAAATGCTATTACCCAGCCTGGCTGCCGTTGTACAAAACAACTGTGGCCGAGATGATTTTATATTTGTTTTGTAAATATTTAAGAAATATTTTTAGAATACAAGCTAGAACACTTACACAGTATACAGAAAGTAACAATAGATTTACCACAGCAATTATATAACTCTTAAACTTCACCATAGCCACTGTCACTCTAATGACAAGCGCATTGCATTGTCTGCCTTGTCCCATATCCTTATTATGTAAGTCTCCTTACCTACAGTTCAACTTTATTTCATCAAGCAGTTGTCAGATACTACTCTTACAAGTCAGAGGTCTTACACATGTAATGCTGAGAAATACTTTGGCTTTTTGTGGACCGAGTGGCTGTGGACCTCACTTCTATTTATGCATATATAAGGTCAGTTTGTGTTTTGCTTTCATATTTATGTATTTATATATATGTCTGTATAGTTGTATATGAATAATGCATTGATAAAATATATTTCTCTGTTGAACCAACAAATTAACTTGCCATTGAGTGTGTGTTATTGACTAGTAGTTCATAATTAGTATATAAGTATATTTAAATGTTCAGATATTCTACTAGCTTTGAAGGTAATATAATTTCTCTTTTAATCCATGAACTTATGTCCTATATTTTTATTTCCATTTTTCCTGGTTGCTCATCATTGTGTAAAATTTGTAGAATATCCCGATTGGACACTGCCACCTTAATAAGCTGCCAGCTCATTGCCACACAGTGGTAAGTCAGGTGTACAGATATATTGACTATATATCTTGACAATTTGTGGAGACAGTAATGTGTCAGCTTCCTAAGTATACATTGTAATCTGCACGAGTTAATCTTTTCAGTTTAACTGTATCCACTGTTCCCTTTTGTATATTATCCATGTATAATTCATAGATGTTGTGTGATATGGCTGGTGTAATTAATTTATCAGATATTTTAATAGTAGTTTTGTATAATATTTACAGAGCTGGAAACTGATTAGTAAACTTTGTTTACACAATAAAGAGATTGCTGTCGACTCACAACCCAGTAGCTGTTCTGCGTTATTCTTTCAACTGGAACCTCGTCCGCTACTACACAACCTTAGTGCTAAGACTACCTTAAGAGTATGTTAAGGGAGTTATTGTCACCTTAGCGCTAAGATGACTTTGTACAACGGCACCCAGGTGCTCAGCAATAGCTCAGTCAGGGGACAAACTAGGGACTGGTGGGTACAGAGTCAGTATTTTGTGTCTGATGGTGCATGGTATTGCATAGCACTACAAACTGGAATAATCTTGAACCCATCTTGAACCACAATTTAAACCCCATTATGCTTCAAGTATTTATCCTTTCCATTTTTATCAGATTCCATGGGATGTGGATTTTATCGTCACATATAGTGCTGAGAATGTTCACAGGTTCACAAGTGTCTGCTTCAGACATAAGAGACAGGAGATTTATTATTGGGCTGGCAGGGAAAACAGGAGGTTAACAAAAACTAAAACTAATAATGATATAGCCACTCATATAGCGGTTAACTTCACACCGAAGGGACAAGCCCTAAACACATACAACACGATGGACATCCAGGTGGCAGGGAGAAGCTCTAAGAACATACAACACTATGGACATCCAGGAGGCAGGGACAAGCTCTAAGCACATACAACACAATGGACATCCAGGAGGCAGGGACAAGCTCTAAGCACATACAACACTATGGACATCCAGGAGGCAGGGACAAGCTCTAAGCACATACAACACTATGGACATCCAGGAGGCAGGGACAAGCTCTAAGCACATACAACACAATGGATATTATTACCCCTGATAACCCAAGATGCCTGTGAGGTGCTAGAAGGTTAACAGTCATATGACTTATCCCACCAGGAACCCAATTTCTACTGGGTAAACAGAAGCAGTTTTGAACAAACTCACTTGCTTAAGGTGAGATCACATGTATGCTTCGTTGTGGGGCAGGACAGAAGTTCTAGAGAGTCAAGCTGCCAGACATGGTCACCTATCCAAGGACTCTGTGACCAATGTTGCTTAACTTCAACTGATTTGCGGGTACACCTACAGAATAGCGGATACCTACCACCCTAACCCTAACCCTTACCCTAACTCTAAGTAAACCCGCATGCTTTCAAAGATGGCGGAAGGTAACCGGTATTCTGTAGTCTTACTGATTTGTGTCCCCCTCTATGCACAAGACTATACACCATCACACATGTGGGAGGGTAATGAATAATTCAACATGCTATTATAAAATATCAAGTGGTTCTGTAGTGGTTCTTCCTGGGAGGGTAATGAATAATTCAACATGCTATTATAAAATATCAAGTGGTTCTGTAGTGGTTCTTCCTGGGAGGGTAATGAATAATTCAACATGCTATTATAAAATATCAAGTGGTTCTGTAGTGGTTCTTCCTGGGAGGGTAATGAATAATTCTACATGCTATTATAAAATATCAAGTGGTTCTGTAGTGGTTCTTCCTGGGAGGGTAATGAATAATTCTACATGCTATTATAAAATATCAAGTGGTTCTGTAGTGGTTCTTCCTGGGAGGGTAATGAATAATTCTACATGCTATTATAAAATATCAAGTGGTTCTGTAGTGGTTCTTCCTGGGAGGGTAATGAATAATTCAACATGCTATTATAAAATATCAAGTGGTTCTGTAGTGGTTCTTCCTGGGAGGGTAATGAATAATTCAACATGCTATTATAAAATATCAAGGTTCTGTAGTGGTTCTTCCTGGGAGGGTAATGAATAATTCAACATGCTATTATAAAATATCAAGTGGTTCTTCCTGGGAGGGTAATGAATAATTCAACATGCTATTATAAAATATCAAGTGGTTCTGTAGTGGTTCTTCCTGGGAGGGTAATGAATAATTCAACATGCTATTATAAAATATCAAGTGGTTCTGTAGTGGTTCTTCCTGGGAGGGTAATGAATAATTCAACATGCTATTATAAAATATCAAGTGGTTCTGTAGTGGTTCTTCCTGGGAGGGTAATGAATAATTCAACATGCTATTATAAAATATCAAGTGGTTTTGTAGTGGTTCTTCCTGGGAGGGTAATGAATAATTCAACATGCTATTATAAAATATCAAGTGGTTCTGTAGTGGTTCTTCCTGGGAGGGTAATGAATAATTCAACATGCTATTATAAAATATCAAGTGGTTCTGTAGTGGTTCTTCCTGGGAGGGTAATGAATAATTCTACATGCTATTATAAAATATCAAGTGGTTCTGTAGTGGTTCTTCCTGGGAGGGTAATGAATAATTCAACATGCTAATATAAAATATCAAGTGGTTATGTAGTGGTTCTTCCAGGGAGGGTAATGAATAATTCAACATGCTAATATAAAATATCAAGTGGTTATGTAGTGGTTCTTCCAGGGAGGGTGATGAAAAAATGTACAAGGACATTGGTCCTCAACAGTCCTGTTATAATTTAGTGTGCGCATTCGGTGAATTGAAGTATCGTATCTAAAACAAGTATTTGACACTAACATGGCAATGTCCCCACTGCTAAAGAAGATTGAAAGATATTGGATACAACAGTGTATGAGATATCGCATTAACAAGAGTTTGAAAAGTGGTCAAAGTGTCGTGGTGACCTTGAAAACGAGGCCAAGGTGACCAAAATCGACTGGTGTCTGCGTAATCCACAAATTTAGGCTGTCACCAATTTTGAAGACATTGGGTACAACAGTTCATGAGATAAAAAAAATCAGCACGTGCGTACAGACACGGACACGCCTGAATACATAATATTTGAAAATTTGTGAATCGAATGTATTAGGGGTGACTATCAGGGGGAATGAAGTATTGCGATAGTCTATTGTGGCCAACTATTGCAATAGTTCCTTTCTCCTTGAATTGACTCATTTGAAGTCATTTCCCAAATGAAAATATAGGTCATATGAAGTAAAAACAAGCTGAAGTAGTTTCAGTTTCATTTAATAACTGACAAGAAACTTGAAATCCAGATCAAGTTTGTTTAAGAGGTAACAGGGGCAGACATTTCTAAATCAAAGTGAATGAATCTGGTACTTTCTGTATCGATAGTTTTTCGCATTTATCAAAAGAAGTCAGTTACTAAACTATCGATAGTCACATGTACTTTCTGGATCGATAGTTTTTCGTTTATACCATTAAATTACTATCGGAGACTCAACAATTGCAATCCATCGATAGTTTGATGCATCATTACAGCCCTAGGACATATCCCTTCATGAATTCAATTCACTTTTCAGGTCATTAGAAACAAATATTTACGCATATGTTTCAAAAAGTGTTTTTACTAATAACTTGTTTTGTCTGTTTGTACTCTACACATAGTTAGTTGTTTATCTAAGTGAATAAAAGAAAAATGGATTATGTCCCAGTTATGCAGTAACTCATGTACCGAAGTATATGTTTGGTATAGAAACAGGGGCTGAGGTATCATAAATGATATCCTGTTCAACATTCTCACCAGCGATCTGTTCGAAGTCATCATACATCACCATGCCGACATGAGGGTTGAGGGTTGTGAAAGGATATGATGCCACCTTTGGTCGTGCTCGTGAGATTGCCCGCAGAAGGGTAGACTTCCCAGCATTCGGGAACCCTATCTAACATAAAAAAATATTTGAATTTTAACGATAAATTGTTATATTATTATATTGTTATTATTCATAAATACTTATCCTATTTCAGGTTATACACTTTATCTTGTTCCTATGACCACAATCTGGAACAAGTTTTCAACCTCTTAAACACCTTGACCAAACACACCCCAGCTCCATCTGTTGATGTAGGCCTTCACACCTAACTCATGGAATGCATCCAGTCATACTCCACTTGATCATGTGACTTCTTTATCTTCATTCAGTTTCTCGTTTTCTGAGATTGAAGACGTCCTTTCCTTTGAAGATTCTCCCTTGACTATTCTAAGTGTTTCTATGTTGAAAACTTCACCATATAAGCAATATCAGTATGGAAGGGGTCTGCAAATAATCGAGTCTGGACCAGACAATCCAGTGATCACCAGCATGAGCATCAATCTACTTAATTGGGATACATGGCCATGTGTCAACCAAGTCAGCGAGTCCGACCACCAGATCCCATTAGTCGCCTCTTAAGACAAGCATAGGTTGCTGAAGAAAACATTCTAACCCGGATATTCACCTCGAATTTAAAGAATGGAACTCATGACCAAAACCATGTATCCTGGAAGCAAGGGGTGCCTATCAGCACAGCAACCAAAACCTTGTATCCTGGAAGCAAGGGGTGCCTATCAGCACAGCAACCAAAACCATGTATCCTGGAAGCAAGGGGTGCCTATCAGCACAGCAACCAAAACCATGTATCCTGGAAGCAAGGGGTGCCTATCAGCACAGCAACCAAAACCATGTATCCTGGAAGCAAGGGGTGCCTATCAGCACAGCAACCAAAACCATGTATCCTGGAAGCAAGGGGTGCCTATCAGCACAGCAACCAAAACCATGTATCCTGGAAGCAAGGGGTGCCTATCAGCACAGCAACCAAATCCATGTATCCTGGAAGCAAGGGGTGCCTATCAGCACAGCAACCAAAACCATGTATCCTGGAAGCAAGGGGTGCCTATCAGCACATCAATCAAAACCATGTATCCTGGAAGCAAGGGGTGCCTATCAGCACAGCAACCAAAACCATGTATCCTGGAAGCAAGGGGTGCCTATCAGCACAGCAACCAAAACCATGTATCCTGGAAGCAAGGGGTGCCTATCAGCACAGCAACCAAAACCATGTATCCTGGAAGCAAGGGGTGCCTATCAGCACAGCAACCAAAACCATGTATCCTGGAAGCAAGGGGTGCCTATCAGCACAGCAACCAAAACCATGTATCCTGGAAGCAAGGGGTGCCTATCAGCACAGCAACCAAATCCATGTATCCTGGAAGCAAGGGGTGCCTATCAGCACAGCAACCAAAACCATGTATCCTGGAAGCAAGGGGTGCCTATCAGCACAGCAACCAAAACCATGTATCCTGGAAGCAAGGGGGGCCTATCAGCACAGCCAGATGTATTACCTTCAACTACTGTCGACCAAGTCAAAACACTGGTAAGACGTATACATTCAACCTTACAATCAGGTTGCATCTGGGATCTGACAATAAACAGATCCTAGTATTTCTACAGGAAGAAACACTGAACTACAAATTAACACCACAGGCAAAATGGTCAAATTTAATTTCCAAATCATAAATGCATTCCAAATCAACCATTAAGAGAAAACTCCTCACCAGTCCTGCATGCGCCATTGTTTTCAGTTCTACTAGCAGAACTCGTCTCTGGCCCTCAGCACCTGCTTCTGCATATGCAGGGGCACGATTCTCATTGGACAGGAAGAAGTGGTTACCATGACCACCAGCACCTCCCCGTGCAGCCACAAAGTACTCCCCACTGGCCTCCAGGCTGGACAGCATCTTCCCATCCTCATCTTTCACAACAGTGCCAACTGGAACCTTGAAATTGGTCTTTCAAACTTAATTAAAAAATTTATTTATGTGATTTTCACCCCACCCATTTCCTTGTCAAACTCTCCGTCTGTACTATAAAACACCATATACTGAGTCAAGTCAAACATTAACACAGGCAGTATGAACAGTTTTGAATAATTACTCACTACGTCCATTTTTGTAACATTTAGAAGACAATCAAATCATGAATTCTTTGTAGAGAGTCAGGGACTGTTGAGCTAAGTATTTCAGCTGGTCTATACTAAGTTGCTCTTTTTGAGAATACACTCACTTTTTGCCTAAGCTAAACAATCTGTTTTCACACAGGAGCTTATTTACTTTGTGCTAAAATGCACGTGTTAATATATCTAATATTTATATATTATCTAAGACATATGCCATGTGCCATCAAAAAAGCATTGGGTGTGAGCACATATGCAAGTGTTTCTTGTTACTCACGGCACCAATAGCCAATATTTTCACTGCAATGTGCATGCGTGAGGGTACGTACAAAAATACAGAGAATGGTATTATGAGCATCGACCCAAGCTGCTGGGGCACACTGGCATGTGAAGCCACTTGGCCCAATAACCTGATCCAACTTACCGTCAGATTTGGTTTTACACCACTTTTAGCAATATTCTAGCCACCTCACCGCGTGACGAGTGGACGCTTTAACCACTAGGCTACCCACCCCACTGCCTCTCAATCCAACTTACAAGCATAGCTTGATTGGGACCAGTTCAAACCTGTCCCCAGTCCACTCATTCCCTCAGACAAGCACTGGGTGACTGGGACCAGTTCAAACCTGGAACGCCCACCAGTCCCCAGTCCACTCATCCCTCAGACAAGCACTGTGTGACTCGGGATATATTCTATGAGGGTCCTGACTTGAATCCAGTCCGAAGTGTGCAGTCAACAAACATACCAGCAGACATCGTCATCCTTTATCAAGTTAAGTTTTAAAATGTAATCAGAAGCGGATCTGTTTTAACAGAAACTGAACAGGCTTATCAGAATACACCTCCTCAAAACAACAGGTTTCTAGTTTTCATGAGTTCCAACCCCCACGAGAGAAAACGTTTGAGATGCCGGGATCCAAGGGCCATCATCCCTAACTGGGCTAATCAAACGTATAATTGCAAATTGCAAGTTACTGAAGACAATATATTTTGTGTGATTTTGAATGAATTTGTATTTCTATTTTTCATATGAACCCAGTTTAGCATGAGATTTATCAGTTTTGTCGTGAGAGCATGACATTAGTTATAAATGCGTGGGATTTGACAGGTATGCATATTTTGTACTCGATCAAAATATCAGGATAGAGGGTAAAATGATAGGAACTCCAGTTCTTGTGAATCATATACATAAAGTTACTGGTTAGAATAGGTTTTCAGCAACCCATACTTGTTATAGTAGGCAAGGGGGGTTGGGGTAGCCCAGTGGTTAAAGTGTTCGCTCGTCACACCGAAGACGGGTTTGATTCCCCACATGGGTACAATGTGTGAAGCCCATTTCTTGTGTCCCCCCACCATGATATTGCTGGAATATTGCTAAAAAGCAGCGTAAAACCATACTCACTTACTGTAAAGGGCAAGTAGCGGAATCAAGTGGTCTCACAAATATTGTGAATCATCGTCCCCAGCAGTCAAATATGATACCTTATTTCAAGCTGACCGTCACATCAAAACCTACCTCTACCATCAAGTGTTCTGCATTCTTGCCATGGCAGTGTCTGGCACGACCTTTGACACCACCCTCTGCTCTAATCACAGGGTCAAGGTCAGCCAGAGACTTCCTGTTTACAGAAGCTGCAACAATCATGTTACATACCTATAGGCATGTGCTTAGATCTCAGCCAACCACAAGATAAACCATGAATTTGGAGAAGAATGTGTATCTTCAGATTTTCAAATGTAATAGAATATTTCACACAAGGTTTAAATTGGTGAAATACATTGGCATTTTTCATAACACCAGCAATTTAGCAAGCATTCCAAACTGGAACTTTTCAAAAGTTCTCATTTTCTAAAATAATTTTTAATAACATTGCAAAGTAAAGTTTCATTCCATGCAATTATGTAAACAAAATCCCTAATTCTGTTGGTTCTGATATCAGTACAATACGATTCACCTTGACAAAGCTATCACAGTTATTATTTCTACAGGTATATCACAGGTATGTTAACGTAAATGAGGAAATCTTAAATTCCCATTTGGAATTTTTTCATTACAACTGGGGTAGACTTGGCACTGAATTTCAGCCTATGAGCAGGACAAGATAAATCTCTTAACACACAAAGTTTACCTAAACTTTCAACATGGTGAACACCAACATTTTCAACATCTGCACTGCGGTGATCACACTGACAGCAGGTCAAATATAATGTAAGGTTGTAAAAGACAAATAAACTAATCAGTGGATTGGACGACCATACTCTGCGTCTCGATTGAATGTCACGGCACTGGAATGTTACTCACAATGTTAATCACTGGCTTGTTGGATTTCAGTCGAAAAAATGACAGGACACCATTAGTTTTGACTTGATTACAGCATATTGCATACACCACGTAACACAAGGCTGTACAAAACCTACCCTGTCTCATAAATAACATGATCACAATCTGAACTATGATAATCTTCAGCAATAACAACCCTCACCTTTGAACACAACATGGCCTCCATTGCCACCATTCCCGCCATCTGGTCCCGCCCACTCTTTTCGAGGGAGACTTGTGAAGGCCATACAGCCATGCCCTCCATCACCACCAATCACCTCAACCTTCCTGAAGTCCACAAAATGTTTGGCCTGAAACCAACCAAAAAACACGTTATTATTTCTCATTATTTTGGTTGTCATGGTTTCCTTTGCTATAGCCACTACTCTACTGGTCAATATATGTCTTCACTGAATGCTCTCATTGGCGATTTCCATGTAGGTGGGAAAACACTATTTTCATATTTCCCGCAATAATCGCACAGGTGGAAATGGACCAGTGAGAGCAGTTTTCTGTTTCACAGTCGTTCAGAAATTTACAGAAACTCGATGTTTACTGAAGAGAGGCTAAACGTTTGTTCAAAACAGACGTGAGTTGAGTTGAAATGGGATTTAACAGCACACTTAAGAATATTTTGCTCATATGATGACGTGCATGGGTGTGTATGTGTGGCTGCAAGTACTAGCCCAGACTTGAGCTGGTGTTATAGTGCTAGCTCACTGAGACACCATGCACCAAATAAGCATGAATACCCCACTCAGACACATTATACTGACTCCGTGCCGGCCGGTCCTTGTTGTACCCATTAATGCCAGGCAGGGACCATATTTTAACATCTTTTGGTGTGACGCATCCAGGGATTGAACCCACGATCTTACCCTCTCCGGGCAGATGCTCTAACCACTACACCACAGAGGCGGTCTGTTCAAAGCAGAGGGTAGTGGTAATGAGAGGGTCAGTGCTCAAATATGAAATGCAATTGGACAAAATGAATACGATGAGCACAAAGGTAAAAGAATGGCCTACAAGCTCAGCACAGTTTTTGTCGAAAAACGTAAGGTTTGATTGAACCGCACCTTAAAATAGTTGGGCTGCCTGGTTTTCGATCAGGCTTTTAGCATCAGGAGTGTCATCCCTTTGTATATTTTATATCACGGCTTAACGGTAGAATTTTCTAAAATCTATGTTTCTCCACCAATTTCGTTCAAAATTGAAATACTAGTACGTAACATATACAAACAATATATGATTGCAATAGTTTAGATTTTTATCTTTAAAACCTACTGCCCAAACAGTGATTGGAACCCCTGTGAATATATCACTTGTTATGTGGCAGTGTTATTCATTGTGTAACAATGTTCCAAGTGTAATACATATATAGAACGTCATGCTAGTGCATTTGGATGTTTTGTATTGAACGAGACGATGTCATGGGTGCAGAGAAACAACGAAGTTCGAAGAACAAGTTGTTTCTCTGCACCCATGACATCTTCGAGTTCAATACAAAACATCCATATGCACTAGTATGACGTTCTGTATTTATTATATACCCTCAGATCTTGCATTAATCTGTTACTTAATAAAACATATCATAGCGTAGCAATGTAGAACCGGCAGGAGTTCAATTCGGAATCTGGGGTGCAATACAGAATTTGATGATGTCATCCGTATTGCACCCCTGTATTGCTATCCTAAGTTTACATGGGTATGTAATAAAGACATTTTCAGCGCATGTAAAGGTAAAACCATGAAATATATCTTTTAACAAAGTGGAAATGTATGGGTACACAGATTTCAATCTGTCTCTACTGTCTCTGTTCCTGTGTTGTTGGCTTGGTTTAAGGTTTGGGAAACTAAAGGAGTAGCATCAGGTAAAACTTATTGATACATAAACAAGGATTGCTCCCTTGCCCCATATACACATTGAAAACAACATCAGGGGCCCTTATTTAACAAATAGTCAGTGAGTGAGTATGGTTTTTTCGCCACTTTTTGTAATATTCCAGCAATATCACGGTTGGGGACACCATAAATGGGCTTAACACATTGTATTTGTACCCATGTGAGGAATCGAACACAGGTGTTTGGTGTGATGAGCAAACACAATAACCACTAGGCTACCCAACTGCCCCTATTAAATAAATAAGTGGCATTTACACTAGTGTAACCATGGTTATGTTGCCCAGATGACACGAGGATTTTGAGATAAAACATCACTAGACATAATGATTTTTCCATTGAAATTATAATTTCTATAAATATAAATACTTGCAATGAACCATACTAAGCCATGTATAATACATGTATCTGTTTTCTGTCAGCTAAAGTGAATTTTAAGGTGTCAATAGCCTTCATTTCACCATGGTTGCTGTAAATAACAGTGAGTTGTACACTGCCAACAAATTTACACATGATTTCGTTGAATTTACCGTAAACAATACTGAATGAAATTTGAATAAAATTAATGAAATAGATTAAAGACATAAATGAAGACATACAGTTATTAATAACCAGGCAGTGTAATTACATATTAACATTGTGTATTCAAATTAATATTAGTTGACAAGGTATTTTGGGTGCCACATGCTCATGGTAATGAGTGAGTGAGTTAAGATTTCTAGTCACATCAGCAGTATTTCACCCATATGGTGACCAAAACAAATTATACATTTATGACACATAAATCAAGAATATAAAAACCTGTTGAAGAACTACATTAAAAATAACCAGAAAATCACACATACAAATGTAAAACCAGCATGTAAATCTGAAACCATAGACAATACAACATATAAAACAAGCTAAGGAAGGATAACAATATATGGATGAACAACTTCTTTATTGCTGTGACAGCGACATTTCGGTGTAGGTTCTAACACCGTTATCAAGTAAGTGATGAACAGCATCAAGCTACAGTCGTCAACAACTGAAGGTAGATCACCATACTAAGGACCACTTATTTAATTATAACTGACCAGGTCAAAAAGATCCTTAATTATTTTTACACTGAAATATTGATCCCTTGTGATGGTAAAATCATTACAGTCAAGCAGGACATGCTTCACTCTGATTATTTCATCACTCACCTTTCAACAGGTACTCATGAGTATATCTTGAATGACTTCGTATTTATATAAATGTTGATTTCCAGTTACAATAAAAGTTCTCTGGTTGCATAGCATGCAATTTCCGGCCCTGCATAGAGGCATGAGTAATAGTCACAGCAGTGAGTCACCATGGTCATAAAGCCACAAACACGCAGAAAAAGACTATATACATATATTCACAGCCTCAGATGTCACCATTTCACTCAACAAATTCCAAAATTTTCTGAGCCCTCACCCCCTAAACCTACACCAATAAGGTTGCTACCTCCCCTACCCACACCGACAACACTGTTTGGTTGACCAGTACCTCATTGGGGCACCAGTGTTGGGAGTTGACCCACTCATATCTAACTGCATGGGTCCAGGACCCTATTCAGATAAATGCCACAAGGATCCCTGCATAAATATTGAGAACAATGACATCCCTTCATTACTACATATTTTTTATGGGCCCTTACTACATATCCATATGACCTGACACTCAAATACCTGGGATTCCTTGCCTTTTGCTTTGTTTGGATTAAGAGGCTTGGCTGCAAGATGACGAGTTTGGGAAAGTCGCACCAGCTGCCGCAGAGCTGTCGACAACAGCAGCGATGACCTTTTCATCTGCAACAACATCAGTAGATTAAAAGACTACATGCTAAAGTTCATTGTTTATTGCCTAAAACTTTTGTTGCAGTACCTGCTGTATATAGAAAGAGCCAATTTTCACAAATGTAGAAAGAGGCAATTTTCACTCTACGTATTAAGAGTCAATTTTCACTCTCTACTTAGAAAGATACTATTTTCACTCTCTACATTGAGAGAGGCAATTTTCACTCACTCATTATGTATTTTACTGATTTTAGCATCTGCATATGTTACTTCATCAAAAATCCATTTTATTTAAATACATTTTGAGACCTCTGATCGTGTAAAACAATCGGATCAAAGACTCAATTCCCTTTTTCAAATCAAAACTTTGAATATATATATATATTAGTCATTTTCATACATCCACACTGAAATCATCAGCTAAATAACTTCCACTTGTATATTCAATTTCATTCTGAATGGCTTATAACAGTTAAACCACTGTGTCTTACCCCGGAATAATATTACTGGCTATTATGAATCACTGTCACTTAATCTCTTGATAAAGTCGATGTTCAGTTAGTCTCAGTCTGTGTGTATGTTTATAACAGGTGACATGAAAATATTATCCCATACATGTATTTATTATGCACTGAGTTGATAAAATCATTTATATCAATGATTGATACCATCCTTTGCAAAGTGAAATGGGCTACTTAATGTCTGTGAATGGGCTGCTTAATGTCTGTGTGAAAGTGAAATGGCTACTTAATGTCTGTGAAAGTGAAATGGGCTACTTAATGTATGTGTGTGAAAGTGAAATATATCAAAAACTATTCGATCAACACCAGCATAGTTTCTTTAAGTTATCTGCATTAGCCCATGCCCCTATTGCCTCACCCTCAACCACGGGTGACGGCATTTGTACCTTTGGACAATACACAAAGTGAGAGAGAGTGAGTGCTTTATCTCATTTCCCTATATACATTCATCGAGAGACCTTAGTTGTCTAAACATGATATCTTTTCATAATTCACACCTCAACTGATTTGATTTGACTAGTGTGCATTCACACTAAATTGTATTACACTGTAACAATCGTTAAAAAGCATCATTTTAATTATATATCAAAAAGCATTTATAATAGAACCTAGTACGAATTTCATAACGTATTGAGTTAAAAGTGGACAACATGATCCATCGTTTGTCAAGGAATGATCTGCTTCATTTTATATTGTGGGAATTTAACTATGATAACTGATTGATCAGCACCTTTATGATCTGGCGATAGATTCACAGGCTTGTGCAAGACTCATAGCGTATCCGTGAAGCTTGTCACGTTACAGGTAAACTTCCTGACGAGTGACGGCACATGTAAGCCTAAAGGTTGAGGTCATAGGTCGAAAAAATCTCACTGCGGAATGCCTCCTAAAAGTTTCGATGTTCCATAACTACTATTGATTAAATTTTGACATCCAATGCATATCATTGGAACGGCAAAATGACTCTGAATTGCGTCAAATATGTTTTATAGTGTTTTCAGCAAATAGCTTCACCGTTCAACATTTGCTGCTGGACATAAAATCAGGCGAGGTCAGACTTCCGGTGTGTATTCCAGACGGCGGCCAGTAACACTAATCATGGGTCTCAAGTCAGAGGACGAAATTTTACACAATTCCATGACGGAGGACGACCCAAACAGTAACATTCAGTTTAACAAAGCTGCGAAACAAACAAGATGGGGCCCCCGGCACGCCGGAGCAAAAGAATTGGCGAGCCAGTACACGGCAGGTAGGTCAGCTGTCAAGTGTCAGAACTTGCTTGGCAACCTACAAATAATTCTGATAGTGATGCAAGCGCGCCAAGTACTCCATTGCATTGCTATAGAAATGATAGCTTTACATAGGTAATATTCCCGACCCTATACGTCATGTATTAAACAGTGTGTTTCGCAAAATCGTAGATCGCCTTTATATAACAATATGTTCACTTCCTGAATGTTATAGGCCAAGCTATGCTTACAATATGCATATTTGGGTTGTTTGTATCAACTGTTGGTGGATTGAATCAGCTGTGTTATTTGTGGATTGAATCGTTTCTCTAAACCGCAGGGTCTCGCCCATTATTCACCACTGCAGAATGTTCAGAATGGGATTACATGACTGATGTTAGTTATATAACTAGAGCGGTAGGATAGCCTTGTGGTTAAATGTTTGGTCGTGACACCAAAGACCAGGGTTCAATTCCCCACATGGACACAATGTGTAATGTTGTTGAAAATTGCACAAACTGGCAAAAAACCATACTCACTGTTGTATAACTAGTAATGGTAGCATAATCATTGCCAGTATTTGTTTTGACCACTGACACTCATTGAAATCCCAAATTATTATTTGATTTATTTTCTATTTCTAAACCCTACTGTTAAGTGCAAAACAATGATACATTGTGGACATTGATATACTGTAGTAAAGATAACTTTGACAATTGTTTTATGTGTTTCTGATCTCCAACCTCAACATGCTCAACCATAAACAGGCAAGTGGGTGAAAAAGAATTAAAAGTTAAATTTCTTCTGTAACTTATGTTATATTTGGGATTACACTTTCTCAGTAAAGGACAGATTCTAGTACTTTTGTTGGGTTGAGTCCCATCCGGGATTCGAACCCACACCCTCAGAGTCAAGCACCTAATCGCCAGCACACAAAGTCAGCCACCAAATCCACTCAGCCACCGCTACTTCCAATAGTTTACACAGTCACTGATCATGGTGATTGTGTAAACTATTTTATGACATTTTAGAGTTCAGAACCCTTGTTACCTGTCTTAAACATATAATTTAAAAGAATTTTGTTATTTTATGTAGGGTCAGCTGGAGATGGAACACACAGAAACGAATGTGGAAAGGCATTTGTGTGTGTATGTGTCTAAGAGATGATTATATGTTTTTCACTTAACATCTGTCCTTTATATATATTGCCCTTTACATTGCCCCTGTCAGCATTTTTTAATTTTAATGTTTAGATTGTGGCACATATGCTTTTTTTTCAATAATCAATATTCACATGCCACTTGTGAACATCTAACATATTGTTCAAGTTGTACTATTGAATCATGTATAGGTCAAATAAGTATGCACCAGCTTAAACCTTCAATAACTCAAGACTTTCTTGTATGACCATGTTGATATTCATCCAACTAGCAATGCATGTTTTCCAGGCAGCAGAAAAAAATGTCTAGGTGATTTAATTGCAGAGATCCAGCCTGTCACAGTGTCAGGTGTGATGTGAAGTTATGAATATGTAATTTGCAGAACATGTTGCATTACCATGATTATTCAAGAGAAATTAGGCAGGAAAAACAACTGGTATGCATTGTCATAAGCCTTATGTTACAACTTTCAGTTTTTGTCCTAAGATTCATTTCTATGCTTATACTATAGCAGCTAGTTCCAAGTATCCCAGGTGTTGCGGAGGATGGACCCCCTGTTTTGGTTTAAAAAACATTGTACATTGTATTTATTAACATATTATGGAACATGGATACCGTTTTAAGTTTTTCCCTCTGGATCTGATTTGAATGTATCATGTCAAGGTTGGAATTTCTTTGTTGTTCACAGTTGGTTAAAAAGTAATATTGGGAACACTCAGAACAAACCTGGTCTGGAAGACACTACAACATAGAATTGCTTTACCTTACATACATACATACAAACATTTGTATAGCGCCCATATCCAGTACATCTGCTCAAAGGTGCTTTGTTTTTCCTCGATCATTGGATGTCCATCACAACGGCACATCATATTTTCAATCTCAACTCCCTGGGGATCATACAACTCTTGCTGCCTACTAGGCGCACCGAGTTAATGTGGCTTTCCCATCCTTATGAGGTACCCATTCACAGCTGGGTGGACTGGGACACATAGTCACAGTACTTTGTCCAACTTTACTGCACGTTGCTGTACCCGCAACTAGGTGTTTGCACGTATTCATGTGGCCACCATCTGGTCATATGCCAACGGATTCGTGGGTTCTTTTAAGTGCACAGGGTTGTGTACTGTACACTAGGGGTTGTGACAACACTGAAAGAGTCTGCACACAAAGTTGACTCCAAGGTTTTTACACCCGGTCACAGGTGGGCTGGATCCCGGCACCTCCAAGCTCGCTGGATTACTAGTAGCCTGGCTGCCTTAGACAGCTCACCCACCGTGCCCCTTACATAAGTTCTCACATCCGGACCCCCTAAAGATTCAAAGTGATCCAAGTTCATGTGGATGTTAAAATTGTATGTTAGTATCGTTTTCAGTTTTTGAGTATGAGATATAAATAACAGCTGTGGGTATCATTATGCGATACATAATTTATATATTCCTTTTTAATCTCGATCCAATCAGTCTGATGTTCACTTAGAATGTTTAGTCTGGCGATGTGATTCATGTTCTGTGTTTGAACAGTTCACAAAAATGATGGGATGATATGAAAGACTGATGAAGCAGTCAACTTGACAAACAGTAACTTATATACCCAGTTATCCATCTAATACAACTTACAAGCCCAATCCAACAAACACTGTACCCTTTAACACATAGATTTGGTTCAGTATGTTGCACATTTATATTTGTGTAGGAAAAAGTAATTCTATTAAAGTATTATCGTGATTATGATTGATAAATAACTGATTTGTGCAAAAACAGCACTAATTATTGCCAAGTGTTAATTTGATCACATACATTGTACAAACACAGGATTTAATCATTAAATTGTAACAATTCAACAGACTTTTGATAGTATGTATTTTCTTTTCCATTTGTTCTATATGCATGATCTAATGACTGATGACAATATGTGAGGTCATTCAGCTGTACTGAACAATTGCAAGGCTCATGTAAACAGCAGACCTCCTGTCACCTTTCTTTGGATCACTTGGATGCTTCCAGCTGCTCAGCAGGTTCAGTAAAACCTAGCATGCAAGGAGAGTGTAGTGTTAGCAGTATTGCTGTAAATAGCACTTGTAGTTTATGGAGACTTTCAACATCTGTGCCATGTCTACTGCATGCAAAATAGGAGGACAGCCCTTTCACATACCAGGATTCTACGATACTGGGTTCAAATCTTAGACTACACGAAAATTATCAGGGCTCCAGAAAATGTTTTAGTACTGGATATTAATTGTTGTATTTGGTTATTCAATATCATCTGTACTTCCCTGAGGTAAATATATTCGGGAATTTCTCAGTAGGTAGATATATTTCTCAGATTTGTGATGGATTGTTCACTGCAGTAGAGGTAATGCTGCAGTCCATTGAAACAAAGATGGGAAAGATCACATGTGTGCAAGATGAAAAGTATGCAGTGGGTTATTACTAAGATTATGTATTTCCAAAGAAATATCATAGCAATGTTTTACAACACAGGTGTCCAGATTGCATTGTATTGTGATATGTTCAGAGGTAACATGTTTGACTGTGATTTACACTGTTTGTTCATGCATGATCCTATTTGCTTCATACTAGGGCCCAAAAAATATATCTTGCAGTTTTGTTGACAGCACTTTCACAATGTCAAAGTTATTGTTGTGAAGAAGCCTCTTGGGGAGAAACGTGAGAGAGAAGAATCGCTTCCACATTTCTGCCATTTTGTAAATTTATTTCGATGGGAAACACCAGCTGTGAACAAGTTGCTGCGTAAATTTTAATTTGAACCATTGAGATCAAAACAAAACTTGTTATAATTTTATCCAATATGATATTACACAGGATATATTTTTACAAAACATGTTATTAGAAAATTGTAAAGTGGTATATCAGTATAGAGCTGATGCCATGCAGTCCAAGTTATAACATCTGGCCCAGACTCGATTATTTATCAACTGCCGCCATATAGCTGGAATATAGCTGAATACATGTACAGCGTTAAACAACCAACCAACCAACCTACTTATTACAAAATATATTTTACTATATGTTGGTTTGGTTTTTTTCAAATTTTCAACCATATTTGTTCTCAGCTTGCCCACACAAGTACAAAGTAATTGGGTAATGGTGATGTATTTGGCAAATTATATTCACAGTACCACATTATAGAGGATTTCAACAAAGTAATAAGCACTTGCATCAGTCTCTGTTCTCCTCTTCCATGAAGCTGACAAATTATGATGATGATGATGATGATGATGAAACTGAAACCATGTTAATTGCAGAGTGTTACGGTTAAAAATTTGCCGTGACAAAAGTTTAAAAGTCCCCTTTGAACCAGCAAAATAGAACACAGACAAGTCTAAAATATTCAATAATATATTGAATAAACAATGAGCAAACTACAATGAATGACAATACAGATATCTAGTACAATGCAATTGAGTCACAAATCTAAAATATTGGGTGACAAATATAAAATATTAACTCACCAGAGTCTTGACATTCACAGTGAGAACAGATATACTGATTGAAGGTTGTTTACAATGACAACAGTTGAATATAGGCAAGCACGGTCAGTCTTGACGATGTTGAGCAACCTCGACGATGGCAGACAGATGTGTATAACTCCAGTGATGTGATAAGTCCGTGGCACAACACAACAACCAGCCTTTATATAGCTCTTACAGAGTTCTCGAGCATTCTAGCAAAGCTAGGCTGTGTCATTATCCACTCAGAAATAAACAAGATTGCCAAGGGAGGCTATCAAACGTGCTGCTAAACATACTATTGCCATTGAACATATGTGATGCAAGATGTGACACACAACCCACACTCAAAACATTTTAAACATAATATTTATCACTTAATCAATGTGATATTACAAATTACAAAAAAAAACACTCTCATAACAAGAGTTAAACCCAGAGTTAATTTCTACCTATGTCAATAATGATATCTGTCAATAAAAGGGCTGGGACGATTCACAGATGCACTGATACATCACGATACATTTAAATTTGATACAGCTATCGTATCGTTGACTTGTGTATAGATACAAAATGATATACAACATTTTTTCAAAACAGTATTATCTTAAACATGTGAAAGTACCTATTTAGAGAAAAAAACGCAAGTATGATATTTACTTGTTTGTTTATAACAATAGTGTTATTGTTATATGCAAATACCTTGAAATAAATCATTTTAGATCTTAATACTGTATCATTCTTTAAATTTGAGGTCAGTTTCCAGTATTACACACTCATATGACATGGATGATTGACCACTGTTAACATAATGTTCTCTCATATAATTAACGTTAGTTGATAGTGGATGAATGTATCCTTAATGTCATACTTTAACTCATTAAAACTCATATTTGTTGGAGCATGACAATATTATTTCAGTATTGCATTTTCATAATAGAAATAGGGCCTAGGGAAATATATATGATGACCGATCAAGCTGTGCTATATATCATATATCCAGCAATAGCTATCAGTTGTACCAAAATGGTATGCTCATAGTTATTGTTATTTCAGGTATATGTGTAAATTAAAATTGCAACGTAACATGATATTGGAATATATTATTCCTGATATTAAATTCATTTCTGATTCAATTCATTTTGGCCATTGTGTCAAGCTTTGTGGTGATATGTTATTGGGAGAAAAAGTGTGTTCTATCTGTTGTAGGGTGGTTTCCCTGTGTGGCACTTGGGTCTGTCACACATCACTGATTACATGTGCCACACAGGGAAATTGTGTGGAGGGCATGTGCCAGACAGGGACAGCTCACCCTTTCAGTTAGTTAGGTGTAACGAGGTATGAACTCATGTGTGGAGTACAGCACGTGTGAGAGAGACATTCAGTCATACCCTAACAATATTTACATTTTGAACAATATTTCTCAAGATATTTACTGAGTAAACTTCAGTATTTTTTGTTTATATGGTATTCAAATTCAGTTGAGATTGATAGATGTTTATCATTGTAATGTAGCAAATGCATGAACATTTTCTGTTTCTCGTCTTTGTAAATACTTACCTGAATGGTACTTACTAATTGGTGTTATTGCTACCTTATAGTAATAAGGTTAATCAAAGATGTTAATGCAGGGCTCCAGATAAGGGCCGTATCGGCGTATGTACGGATAAAAAATATGCACGATACGGAAGGAAATAATTGAGAAAACGTAGCAGATACGCACCACGACAATGGTATATGGGCTTAGAATCATTTACAGACGTATTTATCTGAAAAAATATTGTTTTATTGTTTTTTTTACCTGTTTACACAAGACAAGCAATGTTGTGGTGCATACATGAAACGAAACATAAGACTACTGATACTCCATTAAATTCCATTCAGTACTCTAAATGTACTCCTGTATTGAAAAAATCAGGAGTATGTACTCCTTATGTTGAAAAATTATCTGGAGCTCTGTGATGACCTCGCCTTCAATCAGTTACAGCTAGCTGCACACATGTGCCACACAGGGACATAAGAAACACTTGCATGCCACACAGGGAATCTTGACCCAGATCAATTAATTTGCCAAGTGCCACAGAGCGCATAAACCCTGTTGTAGGTTTGTGTCAGAATTCACATCAATTCATATTTGGCAAATATAAAAGATGCATGACATGTTTGTTTTCTACTGTTCCTTCACATGAAATCACTGAAGGATACAATGTAGCTTTTGACTGGACATAACACATGAATAATATTATGTATTATATAGTTGAGGGTGGCTGGGGTTTTTTTTGTGCTTAAATATAATTTTGGGAGTGAAGTCATTCAGCTATCTTGAAATTCATTTATCTATACAATATTGAAGAAAATGAAAGCGTATCTAATAGCAATTCAGCTGTATGTACGAAAAGTACTTCTGTTGTTAAACATGACCAAAAGCATACAGTAGACAGACAATATACATATTGAATAATTCACGTTCTAATGACATGTGATAAGTAATCCTACCAGGTGTTTGGACCTGGGTTTACGTCACACATAGCTAGTGGGTGAGAGTATTATTTTACGCAGCTTTTAACAATATTCCAACTATCACGGCGAGGGACACCAGAAATGGGCTTCAAACATTGTGCCTATATGGGGAATCGAACCCGGATCTTCAGACACTTTAACCACCAGGCTACCCCACCACTCCCTTGATATTGTGCCAAGAATCTACAAGCTCATCAATTATGCCTATCAGCTCCTCTGCAGAGAAAATAGTAAATTAGGTGCAAAATCACCATTCAAAATTGGAAATTGTTTGTTCTTCTAAGGATATTGTAGTCTATGTAGAGTGACCACCGACCTTTTTCAGCAGTCCAGTGTCCAATATACATCTTAGTTAATTGCCCGAGCTAGACAATAACAAGAGAGCTTGAGTGGGCTAGGCTATGGTGTTAGATAAAGCGCAGGGCGAGAATTATGCGAATTAACCAAGCAGTGATCATGTTGTGTAAAGGGCTATGACGAATATTGTAATGTAATAAGGTAAGCTGTGTATCATATGACAAAATATGATGACTAAAACTATTAATAAGAAAAGCAATTAATTATGAATTATACCGAGCATGTGATTGCAACAACCATACAAAATCTGTATTTGCCAAATGCTTGCTATTAAGACAGTGCCTGCAGGTGGCCCGCAGGCTGACATTTGAATCCTGGCTACGTATTTCTCTTTACGATCATAAATGGGTCACATACGGAATGAGCCACGATTTACTGTGCAGAGTTACATCACTTACTCATGCCGGGATTTTGATTCTCAGATTCACTGTCTAAGAGTTGTCAACACATATTGTCCATGCTTTTGTTTCCCCAAAGACTTTCTTTCCACATTTAAGCTGACTCTCTGACTTGGTTGACACATGTCATCGGTTCCCAATTGAGCAGATTGATGGTCATGCTGTTGATCACTGGATTGTCTGGTCCACACTCAATTATTTACAGACCGATGCCATATAGCTGGAATATTGCTGAGTGCAGCGTAAAACTAAACTCACTCACTCACTCATAAATTGCCAAAAGCTAAACACTTTCAGTATTTAAAAGGAATATTACTTTGACTGGTCATTTTTATTTATTTTGCCCTCCTGCCTTTAGGTTTTCTGAGGACAAAAATCCTTAAAACAAGAATTATAATTGGTCTGGCCTAAGCAAAGATTCAACCCTGAAAATAATCCATACAATGAGTGAGTGAGTGGCTGACTGTGGTTTTACACTGCTTTTAGCAATATTCTAGGCAGGGGACACCAGAAATGGGCTTCACACATCGTACCCATGTGGGAATCGAACGCTGGTCTGCGGTGTGACAAGTGAACGCTTTAACCACTAGGCTACCCCACTGCCCCTCCATACCATGCGACATGTTTACTATCTACATTGTGCAGACCAGTCTAAGTAAACTTAGGCTCAGTATTATTCGTTACACTGCTATACTGAGTCCAACAAACCCTAGTAGAAGGTCGTGTCAGCTAACATTTGAGCAACCTATGACCGTCCAATCAAACACGAGATGGCAGAACGGATTTAGCCAATCAGACAACGACTACTTGTTAGGGTGTGGCAGGACTTACAAAACGGTTTTTGGATTTTCTCTTCCCTGGTCGCTGACACTGATCTATCAACAAACGAAAATCCACAGTAAGCACAGATATTTGACCTGGCTACTATTAGCTTATATTCCCGCAAGATGACATCCTTGAATATTGACAAAAACGTTATTTTCAGCGACTGTTTACTCATTGCATCCTCCATGAGTATCACTCGGAAGCGATCGTGCGAAAATAGCATTCGGAATCGTTCAAGTTTTTTAGGTAAAGTTTCAAACGGTATACACATGTGCGAATGTTAACTTTCGCAATTTGGTAAGCTGTGTTCTGATTGGTCAGTCCAAAAGGTCAGCTGATGCGACCTTCTACTACTACTAGGGTTTGTTAAACTCAGTATAGCAGTGTAACAAATAATACTGAGCCTAAGTTTACTTTTTTAGACACTTGTACAGACATACCTTGAGCTGTCCATTTTCAAGTCATCAGGACAGTCTGCCTGATCAGTTAAAGTGTTTGATGGTCCAAGCCATAACATGGTGCTCCCAGGCTGGCTTCTAGACAAGCTTAGTTTCTGAAATGAACATGTTTTACAGGGGAGGAAAACAGTTCTAAAACTGTCTAGATAAAATTAAATAAATAGAAGCGCTAACAGGATCGGGTGGTCAAGCTCGCTGACTTGGTTAACACATGTCATCACATCCCAATTGCGTAGAACGATGCTCAGGATGTTGATCACTGGATTGTCTGGTCAAATGTTGTTGAGTACGGCGTAAACCTAAACTCACTCACTTGCACATGTATTTTCTGCCATTTGTGTCTGTGATTTATTTATTTAGGACTGATGGTCATAAATTTGTATGGATGTACCATCAATCCTTTAAATTTAGTGATACATCAATATCATAATATACAGAAACATTCACACCTATAATACATGTGGATTTCAATGTAAGATGGAAAAATACCCCCAAAGTTAGGAAATCTTGTGTTTTCTTCATGTTATTTGCTCGTTGTTTAGGTGGTTCATGATTTATCGTACTCACGCCATACTGATACAGCGTTTGTTGTTTCAGGGAAGCGACTGCAGGAGGTGGGGTGTTTCTACCTGACTCTTATACTGATGGCCTTCAATGGTATACAGTTGTTACGTTACTTTCAAATTGAAAACTGGTACTACATACTACCTGCAGCACGTAAGTATAAACTTGATGTTCTGTTAGTATTTAGCTTTGTCAGTGTTGCTGAGTGGATTTTGTGCCACCTGTAGAATTTTTCTAGAAATATAATCATAGGGGAAAATAAAAATGCATGTTTCCATGGTTACTGTGCAGATGTGGGCCCAGGTTTTTGGCTTGATTACCCAATGCATAATATGACTATCAAACATGTAATTTGAGATTGTGAGAACTGCGAGAATGGGTCCATGGGTTAGTATATGGTAGATTTACTAGAGCTAGAAACATAGAGGATGGTTTCCCTGGTGCATGCCAGAGAATACAAAAGGGTTTCCTTGTGTCATTAAAATGAACATTGATTTGACTTGTGTAATGCCTATGTGCTGCCATGCTAACATAAGATTGAGAAAAACTATTGATGGTGAAAGGCCAGAGGATGGCATGTTATATTGTGATAATGATTGTGGTTTTATTTGTTTCTAGTTCTAGGAATTTTATCAGCAGACTTTTTCAGTGGTCTGGTACATTGGGCCGCCGATTCCTGGGGCTCAGTGGAACTGCCGATTATTGGCAAGGTAAGACAAACTCCTTCCTGTGTAGTGGGATATATAACAGTAACACAAGAAGTATATGCAGTTTTATTGGTCCTGTGTTTGGATTATCAAGAGAATTAAGCGAGTCTTACTTTAAACACATGGATGGACGCATTAGACCACATATACATCATGTGATACTGCTGCAACAAATTTATGTTGCGGCCATGTTTAAATCTGCAATTTTAAAGAATTAAAACCAATTGATAGAAAACTGATGATTGACTGAGCTGGAGTTTACTTGTGCTCCCAGATGTCAGGTGACTTACACCTCTGACGATTACGGCACCTCTGCCTCCTCCAGCATCGGTGCCTATCCTGTCTACTATGTCAGCCCCTGTGCCTACGCCAACGTCTCCCGTTACTTCCACATCTTCGGCAGTCGACCATAGGTCGAGACCTCCGAGCAAGGCGTCTTTTTCTAAGGCGTCGTCTGCACGTAGCCGTTCCCCCTTGCTGTTTCGTTCACCGTCCTCAGAGAGAGACTTTGCCCCAGACTACGAGGAAGACATGAGCTCTAATCACCTTGGTTTTGATCACGTGTTTGACTGGATTGCTGATCGTTTAGTAGCCTCAGTCCCTTCACCAGGACCTGATGTTGTTGCAAAGTCGCTTACTATTTGGGACTCGCCTTCCTTAATGTAGCCAACACATGAGGCGGCCAACATGAAGTAGGTCAGGGAGATTCTATCTACACTTGATGAAGATTTCGCGGGGATGTCTCTCAACCCAACTATTAAAGCGCCTAGAGTCCGGCGTGATGACTATCCTATTCATGGCTTGGACTTTGCCCAGACAGTGACTAAGGTGGATGAGGAGATAAAACGTGTGACAGGCTCTTCTTCTGTCTCCTCCTATAAAGTTCAGGACAGAAGGGTAGCTGCTTTGGACTTAGAACTTAATCGTATGCTCCGCCCTATATCGGCATTGGCGTCAGCGACTGATGCCATTCACAGGATCTTAAGGAAGTAAATCCTGATCGACTGGATCATCTCACAACTATGATGCTATGGCAGGGCAAAGTGCTCACTGACCTGCGTGAGCACCTTCAGTCAGCGCTTGCCAACGCATGCGTAATTCGTCGGCAAAGCTTCCTCTCCTTTTCTTCATGGGATTCGGAGTTTCAACGGAAATTATTCCACCAACCCTGGTCATCGTCGACACTGTTTAACAACGCCATTCATGACATTTATCGGGAGGAGTGTGAATTTGCCAAAGGGGAGACTGCCTTGAAAGCTTTTCAAAAGGGACAACTTCCTTCCTCCATGCCATCCAACACCTACCAGCCTCGGCAACCGTCTGTTCGGCGTGCCAGAAACACAGCGCCGTCTCGTGGCAGGGGACGTTGTGCCAAGCCTAGATCAGACAGGGGAGGATATCAACGTCGCCGTGCTCCCGCCCAGGGCGATGCATACCTCCATGTTCCAATACGCCCCAGCGACAGGAAGTACCTGCGCTTTATTTTCAACAATCAACATTTCCAATGGGCTGTCCTCCCATTTGGAATTTCAACGGCCCCGTGGTTGTTCACGCGTATCACAACTCCTATTTCCGGTATCTTCATTTGAGGGGCATCAATTTCGACCTGTACCTGGACGATTGCCTTATGCACCTGTTAGACCGTCTGCTTCTTATACAACAACGGGATTTCACCCTTCGTCTGTTGCGCCAACTAGGTTGGCTGGTCAACTTGGACAAATCGGAGCTTGTCCCATCTCACTCTCTGACATTCATCGGAGGCCATTTCCAGACGGACAAGAACCTAGTTCAGATTCCTCTGGACAGGTGGGACAAGGTTCAGTCTCTAATTCCATGTGCGCTCTCCGAACCTCTGTCTCTCCAAAAGTGGCAGGCACTCCTGGGATTGTTGACGTCGGCGCAGGATCTTACCAGCAGAGGGCGTCTTCAACTTCGTCCTCTGCAGCACTTTCTTCAACCATACATTTGTCGGGCAGACATTCATCAACGGTTTTGTCTTCCACCTCAGTTACATCACTATCTTCTTTGGTGGACTCACCCATTGAACGTCTTAGAAGGAGTCTCTTTGACAGAGCGGCCTCCGGATTACCAACATTTCGTGGGACGAAACACCGTGAACACTGCATCCATGCAGGGTTAGACAGAAGCGGCCTCCGGCATTTAACTTACTTACGCGACCAGACAGCCGCCGCCTTTGGTCGGGTCAACACCAAAGCTGGCATATAAACAGTCTGGAGTTGGAGGCCGTGATCCTCGCTATTCATCACTGGGCGCATCGACTACGAGGAACTTGTCTTCTGGTGGCCACAGACAACACCACGGTGGTATGGTACGTCCGGAAGCAAGGGTCGACACACTCACAGTTTCTTCTCGATCAGACTTTTCGGCTCTTTCAACTGGTCGACGATCTCCACATTCTGTTGAGAGTTCGGCATATTCCGGGGTGCCGCAATATACTAGCAGACGCTCTCTGGAGACCCGACAGAGTTGCTCCCACGGAATGGATGCTACACTAGAGGCCTTCACTCTCCTAAGTCACGCACTGGGTTCTCCAAACATAGATCTGTTTGCCACCAGCCAAAACCATCAACTGCCAGTTTATGTGTCCCCAGTCCCAGATCCAGCGGTTTGGGCGGTGGATGCTCTCAGCCTATCGTGGGAGGGGCTTCACGCGTATGCTTTTCCGCCACCAGTTCTACTACCCAAAGTTCTCGCAAAAGTCAAGGAGACAACTTGCCTGCGGCTGATTTTGGTCGCGCCTTGGTGGCCGGCCAGGAACTGGTTTCCCGGTTTAAAAAGTCTAGTAGTAGGAGATCCCTTCCCTCTACCCACGTGGAGGAACGTTCTCGTGCACCCTCACAGCCGTCTCCCGCATCCTGCTCCAGATCGGTTGAATCTGCACGCATGGACCATTTGCAGAAAGCACTGAGTGCTAAGGGGTTTTCGGCCAGAGCAACCAAAGCCATTGCGACGGCGCACAGAACTTCTACTGGACACTTGTATGACGACAAGTGGCAGTCATTTGAACGATTTTGTGTTACCAGGAAGCAGGATCCGCTGAAAGTGTCTCCTCAGTTCATAGCAGACTTCCTACTTTATCTCCGAACGTCCAGGCGTCTGAAGGGAGGCACCATTGCCACGTATTTGGCGGCAATTAGCTCAGTTTTAGTGGTTCCCACTGACAGAAGGATTTCCAAAATCCCAGAATGACAGGCCATGCTTCGTTCGTTCAGACTTGAAGACCAGAAGTTGAGTTTCGTCCGCCGGCATGGAATCTCAACACTGTTTTAGACCATCTCCGTGGTGCACCTTATGAACCTCTTGAGAATGCTTCCCTCGCTGATTTATCCAGGAAGACGGCTAAGCTTTTGTCTTTAGCGACTGCGGCTAGAGTGAGTGAGGTTCACGCCCTTGACGTGACTAGGGTCAAGTTTGAACGTCTTCGTCATGGTTCTGTGCATTTGGGTCTGTGTTGGGATTTCATCGCTAAAAACCAACTACCAATTCAACGTGATTGACAGTTTTTCCATTCCGCCATTATCATCTATTGTTGGCACTGAAGACGATGCTGAATTGCTTTTAAGCCCGATTCGTGCGCTCAAAACTTACATTGATCGCACCAAAGGCGTCCGTGGTACAAGGAAACGGTTATTCTTCCCCTATCCCGGGCGTCACAGTCATCTGTCAGCAAAAACAATTGCCTTATGGTTAAGAACGACCATTCTTTAGGCATATAAAGCGGCTGGGCTGGACCCTCCTACGTCCTCTCATATACACGAGATTCGAGCACTTGCTTCGACTATGGCACTTCACAGTATTTGTATTGTGTCATCCATTATGCAAGGTTGTTTTTGGCGGTCGGACACAGTTTTTGCCAGTCATTATTTGCGTGACATGGCTGTCAAGGACGTTAACGATGTCCACAGCTCCGGACCATTGGTGGTTGCTCAGCAACTCGCCATCCCCTGAAGAAAGTGACCCTCCTGCCTTGTGTGTTCTTCCCACGGACCACCATGTGGGGAATGAGTTGTTTTCTTCAGAAACAACTAGGTATGTCAGTTAAGGATTTATCCTTGTATTTCAAGTCCATGCTTTTTACTGCATTCCTTAAGCTTCGCCAGATTTAAAATTAGTGGTTTCTTTTCATTTAAGACTCGGTCTTATTTGCGAATTACCACTACCTGATCGTCACTCGCTGATTCGCTGTCTGTTATAGGCGCATTACCAACGCTTCCCAGTTCTACGTATTTTAACATTGTCTGGCAAGCCATGCCTTTCGAGCCGTAAGCAAATAGTGCAGGAAGTAAGTAGTGCAGGATAAGTATACAAATATAAAAAATATTTAGATTTTACTAATTTGGATTGAAAACAAGCCAGTCCATTGAAATTGAAAGGAGATTTAGCATGTTTAGTGAGATGAAAGCCGGTGGAAAATCTGGACTTGATCTTACTTCAAATAATGCAGTAGCATTTCAGTAGGTGTTGCTGTAAGGGTAAACAATATGGTTCAGGATCTGTGAGACTGGTGTAGGACTGTAATCTGACTGGATTTGTTCCTTGCTCGATCATCATCAGTATTTTGCGGGTTTGTTTACACTAACTTTTCCAGTACCAGTGAATATGTATGAATGCTATGCAGCGTAGGTCTTGTTAACTAAGGAATCAAGCCTCCCCTTAGTCATGGGCATCTTCTTTACATACTGCTTCGATGTTGGCACTAGGTCTGCAACGATTCACCCAGACCTCGATTCTATTCGATTTTCGATAATGGACCCTCTGTTCAATCATTTTATATTCGATTTTTTATACAAGTAAAAACATTGATTTCATTTTACTCTCAGAGTCGGCTTTTTCAGCGTGAAAACCATCGTCAACTTGGCGATGTCTACTAACAACAATTTTCATTGCATAATTAGCCTGGCGTCAACCAATCATGTTTCGCCATATTTCAATGCTCGAAACTGGAGTCAAAGTTAGGTTCTGGGTGTGTCGAAATTTTTAAATAGGTATTCAAATAGTGATACTCAAAAAAACAGCGATACTGGTTATCAAAACTAACATGTCAGATTCGATTTTCGGTGAATCGAATTGAATCGTTACAGCCCTAGTCGACACCGTTCACTTTGCATAGTTCCTGGGGATGCCAGGAACCAATGGGTTTGAATCCTGGTTCTGAGGGTGATGTTTGTATTAACAGATTAACAGATTATACAAACCTGGGAAGTACTAATGATTAACAAGAAATGGAAGGAAGCTTTTTATTAATCAGTTGACAAAACATTCTTGAATGTTGGAATTAACCAAAACTCTCAGGTGACATTTTAGAATGGATATGTAGCACTAAAAGGGCTACACTAGGAATTAAATTCAAGAATTCAGAACTTTATCTTTTCTTTGGAGAAATCAAACATTTTTAAATGTCATACTGGTTGAGCTGAAGCTTTTTGTAAAAAATACATTATCTTATATAGATCTCTAAAATGAGAAGATACTTTGCATGAATATTTTTACATTTGCCTCACATGACATGCCTATTGCAACACTTTAGGGTCCAAGTGACATGGGGGTGTGACCCAGATGAACTGTGTGCCCTGTGACATGTTGACCATGCTAGTTTATGAACTTTGACACTGTGACAAGTGCCAGATGCCATGTCAAGTCTGTGTTATCAAGTGACCACAGCTCCAGATAAGCTGTGTATGTGCCTATAATGTGAAAAACAGATCATCAATACTAGTATCAGCTTTCTTTATAGTACCAAATGGTATCACAACACTGATTATTTACTTAATATAGCCTCTTCAGCAGCCATACTTGTAAATCTTCTCTCTGTATTTTCTTCATATTATTTGCCGGCGGTGGGGTAGCCTAGAGGTTAAAGCGTTCGCTTGTCACGCCGAAGACCCAGGTTCGATTCCCCACATGGGCATAATGTGTGAAAGCCATTTCTGGTGTCCCCGCTGTGATGTTGCTGGAATGTTGCTAAAAGCGGCGTAAAACTAAACTCACTCACTCATATTATTTGCTGATGAAGTGTTTGCATCACATTTTTTGTATGTAACAATAAGTTGACAACTGGTTATTATTGGTAGAAAACATCATTAGAATTGCCCAGAGTGAGCCAAACTATATTGAGACCCTGAGAGATAACTAATAATAGCCACTGTGAATGATAGCGTGTATAAACTCATCGAAGGTTCAAAAGGTTCAAAAGCCTATGTGTTAGCCAGCACATGTGGCACATGTGATAAAACAAATGTAATAGGAGAGCAGTAGGCTAGGTTTAGAGTCGACTTAATGCCCCCATCTCTTGTATGGACATATTATAGCTCTTTGGAAAGCTTATTGTATGTAGATTATGATGTGGTGGTCAAAAGTGGTCCCATGTTTCAGAAGTAGAGGTCACGTGACAGCACCCTGTTTTGTTTTGTTTTTCCTCTCAAGTCAGTTGCTCATTATACAATCTGTAATGATGAAATACAATGAAGCATACATCAGATACTCTTTAATGAGTTTACCTGGAGCTAACGAACTACCCCAGTCATTGAAATTTGTCAGAAATAATGTTTCTTTGTTTTTTAAATTGTTTGATTTTTTAGTAAAACTTTGAATTAGTCAATTTAATTCTTCTTCATAATGCATACAAAGATTATACTTTTATCATTATTTCAAATATCCTATTATGAAATGCAATGACTCATTTCACAATGTATTAATGCCCAGAAAGTAACAATAAAAAGTATACTTTCCAGAAGGTGCGCACAGTCTTGATTTTGGACATTTTACCCTACCAAACTCCTAAATTCGTTTCAGTCTTGAAAAGGCCCTAATGACACATTACTTAATGAACGTTTAATGTCACGTTAATGCTTCATTAAAGTTTGATACAACTGGGTCCAGTGATTTGCAATAAAATGCAAAAACTTGTCAAGTATTTGCTTTTGCAGGGAGCTAATACGTAATAAACCTACCTTGCAGTTACAGTGGGCGTGGTAATCTCCACCGCAAAGCAAAACTAGCCCAGTGCAGCGATGTAGCTAAATGTTATTTCCCCGAATGGTCGGTGACACATTTGACCAAGCTTGTATGTATTCAACTACTTATGTGTTAGATGTGTTTCTATAGTTCCTTAAAATTGTTGAGTGGGTCTTGAATAGCCCCTGAATAGGCCTTAAAATTGATAGCTGAGGATCTGAACGAACCCAGTTCCATTTTAGTTTAAAGAAACAAACTGACTGTATATGTCATCAATGGCATTTTTAATTTGTAATTTATGAACAGTTATTTTGGTGAAACAATTGAAGTAAAACTGACTGTATATGTCATCAATGGCATTTTTAATTTTAATGTACACTTTCATTGGGGAGTTGGAGGACTGACACAAGTCTTTGAAGTGTTCATGTCTCTCTTCTTCATGGCTTTCTTTAGTTGGTATAGAAAGAATACTCTGAAAGATGTAAGGGTGTATTTCTGGGAATCTCTTGTGGTATCATGGCAGATTTATTTGAATGGCGAAATGGAATCTAAGAAGATGACATCCTCATGACAAAGTTTATTGAATGTCAGCAAAATAAGTCTTCTCCAACCTTTGCACTTTGACTAAACTTTATCGTGGCGCTACAAATCATATTGCAGAACATAAGGCTGAGAGAGAAGGTAACTGGGACCTCCACATGCTTACCCAAAATGCATTGCTCCCACATTTTTACAGTGCAAATCCAACAAACTATGATTGTTGGCTACCAGTCGATATTCTTGACATGGTGTACCTACATGATGCTGTCAAAGATACATTTGAAACAGGACAGTTCCCTTTGACGTAAAAAACCTGGACGATAAAATGGACTGACATGGGAGTCGACAGAAACCACCTGGGATTCAAAGAGTGAAGGTGGACTTACTAGCCTAACATGCAAGACATCGGCACTAATTCGATGGACTCTGACCAGAAATACCATAGGTGATTATACGTCTAAGCTCACAGAAAGAGGTAGTATGTTAAGCATCAGTGAAGACAACACCCATGAGGTTTGCAAGACGGCCTGTATGAAGAACATATAAGTGATCTAATCAAACACATTCAGAATGACTAATCCCTTAAATACAGATTCTCATCCTGAAGTTTTTCTGAACAGCGCAACAGATTTACATGCATCAGCTGAAGTGCAACAGTCGCTTCTGTTCATGAAAGGAACAGGAGAGAAATTGTTTTGAAAGATTTGTAAATTCTGCATTGACAACAGATACAAGTCGGAGCTTTTACACTCCCACTACTAGATCAGGTGTCCAAACATTTACTGACATGACAAAGGCAACTAATTCAACAGCAAAGTAGGAAACATCTTGACTAGAAATCATATTTCGTCGCGCTCTGTCACTCTGGAAACTGTTCTCAGGCCTCCTATAGGTTCCGTTTTAACTTCACTTTTCCATGAAGAAGGCGCCATGAGGAAATCTGCAAAGAGTGACCTTGGATACTAACTAGAGAGTGAAGTGTCAAAGCATAATGAAATATCTTCAGGTACATCCAGTCTGACAGTCAAGATGGCATGGCAGTACTCCAAATGATGTCAGGGAACATCTTTTCCAGTTTACAACTCAGCAGACTCAGCTGATGTACTGCTTCAACAAGCAGATATTGTTGTAGATGTTTTAATAGGTACGACCATAATGAGTCCATAATGAGTACGACCATAATGAGAGAGAAACAGAAGAAAGATAGAAGATCCATGCAGCCGGTATCAAATAATTAGTGGTCGATGTGTACCACCATGGAAGAAATCCATGAACGTTGACATAAAAGAAAAACAGTCCCTGGTTAGAGTTCTTTGTGACTAAGCAGTACTTCATGGCCTGGACCATATTTGTGGACATCCAGAAAGATGTTGATGCTAGCTGTGGGATTCAGCAATAGTGACAAGACTGGTTAAAAGGAACAAGATGCCCTCTCCATGAAGAAGCAGACCCCTGTATAATTCTTCATTACAAACATGTAGCTATATGGAATTTGCTTCGAGGTCCATTCGAGGCCGGATCAAACTGAAAACACCTGCCAGTGATTTTACTTGTTTTTAATGGCAGGGTCGAGTTTAGAAGATGCATTGTCTGCAGTTAGAATCATCACAACACAATTATATGAGCCTAAAGGAAAACATCAAGGCAGACACAGTAAACTGAACACTCTGGGAGCACAGAAACGATGTGAGTCTTGCATGTGCCTCCATGCGAATACAGTTTCACATGACTTGTACGACGTGCATGTTGGCAAAGCAGAGTATGGATATCTTTCCGTATTGCAAAACAGGTTTTGGATCTCCCTTGGCCATTGGCTTAAGGAAAGAGAATGACAATCTGGAGCATGTGTACTTTCAAGGGGTGATGGCATAAGAGATACCACAGTGTTGTCTCTGCTCCTGAAAGAACTGAAAATTCGGACTGGACGTTTCGCCTCCAAATAATGGAACCATATGCCTAAACGTGCACTTGTCAGTGAGATACAAAGTGGCTGAATCAGTTGGAAAAGTAGACATTCACAGAACACAGAAAGCTGTAGATAAACACTGACAATGCTGTATGAAAATAACCTTGAAAGATTTGCAACATCGTGCACCTCAAAAGGTTATAATTCTAGGAGTCAAAAAGGAATATGTCTCATTTCATTGCAACGTTTGAAGTCTTTGCCCTAGTGTTATCTGATATTTTATAAAAGTTTCCTGACGAAATTGATGCGTAAATTTCCGTAGCGGACGATTTCCCCCAAAATATGATTTTCAGGTATTTATCTCTATTATTGTCTTTTGGTTATTTGATTAAATATAAACAATTCAGAATATGCCTTAACACCATTGGTGATGGAAACTTAACAAAAAATTGAAGGATTTATATATCTAAATTAAACGTCGTAATTATATATTTTGGGGCTTTGGTGGGATCACGTGACATGATTCTTTTTAAAACTGGACCATATCTGGCCACCACATCATGGCCTATGTTAAAGTAGGTACAATAGGCTTTCCAATGAGCCATAATATGCCCATACAAGAGATGGGGGCATTAAACTCCTTAATTTGGCCACTTTTCTTAAAGTCGCTGCTCTCCTATAAGTGATCTATTGATGTAGTTCATGAGTAAGAGTGAGAGTGAGAGCAGAACATGAGAGTGCGTGACAACCCTGAAGCTAAAACCTTCATAATTGTGTGCGAATCCACACATGTTCAATGCAATAAACTGTTGTTTCACATTGAGTTGTACGGGTGCGTAAGTCCCAAATCAATCAAAGTAAATTTAAACCTACTACTATTAATTTTAACTCACTCACTCACTCACTTGAGTTGTACAGTTCGTTTGTCCAGTTGTTGCTCTTGATTTCAGTCACATGATTGACAGGTACAAACTCGGCACTATGTTACAGAGTTTGAATAGTGCTGAGTGTGGCTTTAAACAAAAAACTTTACCCACATACACAGTCATCCATGGGCTCAGTTCAACATGTTCAGTGTTAGAGACTTCGAGAGTCACTACCTTCCATTGCTATAGGGGGCAGTGGGGTAGCCTTGTGGTTAAAGCATTAACTCGTCAAGCGCTGAAGGCCCAGGTTTGATTCTCCACATGGGTACAATGTGTGAAGCCCATTTCTAGTGTCCCCCATTGTGATATTGCTGGAATATTGCTAAAAGCAGAGTAAAACCATACTCACTCACTCATTCATTGCTATGGGAGCAGAACAGACTCCAGGCCCCGATTTCTCGAAACAAACTTAAGTTTTTACTCAAATTTCAAACTGAGGCTGACAATTTGAAACAGCTGAATTTTTAACTCAGCTGCATATTTTGAATAAAAAAGCCCAAACAACTTAAGTATTCTATTCACCAAACTCAAATTGTCTACTATTTTGAGTTTAATATCGATTTCAGTTCATTCTGGGAAATGCAGTTTCTCAAATTTAAGTCAAAACTCAGACTTTAGTTTGTTTCGAGAAATCGGGGCCAGGACCATCATAACACTGCACATGCACCCTCCACTGATTGTGAACACTCAGTGTTAGTGAGGTGTTTATCCATGCACTGGTTCAAGTAGTAAGTCAATATAATTTTTTAGTGTTGTCAATGACATGTTGATAGTGAACTGGGTATAGGTTATCATGGTATCATTGAAGTTATCAAGATAACGATGATGTTGATATGATGTGTGTCACACATGGCCGGTATTACAAGGCTGTTATCACATGGACATGTAATATAGAATGTCAGGACTGTGTGTATGTGACCTGTAGCACTTGTCTTAACATGTTCAATCAGTTCATAATAACTAGCTGTAACTACGTGCTGTACAATAATCTGTTTATATATGAGATCCAACAGTTGTTACACTCATGACTTCACAACAAATTGATTACATATTCATGGAAACCAGAAATTGATTTTTCATTTTGTGACGGCTAGTTTGTGTTGGAAGTTGAAACATGAATTCTCAGCTGTGACAGCCCTTTGGGTTATCCTTGGTGAGAATAGGCCACCGGCATCCTCTACTTGAAAGAGATGACTGTGTCTAGCAGGTTGTCAGATTCAGTTGATTGTGTATTGTAGTTCCTAGATGGCATGGGGAGTGAGTGGTTTGTACGCCGCTTTTAAGAATACAGTGGAAGTTGTCTAAACCGGCACTCGTCGGGACTGAAGAAATAACCCAGTTTAGACAGCGTGCCAGACTGTGGAGCTGACAAGGTTACCTCAGACTAGAACTGAGCTCATATTCACTTTTATTCACTTAATAACATAAACATGATAAATCAACACATTTGAATACAAATCAGACATTTTGGTTTGTTTCTCCTGAATTGATGATTTGAAAGCGATCCGGAATTGACAGCTGCCGGATTGCAGAGCTTTTATATGATGATACATGTACTAGACACGGACGGGACTGAGATTTTATACCGGTGTTGACAACTTGCTGGATGGGACAGCTTCCACTGTATGCAGCAATATCATGGACTTCACACATTGCAGCCATGTGGGGAATCAAACCCAGGCCTTCGGCATTACTAGCTAACGCTTTAACCATTAGACTAGCCAACGCCTCCCAGATGGCTTGGGACCTTGTTCATAGAATCAATCACTGGTTTGTGTGGCCCAGAATTGATTGTGTACAGGTTTTCATCAGATGGCAAGAATTTGAATGACTGATGCTTCAAACAATAAGCGTGAAAATGCCATAAATTGATGCCCTTGTTGACAATATGTCCCTAAACCCAGGTATAATGCAGTTAATAGCCTAGTGGTTAAAGCATTCGCTCGTCTGGCCGAAGACCTGGGTACGATTCCCCACATGGGTATAATGTGTGAAGCCCATTTCTGGTGTCCCCGCCATGATACTGCTGGAATATTGCTAAAAGCGGCCTAAAACTAAACTCACTCACTCACTTGTGTTTAATGTAACCGAAAAATGCCACATTGAACTTAGACCCCTTCTAATTATTGTTTTATGATACAAAAAAATGATACAAAAGTAGATTGAACACATCAAACTATGTCAGCTACAGCAATGCAGTCTGTGCAAATACTATTCAGAGTTTAATAAACCACACACAATTCTACTAGCCTCTGGCTTCAGACAAGCAGCTGAAGTCACAAATTGGGGCATCTGATGGGCTTAGGTTGGGGAGTGCAGTGTTACTTATCGGTAATTCTCATTCTATTTATAGTAACTCAGATGAAGAGATTATGTGTTTCTGAAGAGATTATGTGTTTCTGTTAAGGACACATGACATTTTATAAGGAACTGAATATTGTTGAAATCTTTGCGTCATATACCCGTAATAATTTTTGTTCACACTCTCCAGGATTGGTTTGCACCATCCATTTTTGATTACATCCTACATATTGCAGTGGCACAGGAACTCCTTCAGTTAAAATTGTCACTCAATTTCACCAAGTTTCTCCAGATAACTATATATCCTTTGAATTTGTAAAATTCAAAGTAAAACAGTTAAACATTAAAAAATAGTGTAAGAGGTATTAGTTTTTCTGAATAGTTATTAGTTACAGATGTAAATGTCCTTGCATAGGACACTTTTCATCAGTACTAATCTCTGTTCAGTACTTGGGATTATCATTTTTATATCATGATCCCCTCCTTTATTTGAAGAGTAGGTTTGTTATTGGTTGTGACATAAGTCGCTCACAACAATATTCTTGTATCCTGCAGGCATTTATTCGTCCATTCCGGGAACACCACATCGATCCCACGTCCATTACTCGCCATGATTTTATTGAGACCAACGGTGACAACTTTGCAGTGACTATTCCAGCCTTAGCCAACATGGCATTCAAGTTCCTGACCTACTCACCAGAGGAAATCATGGCCACCTACAACTGGGAGTGCTACGTCTATCTTTTGGCCATTTTTGTCAGCCTGACGAACCAGGTGGGTGATATCAAACACAATCAAGATCATGCAGTTCACTGCAGAGTTATGTCCCTTTCTGATGACATGCTTTATAGATCACTGGTCAGGCTCGCTGACTTGGTTGGCACATGTCAGTCATCGTATCCCAATTGCGTAGATTTATGCAAATCAATATATGCTTGTCGGACCAAAGTGATAATCATTTCCAAACTATGACTCTTTGGCATTTTGTCCCACATCAAACTGATATGCCATGCATGTTGTAGATGTTTATTCATGATTTTAGAAATATTCTAATTTAACTTTAATTCCTGCTTTGAAATAAGGGAAGAAGGTCATTTACTGCACTCTAAGAACCATGTTTTCTGACTCTATGGTGTCCTTTCCTGACCTTGATTAGAGATCTAGCCCCTCAACACTCAGGTAATGAGAGCCTGTTCCACACTCAGGGGCGGATACAGCTTTTTGAGAAAGGGGGGGTGCACACTATTGAGAAAAGAAAGGGTGCACACTTCATTTTTACACGAGTTTCAATGGTCATTTAACAAACTTTCAGCACAAAAGGAGGGTGCGCACCCCTGCACCCCCCCTCTGGATCCGCCTATGACACTTATAGTCCGTTTGGCTCAAAATCGGACAGATGAATTGCAATCTAACTCGAAAACTAATAAACATATAGTACTTAATGAAACGCTGATCATAATTAAAACGTCAGACCAACTCTGTGAGGTTTTTTGCAGAATTTATATCCTAAAAATAAAAAAGTTGTTTAACAAACTATCGTTAAAATATCGACACAATTCACTATGTGTTACGAGGGAGGAGTGCAGAGAAAGGGGCAGCCAGGTGTGCGAGAAAGGATGGAGACGGCACAGCACAGGTTAATGAATAAATAACTTGGTGGGCACTTGTGCACGTGCTTCTCTAACACCTGGCTGTCCCTTTCTCTGCACTCCTCCCTCGTAACAAATAGTGAACTGTGTCAAAATTTTAATGATAGTTTGTTAAACAACTTTTTTAATTTTAGGACATAAATTCTGCAAACAAACCACAGAGTTTGTCTGGTGTTTTGATTATGACCAGCGTTTCATTGAGTATTATATGTTTATTAGTTTTCGAGTTACATTGCAATTCATCGGTCTGCTTTTGAGCCAAACGGACTATAGATGACTTTGACTTTCTGACGTTTACATGTCCACTCACAATACTGTGATACAGTATAGAAGACATATGACATGAGAGATGGCGTATTTGACTGTGATATAAATAGGTACCTGTGTGCAACCAGCTGCTATTATATATAACCTTCTTGTTACAGTTCCACAAGTGGTCTCACACCTACTTCGGCCTGCCTCTCTACATCACCCTGTTGCAGGACCTGCACATCATCCTGCCCCGGAAACACCATCGTATCCACCATGTGGCCCCTCATGAGACCTACTTCTGTATCACCACAGGATGGCTCAACTACCCCCTGGAAATTATTCGCTTCTGGACCACCCTAGAAAACGTCATCGAGTCCCTCACAGGCCACAAACCTCGCGATGATGACCTTAAGTGGGCAAGCAAAAGTTGAAACTAGATGACGTCCTTACCTGTCATATCTCATCTGTCAGCTTCATCTTCGGTGTATGTTACATGACTGTGCTGTCAAGTTGCACAACTTGGTTGTAATTATTCTTCAGGAGTCATTATAAGTTATTCGTTAATCTGCAGATGCATTCTACTCCCTTCGCTTTAGTGGCCGGATATAGATATTTACCATACAGGATGTTGTGTTTTAAGGTATTTGTGCTACAACTGGCCTATACTTCAACTCACACTTATGACAGTTCCAGCAGTGAGATCACTTTGGTAACTAACCCCAGATGTATTTCTGTTATAGATTGTTATCACTGCTAGACTTTATGTTAGACTTGTGACAGTCATGTTTAGAAAGCATTTTTAATTTCTGTAACTCTACTTATTGTTTGATAGTTTTGATATAGGAACAGACTTCACAAGAAAAGTATGACATTCAGTTCCCCTCTGTTCTTTTGCAGTTGTAATTATTTTTCCGAAGTCATTATTAGTCATTACTTATCGACAGGGTTGATGTGTGTACTCTACTGTTGCTTTCATTTTGTTTGGCCTACTTAACTTGCCTGATATTTATTTGCCCTCCAGGTATTGTCATAAGCATCGTACAGTAGTTTTTGCTACGAGTGTCTGTCTCCACTACCATGCACAGACTTACGATCATGGCTGCGTAAAGATAATTGTGTGAGATTGGCTCCAAATTTATTCCTATTTCTGAACTGTTGTAATACATAATGTTTTTGTAGACTTACAGCAGTTGCTCAATTGCTTTTGGAAAGCTATATTTCTGTTTCAAGAACTCTACTTACTTATTTGTTTGCTATTAGATAATGAACACGATTATGATAACGAGATTCTCATCTTCATCTCTAAAAACTCCTGATGTAGATGTCATACTGACTCCTAAAGTTTCTTCACAAACTTTTGTTTTATTCTGTCAGACTCTACTTATTTAAGTTCTCTATCTGTAGTTTCAGTCATTTCTTAATTTGACATGTTATTTGTTCAGTTTCATTAAAATCTGATGTTTTATATAGCTCTCTTCCATAGCAGGTCATGCCAGGTTAATTTCATACTCGGCCAATCATGATGTATGCCTGGAAATGTTTGGTCCAAGAGAGCATTGGAGCAGCATATCACACTTCTGTATTTTAAAAGTGAATATTGACAGGTAGTTCTTGTTGCAGAGTGTGAGTTAGCTGTTCAGATGGAGAGGTGTCAAATCAAAGCATAGTTCTGATTTTCGTAAGAATATGTTACAATTCATGCATATTTATGCCACTCCTGAACAAGATGTGATTATTCGTTTGCATTGTATTGAAGATTACAGAATAACAAAAGTGTATTTTTTAATCAAATTTGTAAAGTATCAATTTCTTTGGCATGTTTCAAATATGTGTAGTAACTTACTTTCTGATTTAGAAATGAGAAAGTGAGGACCCATGGTCTCTAGAAGCTGCTGGCTTTGACTAAACTCTTTCAGGCCTTTATGTAAAAAAAGCTGAAACAAGACACAAATACATCAAAACATAAATATAAATTTATTGAAGGCCATAAGGACCCTCACAAAATTAAAAGTACAGGCCCAACAAAAAATCTCCTTGTCACGGCCTTACAGAAGTCCTATTTTGAAGTCTGGACTGACTCCTAGCCAGCAGTGTTGTAGGGCACAGTATGCTGTATTGATGAAGTACAGATTTAATCTACCTGTAATATTTCCATGTTCTTGGACTGGGATACTAACCAATCATTCTGTTTATGAAATGCAAATTATGTAGGCTGGTTACTCAAACTACATGTTATCATGTTATCATGATCATCACTTTTAGTTTTGCTATGTTTCAGATTTAGATGTGTTTTAAATTTTGACTTGATTACCTTGTTACACATACAGGCACATGTGTAAATTTTTAATCATATCTACTATTCTGTATGATGCATATCGTTAAGGAAATTTGAAAATATGTTTTTGCTCTACCAGACTTGTTACTTAAGCCTAGAAATGTTCTGAATTTTATGTGTCGTATTGAGAAATATTTTTTAATATTTAAGTGGATAATACTAATGTAATCAGCATTTTGTTTTCTTTTGTTTCCCCTTTCTATTTCATGATGTTTTGGGGGCTGTGGGGTAGTCCAGTGGTTAAAGCGTTGGCTTGTCACGTCGAAGAACTGGGTTCGATTCCCCACATGGGTACAATATGTGAATCCCATTTCTGGTGTGCCCTGTCGTAATGTTGCTGGAATATTGCTAAAAGCGGCGTAAAACCCAACTCAGTCAGTCATTCAGTCATGATGTTTTGATTAACATGCATGTAATATAGTGTGTTTAATTTTGTTTGTTTTAATATTACAGGCATCTGAAACTTTCAAACATTTGTAATTAAATGTGAACTATTCTGAAATCTTTGCACTGCTGTACCAATCACAAACTAGATTATATCTTTCAATGTCATTATCAGCTCCAAATATATTGTGTGTTGATGCATCATGAAGGAGGCGGCTATGTATGCTTGACAATGGGCTTTAATTCAATTGCAACGAGTCTGGATTGGTCTGATAAGTGCAATGGTTTGGTTCCAAATTACATCATTGTGACTGACCAATATGAAATCTTTAATAGAGTACTTCAGTGGATAAAAGAAACTTGGCTTTTCTGTACTTAAAATATATGTGACTATCAGTTGAAAAACATTTAGATCGAACTTCAGGAAATTTATTGTGTTGATTTATATTTTTGAATTTACCCATTTTTAAAAACAGTACTTCCTTACATATCTAAGGAAATGGTTTCTTTTGTACTTATGCCATCATGATGTTTTCATATCTTTTTCTAATGTCCAAAAATTTTCACATCATTACCAGTGAAATATCACAAATATTTGACAATGAACATATTTCAGTCAGCACAGAGTAAGTTCTTGCGATACTTCCTCTTTCTCTGACTGCTGAGGAAAATGTCTTGATCCCTCCAGTGTCCTGGTGCTTGGTGAACCGACGTGTACACCGTCAATATTCACACAACACCCACAGTGTACATGCACCGATGCTGTAGAAGTTCCTAAGGGTGATTATACAGACAGCTGTCATCATGCTACCTAGCTGATATTGTTTGTCAAGTTTTTACAAAAGTAGAATTACACTTCTGTTGGTTAAACCTGAAAAACAAATCTTCATAATAACTGAAATAGGGGCAGTTGGGTAGCCTAGTGGTTAAAGCATTTGCTTATCTCGCTGAAGATCCGGGTTCCATTCCCCACATGGGTCCAATGTGTGAAGCCCATTTCTGGTGTCCCCCACCATGATATGGCTGGAATATTTCTAAAAGCAGCGTAAAACCATACTCACTCACTCACTGAAGTGTCCTCTTAAGAATATGGCGAGAGGCGTGATATAATACTAATGTGAAGGTATGTTGTATTGATATATAACAGAAATATTGCACTACAGGTATTTCCTTTAGAACAGAACAAATATTTACAACAGCTAATGCAGTCAAGGTGTGACTTGGACATACAGAAATGTATAATGATACCAATTTGCCAAGATAACTGATGAAACTGTAAGAAAAGTGCTGCAATTCAAATGTTTTGAACTGAAAAACAGCAAATGCCCAAACCAATATGTTGTTCAGAAGATGGTAATTTTGAATGAACTAAAAATTAATCCCAACAGAATTGTTTTTACTAGAAATGATCATGAATACCTATGTCTTAATAAACGTTTACCCACCTTCACATAGAGAAGTAATCAGACAAGGTAAATTGTACATGAGGCATATATCGGTCAACAGACACACTTAACTCGGTATTGCCATTATGCTCTCTGTTTAATGACACAAGTACATCTGCTAGCTGCTATTTCCTTTGCATAAATCATGTATGAATGTACCTACTGCAGACACCACAAACAAGCTAGGTTCTTTGGGTGCGGGGACAACACGGCTATTTGTCAAGTTCAGAGTACAGTTTGAAATGTTGAACCAAGAGCTTTCAGAAGTCCTGTCTGATATTCCTCTGTGACCTGTCACCTTCTTACTGGTATGTCCACCATTATCCTGAACTTTTCAGTGTAGCCATTGTTTTTCCAAAAGTGGATGAAGCTGATGTTAGTTTTACGTGTATATAGATGTATGAAATGTTTGTAACACTGTGATGTTTTACAGTATTTGCATTTCTGTAATTCAGACACTTGATATGATATGGGTATTTTGTCCTTTCCACTAACATGGGTATGTGTACAGTCCAGGTGTGTACAGTCCAGGTGTGCACAGTACAGGTGTGTACAGTACAGGTGTGCACAGTACAGGTGTGCACAGTCCAGTGCACCAGGTGTGTACAGTCCAGGTGTGCACAGTACAGGTGTGTACAGTCCAGGTGTGTACACAGGTGTGCACAGTCCAGGTGTGCACAGTACAGGTGTGCACAGTACAGGTGTGCACAGTACAGGTGTGGTACAGTCCAGGTGTGGTACAGTCCAGGCTTATGAACAACAACAGTTATTGCAACTGTACTGAGGCATGATATTTTCATATCAATGAACATATAGAATTTCTAGCTTTTGCATGATGAGAAGAAAAGCATTATTGTATTATTGTATTTTCCATGTCAAGTGAAATGGAACAGTCCTTGTACTGAGTTGATAGGATAAGCTGTTATCTGTTTATGCATCAAGTATCCATGCTCTGTCATAGTACGAGACAAGCTTGAAGTGATGTGTAACTCGCAGCTTCTGTAGCAGTATTATGTGATGGTGATGGTGTTGTTGTTGCCGATGGTGATAATTGTTGACCAATAGCTGTGCTGGAACACTAGGTCTATTCTCAGAAGTCAGCGTGTATTGAGGGGTGTAGTGTTGAGATGTACTGGGAGGCTGGATCTGTTATAGACGAATAGCTTTAATAATACAGGTCACATCCGGATGATTTCACAATTCTTCTTTTCAGAGACAACTCCAATTAAGATCATTGGGAACATTAATGGTCTTTAATGATGGCCATTAGCTAATCTTCAGCCTCAGATGATGATGTACAAAACTAGTGTTGCCATTTGTTCCAGGTACAAGTATTTCTAACAATGAAAATTAAATCCCATTTCAAGTGAGTGTAAACCCAACAGTTATAGCAGTTGATCTGTTGACTTCAGTGTCTATTGTAACGCCCCCTTGGCTAGGATGGGATTTCCTGTTGTATCAGCCAGCACAGCTCTTTTAACACACAGTTAATTACCCAGTGAAGAAGGTTATCAAACACGTGCCTTGTGAAAGCAATATTTTGACATTGCAACTGTTTTCTAATTTTGCATGGAAGGTGTTTACAAAGGCGGAGCTTTTCATGTATAATTGTCATAAAATGTCTGAAGTAATCAAAGAGTGAGTGCTTGTTGTATTGTTGTATTGTTACTGTTGGTGTTGTTTGTGACGACTGGCTGCACAGTCAGATATGGACAACTGTGTGTCTGGATATGGTTAGTGTTTCCACACATGTATCAGGACTTGGCATTTATTGTTGGGGAAGGAAATAAGGATTGGGTCACCCAAAACATTTTGGGAAGGGTCATGAAAAAGATGTACAATTACATGGTGATGGTCATCCAACATTGTAGCAAGTTTTAGGGGAGGGTCAGTATTTTCTGTACCTGCCCCTCCACCTCAACTCGACATACACATCTCCGCTCGTAGCCCACCCACTTACCCACCCCTGATAAAAATGACTGGTCCCTTTGTTCAGATCGTCAGCAGATGGTTATTGTAATAATAAGTGATGACTCTGTTTCTATTTGTTGTCTGATGGTTTGTGTACTAGCCAAGCAAGTAGTTATGATATTTTTGTTTTTCAAGTTCACAGTTTCAGTTTGGTGTAGATAAAACTTGATCATCCCTGCTTGTTTACTCCAGATGTGTTAGAAGACTGATCTGTTTCATAAATACGAAAAACTGTATCAGATTTATCAACAGTTGAAGGTAATTTTCGAAAACATTTCTTGGAGAAGTAAACATGGTTAAGACAGTGGATGTGATAAAAGCAAGAATTTTATGGATGTAACCTTCTTTTTTGTGATGGACACGTTTCATGAGGTGATGAAGGACTAAGAATATATAGAATAAACGTCATGCCCATCCCAATAAAGAAGTTGACATCCATAACATTCTTGCCTTATATGTATCACTTCTAAATGTCCTTCAAAGACTCCAGTGGATGTGATAGTTTTCATATGCCCGGTGTTTGTGGATATTTATTTAAACCTTTGAGAATTATTGGCTATGTATGTGTTATGGATGTGGTGTTATGAGTCTACATATAGTACTATTGCCAAGAACAAATGTTTGTTGCTGCCTGTGATGATTCTTGAAGGAAACTCCACTCATCAGCTGTGAGAGACAGTTAAACACAAACCTGTCAAGTTTCTTTTTTATTCTCAGGGGAGAATACCTCTTTCCACCGTCAAAAACGTGTTTCTTACAAAATAATTTTTATAAAGTATATGGTGAGAGGTTTGAGATGTTTCAGTCTTTACCCAATTTGACCTCCCTGAACTCGTACTACTCAACAGAAGTATGGAATGCCAATTTTTTCTTGTATGAAAAACGTTAATCTGTTATGTGATGACTAAATATAATCATAGGAAAAATATCAACTTTCGTTAACTTCCTTTTAGTTGTATATTCATGCTGACTGTGTGATTGATCTGTACAAGTCATCCACTCCAGCAGTTCTTAGCAATTGTTTATTATCTATTGTATTTTTAAAAGAGTGACCATGACTTTGACCAAATTATGACTTCTGTATGATTCTAGAAGATAATACATATGTGTCTTCTTTTCTTTAGGCTTAACATTCATCAAGGTTTCTTCACAGCTAAAGTAACAAAATATTTCTAAAGCCAGACAAATCTGTTTTCTTGTTCTGGGGTTATACCAGCCTCAAATCTGCCTGCACTTTTAGAACAGCAAACTTGATAGTTTTGTTTCTACTCATAAGGAACTGGAATGTGTGGCAAGAGGGGTTCTGTATGGGTGTTTCAAGATGTAAGTCTTACTACTGGATATGTATTGCTTCTCTGATAATAACATGAAATGTCAGTGCTAGAGAATATACAGTCTTGATTATCCAGCTAAACAGATTCCATGTGGCATTAAAGCCCAAACAGTGCTGAAAACAATTTCTTGAAGGGATCACAGGAAAATCAGTTTAGACACCAGGTGTTATCGTGAGGATAAGCAGGAGCAGCCTACCGACAGCTCCAACCACTCACACAAAAAGCTTAAAATGTGTTTGTTCCCTGATGCTACACAGCAGTAATCCTGCTATACCACAGCAATGTGTGAACAAATGTACAATTAGTCATATTTGCTTGTATCTTCTATCTTGACATACAGAGAAACCTCATATATCTGGACCCCCCGCATTCAGGACAGTCTGCATCGAAAAATCTAAACGCCACTAAAGAAACATTTGCCAAGGAATTTATCTTATTTATTTTTCGAGCCAGAAAATTAATTATCTCTGTTTTTCTGTGGATAGGCTTGAAAATCTGTAAAACAAGAAGTCAGATTTGTCAGGTTTTAAATCTTTAATTTTGGTTTTTGTAATTGATGCCAGCTCTTGTTAATTATTTATTTCAACCTGTGTACTGTAGTTGTTGTTATATTGTAGGCAGATATCCTTGTTATGAGGATACATATTTAACATTGTAGATCATTGTGTTACTGGTGTACAAAATGTCATACATCAAAATTACTCATAAACTATGTTTTGAGAATTGCTATAGTTTTTAGGTGTGGCAGTCAGTTTTCATATTTTACTGTCACTCTTATTTTTCATTTCCTTTAAATTGATGAATATATTGTAATTATTCTGACTTTGGTTTTATGTACATTGAGCCTTCACTGTTTGCAGTGATGGGTTGACATAATCAGAAGCTGTAGTTCCCAGTGAGACGTTTGTATATTGTATATATGTCTATGATTTGTATGCTTTGTGAGAACGTTATAACAGCGTTGTTGTGTTAGGTCTCTCTACACAGTCCCTGTATTCAGAGCCAGGGAAATGATCAATTCCGCAGTGTTATTGGGCATTTGTTTTCATAAACTGATCTATTGATATATTGTAATTAACAAGAACAGTGATCGTTTTATTCCCATCGAATATGTCAATATGCTTCACTAAAAATATATTGTTGTGGCCATAGGCCTATTTTCAAGGTCTCTAACCATTTTGTTATAAAGGAGAGTGTATCTTACATTTGTTACTGGTTCTGGTATATTGCTTAGTAGTGAAACTGATCGTGATATTGTTTACCCTGCGAATTGTACAATGTACTGACCACTTCGTCTTAAGGTATTTTCTTCTTATTTGGAATGACCTTATCTGTTTGGAGATATATATTTATAAAGCAAGTATTTTTAATAATATATTGAATATACAATAAATTCTCCAACAGCTACTGAAAGTGTAGGGATAGGGGATATGATTTGTATTGTGATACAAAGGCAGTGATGTGATAAATATCTAGATCTGTGATGGTAATTTCTCTTCGGCCCTGTATTCATTACAGCCTAATGATTATGGATGTAATTGAAACACTCAGACATTATTGTTAAGCATACTGACGTCTACCAGTTCTGCAGTCGGTGCTTGATGTGTACCATATCAGTTAACTAGGCTGTAATTCTTCGTATCAGCCATCTGTCCACCACACTTCAAAAGTCTTGTGTTATTTGTTCAGATTTAATTTACAATTAATTAATGGTTAATATCAGAGCTCAAATTTTCGACATCAATGTTCAGAGCCATCCCCAGCACTACTTGTGTGTCCCATGTAATTTTAGATACTGAATCAAGAAACATATTGATAACCCCAGTCTTTTAGTAATTATGATAAATATGTACCGGTAGTACAGTACGAATCATATCCAACTATAAATAGCCATTTTAGTTACCATGGACACCAGATCCGATATACGCTTGACTCCAGTTCGTTGTCACAGAATCATGTATTAAAAGCATGTTACTTTACAGAAATTATTCATATGTGATATGTATGGCTTCTCCACCGGCTTGCATGGATTTGATTGCTTCTACACCATCAGAAGTTATGCAAACATTTCCTAAAGCAATATGTGTCCTGGGCCAGTAACTGCTTCCAGCATCATGATCATGTAACAGAGAAACTACAAACCGTATTCCATGAGCGTTACACATGTTTAGTTTTGACTACAAAGGTAAATTCTGTGAACTGCTTGTAGAGAGATCAGCAGTGTTCATATATGTATGTCAACAATAAACTTTGTATACAAGTTTGGAGGTGTTGTCAGGTTTTTTAATTCTTGAGCATGAGGCAAAAATGATAGTATTTTTGTGTTTTTTGCCTTATGTTTTAAAGTGAAAAGGGAGCACAAATTATTACAAAGGCAGTGTTTGGTTAAACACATATATTCTTAATGTCACAAATAATGATTGGCAGTTGGACGGATGCCACAGGACATGTAAAAACTACTTTTTCACTGTCATCCTTCTGAAAATTTAAATTTAAAACAACCATTGAAATTGTATATGTTTATTCGCAGTCATAATTAAGAGTCATCATGTAATGTACAATGTTACGGAAACATCAAGTGGCACATGGACAATAGTATGACCAGAACATGCTGCATCGCAAGTCTTCACATAATACATCTCGGGGCATCACAGTCAAACCGGAAGACTTCATTTGACTACAGTTAAACAGTCAGTTCAACCAAATAAAATGGAAAATAAAATGGTCAATTCATTATAACATTTGAAAATAAATCAACCCTGAATAAAAATATTGTCAGTGATATAAGAATATAAAACATTCCATTCCTAAAGTGCAGTTACAGTACTGGTTAGTGATTACATGTTTCAGAATTAAGTGTTCCTATGATGATGTTACGGCTGCGGCTGTATGCTGTTGCTGATTGAGCCTGCCTACCCCATCCATCTTGTCATCCAGTATCCAGTGCTACAGATAACTCTTTGGGTCACTGAGTTATGAACTCGCTTGTGTTCATCTCAATTGGGTATCCAAGTTTGCTTTGAGTAACCAAATATATTGTACCCACCTTAATCCAACTCAATTGGGTATTTTGCCATTTTCCATAAATTTGTATAAAAATAATAAAGTTAAAATGATGGTTTACGTGTTTGCTATTCATATTTGATCTGTAATATGAGAAACGATAAGAAAGACTACAAGTAGCCAAGTTCACATGTTGAAATAAAACATCTCAATATACCTCCGTTATTTTATCTATCCACTGGTGCGCAAGCTAAAATGTGACATTTATGTGTGTACGCATGTAAGATCAAACTTATCGAGTATTTTCAAAACTTCAAGCGTACTTGTACCCAATAGACTTAATAGGAATTGAGTTTTCATATAAATATTTGCGTAATTTACGCAGATATGCAGTTTATCTTTACCTCTGAGTATCTATCTGGCATCCAGGACAAGCGAATTGTAATCGGTGTACACAGCTGGTACATGTAAAGTAGGGATTTTCACATAGAAGGCATGACCATACATGCTCATAAGCTTGCAGTTGATTATTTTGTAATAATAAAAGAATGAAAATAAACTTATACTAATGCCATATAACATCTATCATGATCTTACGTACTGCACTGCAGCCTGAGGGATACAGGCCACAGCATTCAGTGTATCAAGAGTGGGACTTCAGGCATCATATTGTCACAATTCAGTTCTCTCTTTGAATCATTGTCTCTCCAGAGTGTGTATTCACCCTGCTAGAACACAATGTCAGTTAATGCAGAGTTGGGATTTGAACACCGTGTCATCTCTTTGGACAGTCATGTCGGCGTGTGAGGAATGCGTGTGTCTCTAAGGTCATGGCTTGGCGTGTGAGGAAAGCGTGTGTCTCTCAGGTTATGGCTTGGCGTGTGAGGAAAGCGTGTCTCTGTCAGGTCATGGCTAAAGAGTAAAGGCCAAGAAACAGTGTTAATTGTCTACACTATAAATTGATTTCAAATTACAATGTTCACAAATTATGAGTATTTCATTACCAAAAGTTAGGTGGGTTAGCCTAGTGGTCAAAGTGGTCCCCTTACTGAAGACCTGGGTTTGATTGCCCTTATGGGTACTATGTGTGAATCGTATATCTGGTGTTCCCTGCTGTGATCTTGCTGGAATAGTGCTAAAGGCAGCATGAAACCATAATGCTCCTTACAAAAACATACAATACTGAGGCTTGAATTTACTGTGGCCAGATGGCAAATAGTTTCTGAAACAAGATCTGTTATATAACTGAAAGACTCAAAACAAAATGTTTCTGCAATTATCCACAACTTTTTAAAGAACAACTAAGCTTTGCATGAAGCTATTCCCAGTTACATCAACAGGATATAAACATGTTATACAACCCTTCTACCTTTTATGTTTGTACATTGTAGAACAATGTGTTCAACATAGGGCCCTTGTTTTGTGCTTCTAGCCAGTCCTAGGAATGTATGTGTGGAGATCTGTCAAGTTTTTGCCTCCATGCTGACATAGATGCCCAGAATTTTTTGCTGTAGTTTGATTTAATGTTGAAAGCAGCAAATACATAATGTTCTAGATGAAGGCTGAAAGACAGTATCCTTGGCTCTGAACTTGTTTGTCTTCATGAGTACTTCATAGGTTTTGCATTTACAGCTTAATGGAGGAACAAAGTATAAACAGAACTTGGATCTGCGATATTTGTTTGCTGAATAAAATGTTACTTTCCTCTTCAGTATTGACAATTTTTACATGGAATCCAAACATTTACTTTGGCTGTTCCAGGGTCTACATGCCATTTGGGATATGTATTTGAGTGACTGGTTCTAAACGTCAGTTTTTGAGTCTGACAAGGGAGGAAAGCCATGCAGTTGGGAAGGTGTGTGCAGGTTGTCAGTGGTTACAGCGTGTGGAAACCTGAGAATCCTTAGTTTTACGCCACACGAAGCAATATTCCAGCTATATGGCGGCTGTCTGTAAATAATCAAGTCTGCACCAGACAATCCAGTGATCAGCCATGAACATCGATCTACGCAATTTGGCTGTTGTGTCAACCAAGTCACAAGTATTGTGTAGGTATTGTCACAGGTATTGTATAGGTACTGTGCAGGCAATGTGTGGGTATTGTGCAGCTATTGTGTAAGTTCTGTGCTGTTAATTTGCTGTTATTGTGCAGGTCTTGCATAGGTTTTATACAGGTAAGGTGCAGTTTTTTTCACTTATTGTGCAGCTATTACATAGGTACTGTGCAGATTTTGTCCATTTATTGTACATGTACTGAGCAACTGATTTCACATATATTGTGAAGGTATTGCACAAAATCACCAAGAATCTTAACAAATCAGATATTCGAAACCAGCAACCAACAGATACCATTTTTTTTGGTTTTGTGTTTTTGTTACTCAACACACAACAATTTTCAGCTATGCGATAGCTGTCTGTAAATAACCGTGTCTGGACCAGACAATCCAGTGATTGACATGAGTATCTGTCAACACAGTCAGGAAACGATGATATGAATTAACCCAATTAGTAGGCCAGAGCACCCATTTCTATCCTTGATCTTCATGTGGATGGGACCTATATACATGGGGTTATTACATGGCATACAAGTTCATGCTTCAAATTGACTTTGGAAAACATCACACAAGCCCAGTGAAGCATTCCAACAAGGTGATGGTCAATCACAGCATCCAGAACATGACATATTGAACACACATGGACATTCATCCTAGATACTCAACAGGGTATACGTTCCAATAAATCTCCACGAGTACCCTGGATGCATCTATGGCTCGACCCGATAATTTTATTACCTCCCTTTGCTGGGTTCGCCCTCTCACAGTAGCCAATCAGATAAGCCCTTACTACCGAGGTTGCCAGTGTCAACAGCAGCCGCAGCCGAGAAGGTTTGCTCGCTTTGTGACTCAGATTTAAAATCATACAGACAAATTGACAATTCTGAAACCTTAAAAAAATATATGCAAGAAACTCCTTATACCTCTTTCAGAGTACCTGTGCAACAATTGCGTTGCCAAGTGTAATCGGTTAAAGATGAAGCCAAAGTGAGTTATGATAGAAGCCTTGTGATTGGTACACTCAATTTCCCCTCGTAGACACCTGATTGGATAAAAAGCCAGCAAAGGGAGGTAATAAAATTAACGGGCCGATCCGTAGATGCATCCAGGGTACTAGTAGAGATTAATCAGAACATATACCCAGGAGATTATCGAGGATGGTGGACATTATGACCGATGATACAGAATGTTTCAGAAGCTTGTGGTAATGTCTCAAAAACACGTACAACAAAGTGAAACATTAAAAAAGTAAGGTCTATGAAAGTACTGTTACAAAACAACAAGATTAACTTACTTGGATTAATAAAAAATACTGACGCAATGCCGTTTCAGCACACTCAGCTTGATAACTATTACAAACAATGATCAGATGATAGTAATATATTTTATACCCCTAACAGCTTGCAACAAATGATATATTACTGACCTTATCCACAGTTGGGATCAAGCTCAAAATGCATTCATGTTATGATTATTCACACAGCACTGTGGCCTCTTCAGGTTAAACCTAAACATCATCTTTACATATGAAAATGAAATAAATATTTGATTTTATCAGTTGGGACAAGTTGATCACAGAAAACATTTATCAGCACTGTTCCACAAAGCCTGGTGATCTAAATGCCGATATTTTATCACAGATGTGCGACAGGAAGTAGCGTGACCAAGACTATGTTGCATGAGATCCAGGACACTTCATTCCGATATATTACTTGCAATACAATATCTTGGAAGTTAAAAATGAACTACCATCATTCAAAAATAATTTGGCACTTGACAAAATATGTTTCACTGAAATAATACTTCTGGCATCAAAAACCAAAAATCATAAATGGAAACATATACTGGTGAGCAGACTGATATGATATATGCTTGCTTGAAAACAGTGTTAGAACCTACACCGAAACGTCGCTCTCACTGTAATAAAGAAGTTGTTCATCTATATATCGTCATCCTTCCCGATATGATACACTTGACTTCAGTTCCAGCGACTGGCGTAGATGCTTGGTTTGTGTCTGTCAGAGAACCTACTCGCTGACACCCAACAGTTGGCAATCCATTTTTCCCCACGTAATACGTCGCATCCTCCATGATACGAGAAGGGGTCAAGGTCACCAATCCATCCAGTCTGCAATACCACAGATGGAGTATTTCAATTCAGTCAAGAATTGACAATGGTACAAGAATCTATATTGAAACATCACACTCACTAAGTGTAGGAGAAGTTGTTATCCAAAACATTTGTCATTATCGTACTTCCCAACTCCTAAAACGTCACTCAAAGAAATTGCCCAGTGTGCCAGCTTCATTAAACCACAGTGGAGTGGAGATGAAGATGAAGTAAATAAAACTCTTGTATTATCAAACTATTAGGAACCATTACTTTTAAATTTGACATAACCAAACAAAGTTCTAGACCACAAGTGGTGGAGACCCCAAACAAAGACCAGTTTCACATGGGTACAATCATTTCTAGTTCATCATGTTGCTGGAATGTTTGTTATAAACATAGACCTAGAGATATTATTAACTTCATATGAAGAAATGTCAGTTCTGTAGGCTAATGGCCAGTGAACAAAGAAAAACCCATAAACATGTGCATAGCAGGGCATTTACATGTTCAGAACATCACATGATCAATCAAGGTGTTACTTATAATAGTCCTTCCTGCCTGACAGACACACAGACAAACGGATGACAGAAAACAAAAGGTTCAGGTGAGCTTAACAAATAACACTGTCACAGATATAAGTAGGCAAATCTGAGCCAGCATCATTACGTCCGACAGAACATGACCTGACCTCCATATCTAGGTGGTTGTTGTACCACATGATGGCCGTCCCCTCTCGTGGCTTGATGACAACTGATGAATTATGGCAGTTCTGACTCAGGTTAAAGTTTTCACGTCTGGACAATAAATTCTGGAATGAAAAACAAAACAATTAATGTCTTAATAACACTTCAATAAGATATTGCATCAGTCATGAGTTTTACGACACAAAATTATTTAAGTTAATAAATTCTGTAGACTCTGCACTAAGGAAGATTGAAATTGAATCTGAAAAATAATTTTTCATCTGAATGCAAAAACTTACATTTTTGCCACAAAAACATTGCGTGTACAAAATCTTCGAGACATACATTATTAACACAAGCTAATATGCAAAGGTTAATGTGAATGCCCTACTTAACACTGATATGGACTTTGAACACACAAGACGTCAGCCAGGAGTGAAGATCATATTACCGACAGAAGAGGGCTGACTTATATCTCATGGGCCACTTTATGCAAGGACATGAAACCGAGAACCAAGATATACAAACCTTTTGGCCTTACTGCCGAAATATAAAAAGGACAATAAAGAATGTTGATACTGTGTTTGTTGTTTAATGCCAGCTGTTTCATAGTGGCGAATAAATAATCCAGAGATTGACATCATGAGCATCGATATATGCATTTATGAAGTCAGTTAGTTAGCGTTACCATTGATTCTAGTAGTCACTGCTTATAACAAGCATGGATTACTGAAGAACAGTTGTCCCTAACGACATTTAGCCTGGGATTACTGAAGACCAGTTCTAACCCAGATCTACATTAAGAGTCCAATTTGGTCACCTTTCCCAGCAAGCAGTGGGGTGCTGAGGACAAGTTGTGTACTGACTTCCCATGAGGGTAGATACTGTAAATTGCATTCACATCAGTGTTACATTGTTCCCTTGACTTTGAGGCGAATGTTATGCAAGTTATGTTCAGGTTTATCTTGAGGAATCAATCGCTCCATTACGGAAGTGGAGGGTGCTGGACATTTTCATGAAAAATAACCTACTTGTAGTTAATGAAAAACTATGAGATTTAAATTTGCAGAATATATGGACAAAAGGAAAAAAGATTCACAATCTGATATACAAATACATCATGTTCTTCCTATGAGATTGTTTTTGGCCCTTGTGTTCTTTTTTCAGGCTCATCTAGGAAAAAGGTGCAGTCAGGCATTACAAAGGTTTATTACCTACGAGGGCGAACATATCAGGGTTCATATTTTTCATACGATGCTCTAGGGCAATATATCACTTTGTCATGGTGACGTGACGTCATGAACAATGCTATGACGTCACGTTTCTTCTGTGACGTTGCATAGCCAGCCTATGTTTGAAAGTGGATTTTGGTTTATTTTCCTCAATTTGACGACTTCGGTAATAAACAGAATATTATATTCATGCCCATATCATACTATGTTTACGACACTCATGCCTAAATATCGGTATATCCCTCGCGCTCGCTCGGGAAATACCAAAATTTAAGCACTCGTGTCGTAAACATAGTATGACATGGGCACTCATATAATATCCTCTATATATAAGACTGTAATATTGGTACTGACACTTAAAGCTTCATCGTCCTGGTCTGCAACAGGGAAGACAGTCTCCCCTCCCTCTTCTACCTGGTTTAAGTACAACAGCACCGTCACATACCTGAAACTCAACAACAATCATCAGAATAACATTGAACATTCATTCTTATAGTGCGGCAACCAATTGAGAACGCTATGAATACAGTTGTCCGACATTTTTTGTCAAAGTCGTGGTGGCTGAGCAGGTTAGGCAGCTGACTTTGTGTGCTGGCGATTAGGTGCCTGACTCTGAGGGTGTGGTGTTGTCAATCCCGGATGGGATTCAACCCAACAAAAGTACTAGAATCTGTATTTTACTAAGAAAGTGTAATCCAAAATATAACATATGTTACATTTGACCACTTTCTAAATGGCATTGTGTATTCTTAGCTTTCGGCCATGGGAGCCGTGCCAATCAACAGTTATCAGAGGGTACACAAAGTCTGTGGTCTAGAGTACCAGTTGTCCGACTTTCATTTTTGTGGAGGCTGCAGTGGCTGAGCAGGTTAGGCATGAAATGAGCCACCCAAAAATGTCATCAGCGCTGTCTAATCTGTCGGTTGGATGTGTCTTGTCAGCAGTTAATCCTGCGTTGAAATTAGTGGTGGTCTGATTAATTGAAATAATCGAAGATTGGTTGCATTGACTAAACGACCAAGCAATCAATCATGTTTTCTCATAATCGAACACAAACAATTTTGGAACACTTGTTTGCATTAACAATATTTTTCACAAGGTTGGTTTTGTCTGTTACATTTCATACGCACTACTAGCTTGTTCCAAGTCATGATTGAAATTATCTTAAAGAGTCCACGTAATTTATGTTCCTAACACATCAGTCATCCTGTAAAGATGTGCAATTTGCCCCTAAAAAAACAGAAAGAACTACATGTTTTTTCTTTATGTTTTGTGCATTAAGAAACATAACCAGGAAAATTTGCTAACCAATTATTGTCGATGATTGATCGGTTGTAATGAACCAATCACCAATTATGAGATTTTAACCAATTCCCAGCACTAGTTGAAATAACAAGGGATTATGAGCATACAGCAGCCAACTGAGAAGAAACAAACCAAAATGTGATGTATCATGTTTATGTTATTAAGTGAACATGAGCCCAGTTCTAGTCTGAGGTAACCGTGTCAGCTCTACAATCCGGCATGTTGTCTACACCAGTTTATTTCTTCAGTCCCGGTGAGCGCCGGTTTAGACATATTCCACTGCCATTTAGAAAGTGGTCAAATGTGACATATGTTATATATGGGATTACATTTTCTCAGTAAAGCAGCGATTCTAGTATTTTTGTTGGGTTGAGTACCATTCAGGATTCGGTCAATTTTCATTTGGTTAAGTCAGGTTGGTTGGTTGCCAGTATTATGAACTCTATCCAGTTGATTTGATGAATGGGGTTCATCAGACAAAAAGAGTGGGTCCCCAAAATGGAAATCAATCCAACCAGCAGGTTTGTCATGTAGTTTATTCAGTACTTTGGCCACATGGCCTAATGTACAACACGACAGAATACAATTTGGCCACGTGTGGGACTTGGTATTAAATACATTTTTTAGATATAATGCAACAGATTTAATAACGTTCATATTTGTACTATTCAACAAAGGTTTCATACTTTGAGTAGCAACGACAGAATTGTTTGGCAAAAATCAAGTCTTTAGAGATGAATATTTGCTACCAACAAGTAGTACATGAAGGTCATCTTCCCTACCACAATAACAATGAGGACAGATTGTATTTAAGTGACTTACACCATTCTCACGCCTTTTCCTGTTTATAGCAAAATCGTGGAGTGATATTCTCATTTTACAGAAAGCTCTTCTCAGGTCTCCATCCTTTAGCGATGTTATATATATTTCCGGTTGTAGAAGGGATAACTTCACTTGTTTATAGTGCTCAAGAAAAAATTATTATTGATTGAATAATGCCAGTCTTGTAAGTATATATCAATGAGGTGCTGCTTGAACATGTAAAGAAACTGTTTCGGATCACCAACATCTTTAACCAGCCATACATAGGAATATCCAGTTACAAACAATAAACTTTGTACATTAGACTCCCAGGTGTGTCTTCCATCCTCGTCCAATTGTTTCAACATTAAATAACAATTGTGTGGATATCTCCGTGGATGAGACGAAGCCAATATTTAGTTACTTTACATTCGCCACAAATATGCATGGTGTAATGCCCAGTTTCTCCAAGAATCGCTTTATTTGCCGCAAAATTAACAACTCCTAAACATCTCTTGAAGTATGACGCATGCAATTTCTCTAAAGATTCCTGGTAAGCAGAACCCTATATCTCAGATGAGTACAGCAGAATTGGAGATATCTTGGTGTCAAACAATTTGTACCAACAGTTTTCAAGTTATTGGTTGAACAAAAATGTCTTCAGATGGATGGACAGAGACAATTCCTTGGTATAACTATGATGTTGCAACATTCTTCTAAACTAAATCATGACTAAAAACCTATAACAACATTCAGAGTTAAGTATTCAAATCTCCATTTTTCAAATTACATATGTAAGTACCCTTATTGATTATATCACCAAAAATAATGTATACAATGAAAAATGTTACAGTTTTGACCTAATCCTGGAATTCATCCTTCTACATCATCTGTTGAGGAAAGTGTAAACGGGCGCCCCATTTAACACAAAGTACACTCCAAGGTAACCATGGTAACCTCACCGACACAGCTGGCAGCACTGTGATGTAGCAGGGTAGCAGTCTCGACTCTGGTGACAACACGGCAGTCCATGAGCCATCTCCGGGCCCGAGTCCACATGAGCGTGGTAGTGTCCCCCCACGTCGTACCTCACCACCTGACAACAGAACAGTATCCCTTCAAGATTTTATGTCAATAATGTTTGTCTATGGGCTTTAAAATTAGCAATGGATTTGTGAAATGTGCGCATATGTTTTTTACTTACAGTTTTTACTTTTATGACTCCAGAAACACAAAAATATATTGAAGTCAGTTCTTATATATATATACATGTATGTCAACAATATAAACTTTGCAGACACATAAAAACAAAACTTTGACACAAACATTATATCTTCGACATCGTTTAGTAGTGCCAAAGCGCCACATAAGTCCTGTCGACCCAGTTGTTAAGCCAATCAGGAAAAAGGAGGGTGTGGCCTAATTATTTTTTGTTTCATGGCATGATAGACACAAAAGAAGTTGCTTTTTGAGTTAATGAAATGGCACTGATTCATATACATCTGTGAGCCAATGCCATCCCTCTTGAACTCATGGAGCTAGGTTCAAGGTTTCTCAAGAATGTACCCACTATAAAGTTTCTTTTAAAAAATCCATCGAATTCAGAAAAATGACTTTGAGATTTGTCACCCAGTTGCAATAAAATCTGCAGTCTGCAATCAACGGCAGTGATAACCTTGATTAATCCTACTTTACTATTTTTAAGATTTGAAGATCTTTGCAAAGTTAGGGTTTTTAGTGAGTCATCGTTACTCCTGGCTATCTAACTTCTTTCAGCATCGTTTCCCATGTAATTCAGTAAATACTTGCAGCTTTGATGCCTTTTTTGAATAATCATATTTTGGGTTCAATTCTCAATTTGAAGGGCCTAATAGAGGACACCTATGAAATAATGATAGACTACTAACAACATTACCTGTAGCCCCTCACTGTCATCAAAGAAGCGGAGAGAAAGTTGTGTGACTGCAGACAGCCTGCAAGATAGAATAACATCGATGTTCCACTAGTGTTCTGATGGTTGAAGAATACATAACACTGCATTCAACAGTAGGCCAGTTACAGTCAAAGTTACGGTTTTTAGGTTGTTGTAGAGAGTTGCATCAAAATGTTACCAACATGTTGTCAGGCTAAAGTACGTATACCCTCTGATATGTTTGTGTTTGGAGAATGGTACCTGGGCATATTTGTGGTTAGAAAAAGGTCCATGGGGAATATTTCACAGCATATGAGACACAACTCAGCAGGTTCATACTACAAGTTCTTTCTACAGTGTAGAAGCTTTTGTTAATTTCTTTTGAGTTCAATACATTTTCAACATTAGGTTCTCATCAGCATTTCTTAAAAGTGGGAAGCTATTCATATTATTATGATTTTTAAAATTGTTTTTTTTTATAAACTGCCACAAGCATATCAATATAACAGTTATTGATGGATGTGATTCTAATGAAGCAGTGACCCTACTGGAGGGATTTTGTACGTGGTGTGTTTCACCAAGTAAAGCAAGAACACACCACTTGCAGTGACTTTCTTTGTATTTTTAGGTATTTGATGACAATAAACACACCCAAGAGAGGGTGTTTAAAGTGAGGATTTATATAAGCATTTATAAAACACAGCAAAACATTAAGGCCAAAGATGTATTACATGGTTCTGTCAGGTCTTCCTTAGTCTTGTTTTTTTTAACTTATTATTTTGCTTTAAAAATATATTTGTATGTCAACAAATGCCTACTTTCAAACTGAGATTATGTATTGCTTAGAGAAGTACAACAAATTTAGTGACATATAAAATAATGAGAGAATGCAGGGAGACAGTCATGGGGCATTATGGTCAGTAAGGAAAACCAGAAGCACACATTTTTTTGTGAGTGTCCCAAATGATATATGGCCAGTTAAAGAACTGGTGTGTTTTACCTCTCTCTGATTCCCATCAAGATTGGGTCGTGATCTAGGTGTACGTATGTCTGCATACTAACTCGAGCAACGTCGGCGCAGGTCTCGGACAGAGTCAGGAGACTCTGTAGGATTCTGTTCAGCTGCCGAGAAGACTCCGCTTGCCTTGAGGCCATTGCTTATGGCAATCTGTCGGATGTAGCGGCACTCCGAGGAGGTCATGAAGTCAGGGATTTCTGTGTAAGGGAGATAACTCTGAAATATGATGCAGGATTGAAATCACAGCTATTTTTCCAAAATGAACTGAAACCCATAGTTGTCTCATAAGTAGACATATGTACAGTAAACTATAATGAACACACTTATAACGAAACTGATGGATATTTTGGGGTCCTGGTCGCTTGCTGTATACTGTAATTAACACGTGTATAACAAACTATGGTTATAACATACTAAAAGTAGTGGCACCTTTGAATTTGGTATAACTGTGTCAAAAATGACTGTTTTTGAAAGAATTTGAAAGTTCAAATTTGCAATAGAACTTACTTAGGAACCATTCAAAGTTTGTGCAGGGGCAGGCACAGTGTTTTAAGAAAGGTGGGTGCAAAGTTCATTTACAACCGTGTTCACGAGAGTTTCAATGGTCATTTAATAAACTTTCAGGACAAAAGGGGGTGGGGAGGGAAGGAGACAGGAGAGATCCGCCTATGTTATGTCAAGAGAGATGGGGGATGATGATTTTTTAAGATGGGTCACCCTATTTTTGTTCTAAGTATAGTGGGTCACCTATTTTGTTCTGGGGCGTATATAGAGGGTCATCAATTTTGTACACATGTACTAGTGGGGGTCCGGAATTTTGTACATAAATATATTAAAAACTTATGCTTAACAATTATGGATTATGGAGATGGGGGAGAGAAGTTGTCATTGATTGTCTCACAGATCATATAAACAGAAAACCCAGCGTTTCGACTTTGCTTACAATTTTGTAAAATCATCTAGTCAGTTTGACGGCAATTGCAACATATTCTCCAAGTGTTTATCGCATTACCAACACATTCCCACCTATGGTGAGGTGAGGTGAAATTGCTTAACGTCATGCTTGAGAATATTTAGCTCACATGGCGGCGTGCATCGCGTGTGTATGTCGCGGCTGCTTGTACTAGCCCAGACAGCTGGTTTCATAGTGCCAGCCCACTGAGATACCATGCGCAGTGAAGCATGAATACCCACTCAGACACATTATACTGACTCGAGCCGACCAGTCCTTGTTGTACCCATTAATGCGAAGCGCCAGGCAGGGACCAACAAGTACCATATTTTAACGTCTTTTTGGTATGAAGCGTTGGGGATCAAACCAGCGACCTTCCGCTCTCGGTGGGGCAGCTCTAACTTTCCACTACACCCGGAGGCGAATGATTACCCACCTATGGACACTTGTTGACATATGTTCATGTTCGATACCCTAATACATCAGTGACCCTTCAATAAACTTGCTGAGTATCATCGGATCCCATTTCCCATGAAATCTGAATTGCACTCTAATTGTACAATTCCGTAAGAGCCAAGATTTATAGCAGATCATGGCATTGCAATATTATTTTGTTTTGTCAGAACAAATATTGCCTCAAAAGTTTTATCTCACTTCAAACTTTTAAACTGCTCCTTAACATCATTCTGACTTCAGCCACATTGTTTGGTTGGACCTTATGTTACCATGGTTACATACCAAACACTGAAGGATTCAAAGCCAGAGTGATCCTTTCATGAACTTTGCCCTCCACCAGATTCAGTGATTCAACATGGCCGACCTGTAAATGACATCCAGTACCTTTATGAGCACATACACTACTCAAATGTAGTTAAGGATCACTTGATTCTTTCATACACCATGACAGATTAACCATAGTAACAGGAAACATTTGGGAGGTCCTTAACTTCTTTTGAGCAGTTACATATAAATGGAGAGAAATTCACTGTTCAATGACAATAACAATGCAAGATATCTGAGATCATTACTATGCTTCACAGCATTTGTTCTGAACCACAAAGGCCTTTTGGAGATTTTTTTCCAGAAAGAGTTAGAACTTTGTCTGCTTGGTGTACACTGAAACCTTTCAATTATCAGAGAATATATTAAATACATACTCTATTCACACCACTCGTATTAAAATGTTTTGAGTCACGATCATAAAGTCACTCAAAAAAACCACCTGATGGCATATTAATAAGTTAGACATGGAATTGTAGTTGTCAATATGAGTTAATTTAGCATAAGAGACAGGTTTGTTTGTTTGTTGTTTAATGCTGCACTCAGCAATACTCCAGCTATATGGCAGCAGCCTGTAAATAATCAAATCTGGACCAGACAATCCAGTGCTCCCAGTTGGTACTACATTCTAATTACCTGGCATGAGACATTTTTCTGCAGTTTTCATTATTTCAAATGTCTCTTTGGTGAAGCATTGTATCCCCAGACCCTTGGCTAACTTTCAGCATATTTATGAAATAAAAATAAATTCATCCCTAAATTATCAAATTATGTAACCTGTACAAGAAGCAAGCACATATTGTATACATACAATGAGGCAGCATTTGATATCACATCATTGTTATTCAAGATGTATTGAAGCAGCCTGTAAATAAGTTAGTCTGGGCTAGTGGTTGATGGGATGAGCACTGATCGTAGCACACACACAGGACTGACTGTTAAACCCTTGTTCTCATTTAGTTGGCTCCAATAATCATAGGCAACTCTGTATCCCTTTAAAATATGTTACATTTGCCATTACACTTTCTCAGTGATGTACAGATTCTAGTACTTTTTTTGGAGTCCGGGATTTGAAAAAAACCCACCCTCAGAGTCAGGCTCCTTAAGGGGTGGTGGGGTAGCCTAATGGTTAAAGCGTCAGCTCGTCACGCTGACGACACAGGTTCGAATCCACACATGGGCACAATGTGTGAAGCCCATTTATGGTGTTCCCCACCGTGATATTGCTGGAATATTGCTAAAAGCGTAAAACCCAACTCACTCACTCACTCAGGCTCCTTAAAGCAGCCATCTAACCCACTCAGCCACTGCATCTGAATCTGTACTTTACCAAAAAAGTGTAATAACAAATACAACATATGTTACATGTAACCCCTTTCCAAATGGCACTGTGTATTCTATAGCTCTTGTCTATCACCCCTGAAGATCAGATTAGAATTGATCTTCAGCCACCCATGCTTGTCGTAAGAGGTGACTGACGGGATCGGGTGGTCAGAACGATGCTCATGATGCTGATCACTGGATTGTCTGGTCCAGACTCCATTATTTACAGACTGCCGCCATATAGCTGCAATATTGCTGAGCATAGCGGTAAACAATAATCCAACCAACCAACCAACCCTTGTCTATCTGGTTCTATGCTTCGTGACCTGACACCAGTTTTCACCCTTACTGTAGATATGACTGAAAATATGATGAATAAAACCGAGGCATTACCTCTGTGTAATGAATGTAATCACTGAGTTTCTGACTGATGAGCATAAACATATATTGAAAAAAGCATACAAGCGTGGCCGAATAGCGCTTTTTTAGTTAATCCAAAAATATTATGCTTGTGTTTTAGGATGCTTAAGAACATTAAGAACATTTCTTCTTTTAAAATATTGCATGAACAATTTCACTAACTTGTTAAAGACACCTTTATCTCAAATAAAAGACATTCTCCACATTTTTAGAATGCCTCATTATAACAAGAATATATTGTGCCGTCGAAAAACGTATGAAGTCTGAAAACATACTAAAACATGAAATGCACGTTTTTAGTCATTAAAATACAATTTTTTCGTTCGACTGGGGTATAAATTCGATGCAGAAGGCAAGCACAGCATCATTGTCTCAAAAGCGACACCAGAAGAATGCCGAGATTGACAGAAAGCAGCAGCGAGAAAGAGCATTGGGAATGTTGGAGATGGCCACCACTCGACCGATTACCGTCGCTCAAACCCTCGGCTGTCACGGCGTAACAGTGTCCAGACTCTCGCCCAACTGATATCGACAGACTGGCCAGACTACTGATAGACCCAGAACTGGCCGACCCAGGGTTACAACAACACCACGCTTGAGGACCGGTACCTGCGCACATTGCACTTTGCGCAACCGTTTCCCCTGACGGTGGCGTCATCGGGCGGCGTTAGCGTTAGGTCGTCGTGTCAGTTGACACACAGTGACCAGGCGGCTTAGAGCTTTTGGCATCAGGGCCTACAGACCGTTCCGGGACAGCGGCTGACCCAGGCACATCGACAGAGACGACTGGAGTGGGTAACTGGCGAAAGTCACGACGATGGCAGCGACGTCAATGGCAGCGAAGTGCTCTTTAGCGACGAAAGCAGATTTCTCTTTATACCCGAAACGATGGCAGAAGACGCGGGTTTTATCGTCGTACTGGAGAACGACAGGCCGCCTGTTGCGTTCAGGAGGTCGTTCCCTATGGAATGGGAAGTGTGATGGTGTGGGGGAGGCATTTGTGGAGAACAAAAAGAGCGCGCCACTGGTCATCGTCAATGGCAACCTGGCGGCCAGAGGGTATATCGATGACATTCTTCGCCCCACAGTACTGCCATTTATGCGCAATCGCCAACAGGGCATCCTGCTTCAGCATGACAATGCAAGACCCCATGTGGCAAGAATTACACAGAACTTCCTTCAAAGCAAACAACGTTAATGTTCTTCCGGCCAGCATGCTCCCCTGACATGTCACCAATCGAGCACTTGTGGGACGCTCTTGATCGTCGTGTTCAGGCCGTCAACATCCCCAACAAACCGTCAAGAACTTCGCTGACACCCTCCAAGAAGAATGGGCGGAACATTCCACCTGCTGGCGTCAGGCGACTGGCGTCATCAATGCGTAGAAGGGTCTATGCATGTCTTGAAAGTAGCGAGGAGGCCATACTACCGCTACTAGAGTTCACCATAGTCATTGCTATAGACTTTTTCTTTAGCAGAAGTTTATGTGTAAAAAATGATAATGAAATTGCTGAAGTGTCGTTAAAAGAATCCTCTGTAACATTGGTACCATATCGTTATTTATAATTGTTGACAATCATCAAAAACTTTTTATGTCAGTCGTCTCAATAAACTTTATTGCATGTTTCTAGTGTTTGTGGTTTCTTCACAGGGTAATTTTGAAAAGTTGGTGGCGTTTCTTTTGTACTTGAGTTTATATTTCTTGGACTAAATGTAACCAAGGTGTATCATGACAGCTGTGGTTTTACCATGATGAAGCATTAGCAAATGACATAACTGAAAAGTACCAACAAGTAAAAAGGGGAGGTGTAGTGGTTAAATGACAGCTGTGATTCCCCACATGTTTTATCATGACAGCTGTGGTTTTACCATGATGAAGCATTAGCAAATGACTTTTTATGATGAATAACGTCAATTTACACCATTGGTAGGTCAAGTAAAAAGGGGCGGTGGGGTAGCCTAGTGGTTAAAGCGTTCGCTCAGCATGCCAAAGACCTGGGTTCGATTCCCCACATGGGTACAATGTGTGAAGCCCGTTTCTGGTATTCCCCGGAATGATATTGCTGGAATATTGCTAAATGCGTGTAAAACCACACTCACTCACTCACTCTAGTAAAAAGTCTCAGGATTTGTTAACTATTGTTGAAACACAGACTAGAGAGAGTGGCACTTGTCAAATTGTTAGGCTGGCTGCAACAACAGAAGGAATATGATACCTTTACTGGATCAAGTCTTGTAAGCTGCTCAGTTCTAGATTCCTGATCGAAACATTGATGATCTTTGATCTTGGAGTGTCCCCATTCCTGCGGGTTGTCCTTCTCACAGGAGCGGTCCTGTACATGGGTTCCTGCGAGGGATCCTGCGTGGGATCCTGCTGACCACAAGCAGCAGGTCGTCCATAGCAGGAGGATGCCCAAGGACTGTCTTACAGTCATTCCTGATCACTTCTCTGGCTTCATTGAATCTCTCCTCTCTGCCCCTACAAAATATATTTATAATATGATAGATATCTCAGATACTTATTTCAGAATACAGCAAACATTTTAAAATGAGATGAACAAAATATACTGATATGCTACATTTCAAGTACAGCATGGTTGGATTGAACTATCAATGTACTACTGGTCAAAATTAAGACTGACTGACTGAGTTTAGTTTTACCGCTTTTAGCAATATTCCAGCAATATCACGGCGGGGGACACCAGAAATGGGCTTCACACATTGAGCCCATGTGGGGAATCAAACCCGGGTCTTCGGCGTGATGAGCCAACGCTTTAACCACCAAGGCTACCACACCGCCCCTCAAAATTAAGAAAGATTACACAATACACAAGAAAAAACATATTTTTCATTAAAAATACTACCTCTCAGTTGATTGTGATTGATTGTTGTTGTTTAACGCCGCACTCAGCAATATTCCAGCTGTATGGCGGCGGTCTGTAAATAATGGAGTCTGGACCAGACGATCCAGTGATCAAGAGCATAAGCATTAAGTTACGCAATTGGGATACAATGACATGTGTCAACCAAGTGAGCAAGCCTGACCACCCGATCCCATTAGTCTCATCTTATGACAAGTATGGGTTACTGAAGACCAATTACTTTCAGGAACATTGGCTAGGGCATAACTGGCACCTCAGGCTGTTAACTCTTCATGGTTATTAAACGTTAAAAATTGCAAACCTGTGTATAATGATATACACAGTCTTGTTCAACCATGCAGTAGCTAAATACTGAATATAGTGAAACATGAGGCATGTGTTCCCAATGAATATTGTAGTATAATCATCAAATTACATAGTCCAGCCAGCTGTAGCTGAGTCACAAGTTAATTTGATGTAAATCCGATATCCACTAAACATATGTGAGTGCATTTTATGTACAACCTATATTGTTATTATATATATTATGTGTGACAGTGACCAGTAAATAAGTATGGTTGGGCTAGAGGTTGATAGCATGAACACAGTCATTATCATTTAGTTGAAATAGTTGATATGATTTTGGTTGGTTTGTTGTTTAACACCATTCAGCAATATTCCAGCTATATGGTGGCGGTCTGTAAATAATCGAGTCTGGACCAGACAATCCAGTGATCAACAGCATGAGCATATCTACGTAACAGGGATACAATGACGTGTGAATCAAGTCAGCGAGCCTCACCACCCGATCCAGTGTTAGTCTGATATTCTGATATGAATATGGACACTGTCACAAGTAATACACTCACATCTTGGCATTGGCTAACATGCACATCTAGAATTGGAAACGACCACAGGTAGATGATCTTCGTGAGCAACTATAGAGGGCACTGAGTCTTATGCTTTTTAGTAATTGAAATGACAGCTTTCAGATAATTTGGCATAAATCGTTTTTATTAAAATGTCCTCTTAAAAACATTATCAGGTCATAGAAAATAATCATAGCAGAAAAGTTTATTGATTTTCATCGCAAGTATCTAATCAAAATCTGATCAGTAATCACACATGCATGTGTATTATCAGCTGATGATGTAGGTGTATGAAGGGTGTCACGGGAACCTTGAACACTAACCTTAACGGGTGCGTATAAGTGACAGCTCCAGCGTGACAGAAGATACGTCATCACATGTGTATCTGCGACGTTTACAACAGATTCGATCTTTCACAAGACTTCTGTGTCGGGAGGCATTTGGCTACAAGTTCACAAATCCCTGCAATGGGAAGCTTATCGATTAGAGCCTCGCAGTACAGACGGGTCAGTGTGACATTACCCTACCGAATACAGCCGAACTATCACTGGCTGTCTACAGTCGAGCGAGCAACAGCCCAGATATCGTAGCTGCCTTGAAATGTCACCGGTGGGCTTACAGCAACACGTGTCATTGTTTACAAAGGGCGATAACTCTCACTTGTGACAACAGCTGCAGTTGACAATGTTGGTAAGAAACTAAGCGGCTGTAAAATCTGGTAAAAGTGCAGTTGAAACAGCGACTGTCGATAACGAGACAAATTAAAAACCAATATAAAATGCTTAATATCCATTGATGTGTCCTATGCTTGATGTTTGATGTCAGTTTTGTAAAGAAGAAAAAGATATTGAAATCATGAACACATTTGTCCGCGATCTTTTATTTGGCTATTGGTACAGGTGTATTTGTTTTTCTTTATGTTTCATGGAAGACGCTGGGTTTGTGAGAACCTAAATAGATCTGAGAGTGAGTAAGTGAGTGAGTTTAGTTTTACGCCGCGGTCAGCAATATTCCAGCTATATTGCAGCGGCCTGTAAATAATCGAGTCTGGGCCAGACAATCCAATGATCGACAGCATGAGCATCGATCTACACAAATAGGAGTGGGAGAGTTAAGATTTAAAGTCACTTCAGCAATATTTCAGCCATATCATGACTAAATCAAGTTATAGATTTATAATGATTAAAAGTAAATTATTAACACCTGCTAACGAAGGACAGTAAAACAACAAGACTAACACAGATATGAATTTAAAACTAGTAATTAAATCTAAAACACTTTAGCTATAGAGGACGATACAATATAAAAACAGGCTGTAGATCGCCAACATCTGAAGGTAGATCACCATACTAAGGACCATGGGGACTTACAGTGTCTTTCTACCTGCATGGACCCAAGTTGGATTTACACCATCCCTTCAACCGCTGGCGATTATACGAACATGTAGCCATAATTCAAAATAACAAAGATACTACGTTTAAAAATCCGGTAAGTTTAAATTTACTTTGAAGGTTTGGGGACTTACATACCCTCTCAAGGAGGACACTAATTAAAAAATCAATACAGTTAAGCAGGACATGCGTGACCGTGATTCTCTCATCACAAGGGATACAAACCGGATGATCCTCACCTTTTAACACGTATGCATGAGTATATCTAGTATGGCCAATAAGACATAGAGAATCTCACCCAAGTGTCTACTGATAGCAATTATATCAACTAGAGTTGATAAAGTTACAAATATCCGAGGCTTGCCGAGGATATTTTTACCTTTATCAATGAGTGTTGATATAATTGATATCAGTAGACACGAGGGTGAGATTCTATTTATCATCAAAAATCATTCTTCATTAGTTTTCAATCAAAAATGTACATCTCTCAACACTGTACTACCATTAGACTTGCAGTGCAGCGATGTCAGAGCATTGTGATGTCATCAAGTTGATGATGTCATAGCATTGTCAGGGCATTGTACCAAATCTACTGTCAAAACGATATCTCCTAGGAGATATCATACGATCTTACACAAGCGATATCTCCTGTGGAACACAGTTTTGGATGATAAATCGTCGTATCATGACCTCTTCCAATCTGGATTGACAACCCAAGTAGGTGTAACAATATAGGGTTTTATTTCATGTAATTTATTGATACCTACTTGAGTGTCCCACTTCTTCTGCATCAGATCACAGATGTACGATCTAATGGTAGCTTTGTAATCGGAGTATGGGATCAGAAGTGATGTTACAGATTTGTTGAGTGCTGCGCTAGCAGCAAACTCGACCATTGTGTTACCAGAGATTCCAACATGGCTGGGCAACCAACAGAGGACGATGTCGCATTGGCTAGTAGCAAGATCATTATATTCAATAATTTCTATTAAGTGGATGTTTACAAGAGACACTTTTAACAGCCTTGAGACAAGAACGAGAGTCAGAAAAGAATATATATTGTTAATGTTTAGGTGTCTTTGAATATATTGAAGAGCCGTTAAGATGGCGTTTGCTTCTGCTGTCAAAATAGAGCTGTTATCCGGTAATCTAGGAGATATTGTTCTGGATCCAATGACAGTGGGACAAGCCACTGCGCCATCATCCTTGGACCTATCTGTAAATAAGGATTTGTATGTATTATATTTACTTTTTAATTGATTATATTCTTGTTTATATTGTAATTCATTAGTTTCTGATTTCTTAAACTTTGTCAGTGTTAGGTCAACTTCAGGCCTGACCAGTTGCCAAGGAGGAGAAGAAAGAAGACGGGAAGGAGATATGTTTTCCAGCTCAATGCCGGCAGGAGAAATGAATGGTTTGATTCTTCGCCCAAGAGGCGGAACAAGAGGATTTGTTGTACAAATCGTCATAAAGAGGATTAAAGAGACAGTTAAATGCAGGGTTATACTCGTTAGAGTATAGTTTTGTAATATATTGTAAAGGTAATTTATATGGCGCTGTGTAAGAGATGGTTCATCTGTCTCGACGTAGACACTGTCGCGAATGACATGAATTTAAAGTTCTGTGCAACCTCGATATTTGCAAACGTTTTGATTGACAAAAGATTCAGAGATTGCTGTCTCCGTGCAGACTTGATCAGAAACAAGCCACTACGAAGATGGGTTACATTCGTAACTTCACCACACATTCCAGAGATAGCTTTGACTGATGACAAATGGATTGAGCTTTAATGGCAGAGAGATATTTATACTAGATTGCTCAATTTCATCTAGGCGTCACTTCTTTTCAAAACGAGATGAACCAGATTGTTTTGAAACCATGATAGGAATAATTGATTCAGCGCCCATGCTCCCCATCCACCACGGAATGTCAACAAGGACAGTGTCAATTAGCGCCGGATATCCAAGATGCCGACACTAGGGATACAGGGGTGTTATACTCCAGAGAATATGACATGAATAGCTGTATTTATCTGCAAATTTAATGACAGACTGGTTCAGCCATTGACAAGAAATTGGAGACAAAAAATTATTCAGAGGTCAACATCAGCAGATTGGCCCATGAGCCTCCGCCTTCTGGCATAAGACTCCAGGCAATTACGATCACTCAAAGCCCAAATAGAATATAACACCTCAAAAGTTCTAAACAAAACAGATTTTAGTACAGGAATAGACATGACCAGCCAATTGATAGAATCGGGCCCATTCTACCACCCGTCAAGGGTGAGGGCGATGTGGTGTGTTGGGCAAAAGGAACACGGTTCCAGGCTCCTATTGCCCTCAACCACCAAACTCCCGGCCTCACCTGACACAGGGGCGAAACCCACGGCAAAGAGGTTGCCCCATTCGGTCGCCTTTTACGACCAGAAATGGGGTGCTGTGGACATATTCGACCCCGGGTCCACACGGGGGCGAAGAGCTATTAGCGTTACCCAGCACCCACCGCGAGGACGTTGCTCCTCAAGGGTGCCTGGCTTACACAATTGGGAACCGATGACATGTTTCTACCAAGTCAGCGAGCCTGACCGCCCGATCCCGTTAGTCGGCTATTACGACAAGCCAGTGATTAAAGTGCTCGCTCGATCACACCTAACATTTGGGTTCGAATCCCAAATATAGGTACAACGTGTTAAACCTACTTCTGGTGTCCCAAGTCGTGATCTGGCAGGAATATTGTTAGAGGCAATTTGAAACTTTTGCGGCAATGTATTGTTCCTTTTTTTGCTTTCAAGCAACGATTACACAAGCAGGCAAATCAGAGGGATGCCCTGTACTGTTACACCACGCCACAGTCAGTGAACTACCCTGTACTGTTACACCAGACCACAGTCAGTGAACTACCCTCTACTGTTAAACCAGACCACAGTCAGTGAACCACACAGTACTGTTACACCACGCCACAGTCAGTGAACCACCCTCTACTGTTACACCAAACCACAGTCAGTGAACTACCCTCTACTGTTACACCATGGCATAGTCAGTGAACTACACTGTACTGTTACACCAGACCACAGTTAGTAAACTACTCTGTACTGTTACACCAGGCCACAGTCAGTGAACTACCCTCTACTGTTACACCTGACCACAGTCAGTGAACCACACAGTACTGTTACACCAGACCAGTGAGTGAACCACCCTGTACTTTTACAGCAGGCCACAGTCAGTGAACTACCCTTTACTGTTACACCAGGCCAGTGAGTGAACCACTCTCTACTGTTACACCAGGCCAGTGAGTGAACCACTCTCTACTGTTACACCAGGCCAGTGAGTGAACCACCCTGTACTGTTACACCAGACCACAGTCATTGAACCACCACGTACTGCTACACCAGACCACAGTCAGTGAACTATACCCAGTACTATTACACCAGGCCACAGTCAGTGAACCACAACGTACTGCTACACCAGACCACAGTCAGTGAACCACCCTGTACTGTTACGCCAGGTCATATTCAATTAACCACCCTGTACTGTTACACCAGGCCACAGTCAGTGAACCATCCTGTACTGTTACACCACGCCACAGTCAGTGAACTACACTGTACTGTTACACCAGACCACGGTCAGTGAACCACACCGTACTGTTACACCAGGCCAAAGTCAGTGAACCACCATGTACTGTTACACCAGGCCACAGTCAGTGAACCACCATGTACTGTTACACCAGCCCACAGTCAGTGAACCACCATGTACTGTTACACCAGGCCACAGTCAGTGAACTACCCTCCACTGTTACACCAGGCCACAGTCAGTGAACTACACTGTACTGTTACCCAAGACCACAGTCAGTGAACCACCATGTACTGTTACACCAGACCACAGTCAGTGAACTACCCTCCACTGTTACACCAGGCCAAAGTCACTGAACCACACTGTACTGTTACCCCAGACCACAGTCAGTGAACCACCATGTACTGTTACACCAGGCCACAGTCAGTGAACCACCCTGTACTGCTACACCAGGCCACAGTCAGTGAACCACCCTGTACTGTTACACCAGGCCAAAGTCAGTGAACCACCATGTATTGTTACACCAGACCACAGTCAGTGAACCACAATGTACTGTTATACCAGACCGCAGTCAGTGAACTACCCTCTACTGTTACACCAGACCACAATCAGTGACCTACCCTCTACTGTTACACCAGGCCACAGTCAGTGAACCCCCATGTACTGTTACACTCAGTCAGTGTACTAGTTACACCAGGCCACAGTCAGTGAACCCCATGTACTGTTACACCAGACCACAGTCAGTGAACCTACCCATGTACTGTTACACCAGACCACAGTCAGTGAACCAACCACTGCTACTCAAGTTACAGTCAGTGAACCTCCAGTCTGTGAACAGTCTGTGAACTACCATGTACTGTTACACCAGGCCACAGTCAGTGAACCTCCATGTACTGTTACACCAGGCCACAGTCAGTGAACCTCCATGTACTGTTACACCAGGCCACAGTCTGTGAACTACCCTGTACTGTTACACCAGGCCACAGTCAGTGAACCTCCATGTACTGTTACACCAGGCCACAGTCAGTGAACCACCCTGTACTGTTACACCAGGCCACAGTCAGTGAACCACCCTGTACTGTTACACCAGGCCAGTCTGTGAACCACACAGTACTGTTACACCACGCCACAGTCAGTGAACCTCCATGTACTGTTACACCAGACCACAGTCAGTGAACCACCATGTACTGTTACACCAGGCCACAGTCAGTGAACCTCCATGTACTGTTACACCAGGCCACAGTCAGTGAACCTCCATGTACTGTTACACCAGGCCACAGTCAGTGAACCTCCATGTACTGTTACACCAGACCACAGTCAGTGAACCACCATGTACTGTTACACCAGGCCAAAGTCAGTGAACTACCCTCTACTGTTACACCAGACCACAATCAGTGACCTACCCTCTACTGTTACACCAGGCCACCGTCAGTGAACCACAATGTACTGTTATACCAGACCGCAGTCAGTGAACCACATAGTACTGTTACACCAGGCCAGTCTGTGAACCACACAGTACTGCTACACCAAGCCACAGTCAGTGAACCACAATGTATTGTTACACCAGGCCAAGTCAGTGAACCACAATGTACTGTTATACCAGACCGCAGTCAGTGAACCACACAGTACTGTTACACCAGGCCAGTCTGTGAACCACACAGTACTGCTACACCACGCCACAGTCAGTGAACCTCCATGTACTGTTACACCAGACCACAGTCAGTGAACCACCATGTACTGTTACACCAGGCCACAGTCAGTGAACCTCCATGTACTGTTACACCAGACCACAGTCAGTGAACCACCATGTACTGTTACACCAGGCCAAAGTCAGTGAACCTCCATGTACTGTTACACCAGGCCACAGTCAGTGAACCTCCATGTACTGTTACACCAGGCCACAGTCAGTGAACCACCCTGTACTGTTACACCAGGCCACAGTCTGTGAACCACCCTGTACCGTTATAACAGACCGCAGTCAGTGAACCACCATGTACCGTTACACCAGACCGCAGTCACTGAACCTCCATGTACTGTTACACCAGGCCACAGTCTGTGAACCACCCTGTACCGTTATAACAGACCGCAGTCAGTGAACCACCATGTACCGTTACACCAGACACCAGACCCCAGTCAGTGAACCACCCTGTACTGTTACACCAGGCCACAGTCAGTGAACCACCCTGTACTGTTACACCAGGCCACAGTCACTTAACCTCCATGTACTGTTACACCAGACCACAGTCAGTGAACCACCATGTACTGTTACACCAGGCCAAAGTCAGTGAACTACCCTCTACTGTTACACCAGACCACAATCAGTGACCTACCCTCTACTGTTACACCAGGCCACCGTCAGTGAACCACAATGTACTGTTATACCAGACCGCAGTCAGTGAACCACATAGTACTGTTACACCAGGCCAGTCTGTGAACCACACAGTACTGCTACACCAAGCCACAGTCAGTGAACCACAATGTATTGTTACACCAGGCCAAAGTCAGTGAACCACAATGTACTGTTACACCAGACCGCAGTCAGTGAACCACACAGTACTGTTACACCAGGCCAGTCTGTGAACCACACAGTACTGCTACAGTCAGTGAACCTCCATGTACTGTTACACCAGGCCACAGTCAGTCAGTGACCAGGCCACCACAGTGAACCTCCATGTACTGTTACACCAGGCCACAGTCAGTGAACCACACAGTACTGTTACACCAGACCGCAGTCTGTGAACCACAGTCAGTGAACCACCGCCACCCAGACCGCAGTGAACCACCATGTACTGTTACTGTTACCAGGCCACAGTCAGTGAACCCTCCATGTACTGTTACACCAGGCCACAGTCAGTGAACCACACAGTACTGTTACACCAGAGGCCACAGTCAGTGAACCACCCTGTACCGTTACACCAGGACCCAGTCAGTGAACCACCATGTACTGTTACACCAGGCCACAGTCAGTGAACCACCATGTACTGTTACACCAGGCCACAGTCAGTGAACCACACAGTACTGTTACACCCACGCCACAGTCAGTGAACCACCCTGTACTGTTTACACCAGACCACAGTCAGTGAACTGAACCACTGTACTGTTACACCAGGCCACAGTCAGTGAACCTCCATGTACTGTTACACAGTCAGTGAACCACCCTGTACTGTTACACCAGGTTACACCAGACCGCAGTCAGTGAACCACTGTTACACCAGGTACTGTCAGTACACACCAGGCCAAAGTCAGTGAACCACCATGTATTGTTACACAGACCACAGTCAGTGAACAGACCGCAGTGTACTGTTACACCAGACCACAGTCAGTGAACTACCCTCTGTACTGTTACACCAGGCCACAGTCAGTGAACTGTTATACCAGACCGCAGTCAGTGAACCACATAGTACTGTTACACCAGGCCAGTCAGTCAGTGAACCACCATGTACTGTTGTTACCAGGCCACAGTCAGTGAACCTCAGTGAACCCATGTACTGTTACACCAGGCCACAGTCAGTGAACCACAGTGAACCTCCATGTACTGTTACACCAGACCACAGTCTGTGAACCACCAGTACTGTTACACCAGGCCACAGTCAGTGAACCTCCACTGTTACACCAGACCGCAGTCATGTGAACCACCCTGTACTGTTATTTACACCAGCCACAGTCAGTGAACCTCCATGTACTGCCAGTCAGTGAACCACCCTGTACTGTTACACCAGACCACAGTCAGTGAACCACCCTGTACTGTTACACCAGGCCACAGTCAGTGAACCACCCTGTACTGTTACACCAGACCACAGTCAGTGAACCACCCTGTACTGTTACACCAGACCACAGTCAGTGAACCACCCTGTACTGTTACACCAGACCACAGTCAGTGAACCACCCTGTACTGTTACACCAGACCACAGTCAGTGAACCACTGTTACACCAGATGTACTGTTACACCAGACCGCAGTCAGTGTGAACCACAATCAGTGTACCTCTACTGTTACACCAGACCACAGCTCAGTGAACCACACAGTCAGTGAACCACGCCACCAGTACTGTTACACCACGCCACAGTCAGTGAACCACACACTGTTACTGCCACAGTCAGTGAACCACACAGTACTGTTACACCAGTCACAGTCAGTGAACCACCCTCTACTGTTACACCAGACGCACAGTCAGAACCACCCTCTACAGTGAACCACAGTCAGTGTACTGTTACACCAGACCACAGTCAGAACCACCCTCTACCACCAGACCACAGTCAGTCTACTGTGTACTGTTACACCAGACCACAGTCAGTGAACTACCCTGTACTGTTACACCAGACCACAGTCAGTGAACCACAGTCAGTGAACACAGTACTGTTACACCAGACCACAGTCAGTGAACCACACAGTACTGTTACACCAGGCCACAGTCAGTGAACCACACCGTACTGTTACACCAGACAACAGTCAGTGAACCACACCGTACACCAGACCACAGTCAGTGAACCACAGTACTGTTACTGTTAGTGAACCAGACCACAGTCAGTGAACCACACCCTGTACACCACTGTTACACCAGACCACAGTCAGTGAACCACACTGTACTGTTACACCAGACCACAGTCAGTGAACGTACTGTTACACCAGACAACAGTACTGAACCACACACCAGACCACAGTCAGTGAACCACACAGTACTGTTACACCAGACAACAGTCAGTGAACCACACCGTACTGTTACACCAGACAACAGTCAGTGAACCACACCGTACTGTTACACCAGACAACAGTCAGTGAACCACACCGTACTGTTACACCAGACAACAGTCAGTGAACCACAGTACTGTTACACCAGACAACAGTCAGTGAACCACACCGTACTGTTACACCAGACAACAGTCAGTGAACCACAGTCAGAAGTACCACTGTTACACCAGGCCACAGTCAGTGAACTACTGTTACCAGGCTGTACTGTTACACCGTACTGTTACACCAGGGCCAGTCACCGTGAACCACACAGTCAGTGTACTGTTGTTACACCAGATAACAGTCAGTGAACCACACCGTACTGTTACACCAGACAACAGTCAGTGAACCACCCTGTACCGTTACACCAGGCCATATTCAGTGAACTACCCTGTACTGTACTGAAAATCATCTTGGAAATCATCTTCAGCTACATATACATAATTTTCTTTCATCTTTCCGTTGATTAGTTATCGAATGACACCTGATTAAGCGCCATAAGTACAACTTTATTTAATCCACCCCATAGACAGCCATGTTAACCCTGATTGCTACGTCTAATATATGCTGTTTTAATAGTTGCAGTGTTCTTAATACATGTAGTTTTCTGTTATATATAATGGCCGTTTTCTCTTGACCAAGAAGCCGTTTTCTCTAGCAGCGGTGACCGTTTTCTCGAGGGCGGTGGCCGTTTTCTCGAATTATGTTTTGGCCGTTTTCGCTGGAGTCCGTTTTCACTATAACCCGGAAAATTGAATGGAAATTATGTATATATAGCTGAGATGATTTCCCAGCTGGTAGATAAGTATTCAAAGCAATTCGACCAAAATTAAATTTATGAAAATTACTCTTGCAAGAGTTAATTAACATGCAAGTCTATGGGAATTTCACTAATGATGACTTACTTATTGCCAACTACTGTAGTTGCCCTGTCGAGGTGACAACTGGTGGAGAATCCGGGTAGAGTTTGAGATGGCTCCCGATCAACTTACCTCTATACTATATCTACTATACTCTATACTGCCTACTATATCCATCTCCAGTAACCAACTCAAGAACGAGGGGCGATGGGGTAGGCTAGCGTTCGTTCGTCACGCCGGGTTCGATCCCCACATGGCTACGATGTGAAACCCATTTCTAGTGCCCCCGCCCTGATTGTGCTGGAATATTGCTAAAATTCACTCACACTCATGAAGAAGTCATGTATGTCGACTGAAGACAACGGCCAGAACCTCTCCAGGCTAGGTCAAGAAGACAACGGCCAGAACCTCTCCAGGCTAGGTCAAGATCAGGCTCAAGAACAAGTAGCCGAGCCTTACCTGATCCAATTTTATTTTAACACTGTTGAGACAACCCCTTCAATATTTCTCTTGACCAGGCAAATATAAGCGACAAAACCCTTTCCACCTTCATTAGTAATCTGCGCCAAAAGCAGAGTTGATTGTACAATTGTGTTAATATCATGAAGATATATTTGTTTCAGCAGTAGTACAGCTGTATGATTTTGTTTGTAAACAAACGGGTCTGAACCAGACAATCCATTGATTGTCACCATGCGATACGATGACAGAGCATGTGTTTTTGAATCACTAAGAAATAGTGATGATACCAGGTGTTCGCGAAAAGGTGAGCGTATCCTGCCCCACCGGTGGCACCCGTCATAAACATATACAAAGTCTAGACATTTGTTTCCTCCACATGTCTACCATAAAACTTCTTGGAAGCTTTACTGAGGCCTTGAATGTTGAAACTTTGATCAAACAACTTCTGAGCAAGAGTGGCTTGACGCTTTTTGAAATCCTGATAAAAAGAGCACGCTCGATTGTACCTCAAACGTTGTGAAATGAAAACACCAAAGGTTGGAGTTGTTGGAATATTGCTCGACATGAAAGGCAAGTTGACTATTGGAAAGTTGAAATCATTCTTTTTGTCATACAGCCCATTGGAGAGTTTTTTGTCACTCTGACTGACTGACTGACTGAGTTTGGTTTTACGCCGCTTTTAGCAATATTCCAGCAATATAACGGCGGGGGACACCAGAAATGGGCTTCACTCATTGTACCCATGTGGGAATTCGAACCCGGGTCTTCGGCGTGACGAGCCAACGCTTTAACCACTAGGCTACCCCACCGCCCTTTTGTCACTCTGAATCTTTATGCTTATATCCAAGACGTCTCTGATCACAGCTTTCATTCTACAGAATCCGCCTCATGGTCACCTACAAGGCCGACATTGTGGACGAAGTATAGTTCATCATGACTTATATTGCCACAATCCAGGATATATATTGTGTTATTGTTGATAAGCGCAGCTGAGTATGTTCCATCATCTGTCACTTTCGACTTTCAGTTTCAACTCAATTTATTCAAGCTTGACGTCCAAGATTGACGGAACGGAGAGAAGTTGCCATAGCGACTGATTCTGGACAGCCTTTGTGCAAATAGTGAGTGAGTGAGTTAGTTTTACGCCGCTTTTAGCAATATTCCAGCAATAACATGTCCGGGGACACCAGAAATGGGTTGCACACATTGTGCCCATGTGGGAATCAAACCGGGGTCCTCGGCGTGGCGAGCGAACGCCTTAACCACTAGGCTACCCCACCCCTCCCTTTGTGCAAATAATTCAACAGGATAAATAACTTTGGGACTCAACGTATTGTTCGGGTTAATTCTGAGCTAGTTCCCAAGTGCGCGTTGGCCTACTGAACACTATACCATATCGTGGAGGCTAATGCACGGTACCTGGTCTGCTAGTCAGCTTCAGCAAGGTGGCCAGCATATGAATTCATTCACCACTTCGGGCTCCCACTCACCCAATCCCACTCACTCACTCACTCAGTCTCACTCACTCACTCTATCAAATGACAAACCGGGACCCAGTCCAACATGGGATCGATAATATTGATTATTACTGATTACAGCTAGGTAGTCATGGTAATACCCCAGCCACCCTCTTCATCCCCTCGAGGTGAAATACGTGTGTTTGTGTTTGCTTGCAATATAGCTGTGATAAATACATTCCCTGGGTATAGGAAGATCATAGTCAACATATAAAGGTTTGATGATGGGCTGCGCCAAGGTGTGGTGCATCTCCGTATTTGCACAGTCTACCCATGGATGTTTAATATACGTGATTTTCCTGGATTTGACATCCCAGTCAGGCGATTCTCTATGTCCACGGATAAATGAAAGCCCAAGGCTGAGTGTTCTTCAGTACTGGTTCGGAAGGGTGTTTTTGTTTTCTGTGTGTATATAGCAGCGGCTGTTAACATGTTGAAGAAATCTTGTTTGAAGGTGTACTTTGTTCATCGGTGAGCAATCAACTACCGAGTTCTAGACATTGTTAGAGTGAGTGAGTGAGTGAGTGAGATAAGTTTTTAGCAATATTCCAGCAATATCACGAGGGGGACACCGGAAACGGACTTCACATGTTTTTCCCATGTGTGGAATCGAACCCGGGTCTTCGACGTGACGAGTGAACGTTTAAACTACAAGGCTACCCCACCGCTACCCCACCCCACATTGTAAAAAGATGACGTCCCTTTTATAATGTGCCGAATTCCACTCCTAGTGACGCTGACGGCCTCCGTGTTGTAGTGGTTAGAGCGTCCGCCCGGAGAGCGGAAGGTCGCGGGTTCGATCCCCGACCGCGTCATACCAAAAGACGTTAAAATATGGTACTTGTTGGCCCCTGCATGGCGCTCGGCATTAATGGGTACAACAAGGACTGGTCGGCTCGGAGTCAGTATAATGTGTCTGAGTGAGGTATTCATGCTTCACTGCGGCATGGTATCTCAGTGGGCTAGCACTATAAAACCAGCTTAAGTCTGGGCTAGTACAAGCAGCCGCACATACACACACGCATGCACGTCGTCATATGAGCGAAATATTCTCAAGCACGACGTTAAACCCAATTTCACTTCACCTCACCTAGTGACGCTAAAGGTCAAGGTCAGTATCAAGGTAGATTTCTCAGCTGCCTGAGGAGTATACCTCCTCAATCTGTACGTGAAGCATAGGAACCTCAGACTTGTGAAGATCCGGGTTAGAATTGATCTTCAGTAACCCATGCTTGTCGTAAAAGGCGACTAACGGGATCGGGTGGTCAGGCTCTCTGACTTGGTTGACACATTCCACCGTATCCAAATTGGGTAGATCGATGCCCGTGATGTTGATCACTGGATTGCCTGATCCAGACTCGATTATTTACAGACAGCCGCCATATAGCTTGAATATTGCTGGGTGCAATTGCTAAACTCACTCACAGGAACGTCATAATCTCCATCTACAAAACACTGTCTCTGTACCTGTGGTTAACTTTTTTAAATGTTAGATCGATACACATCTCACATTTCAACTAGCAGACACACCAAGTTGTGTTGGAGGAACCTCAATCAAACTTGCTGTCTGAGCGAACTTGCCCCAATCACTTTTGGACACAATGTCCTATTTCACATCATTAGCAAGATGACAGATACACTTCTATCATATAAAATGACGAAACGAAAACATATTATGAAAATAATATTTATTATACCATAACTACGTGTACATTGCTCGAATCAAGATCTGGTAGAGCAATCATGTATCAATCGATGGCGAAACCTGATTTACTGCGGGTTCGGTAAGGGAGCTAACTACTTTCGAAACTAGAAAGGGAAAATTCCGGAGGCCTGACACCAGATCCTTCATTCGTCACCACTCGGCCCTTTCCGTAACCTGCAAATAGTTCAACTAGCCAAGGATTAATACGACTTTCTCGCGAGTGCAACTCAATGTGATCTGTCAATACTGCCACACGGTTGTGTCGACGTTGGAGGGACCTGCGTATACTTCGAGTTATCTGAGGTTCCTACAAATAATGAATAAAGGAAACATTCGGAGGCACCAGACTTTTACTTCGAGACCACCATGAGTTCGATACATGAACGTTCGGCACAGCGGTGTTTGAATGAACATGTATAGTACTGATGATGACAAGCAGCATGGCAATCTCACCAGAACCCGCGTCCAGGATTGTGTGGGGATGGAGGATTCAACCACAGGACATATTAATGCTATGTAACGATGCCCTGTAATTTGGTGGAGGTGTCGTTGATATCGCCATAATCTGGGATCAATGGCGGATAATGATTTAATGAGTCAACACCAGTGGTGGTCCGATTAATTGAAATAATCGAAGATTGGTCGTAGTGGCTAAACGACCAAGGAATCCATCATAATTTCTCATAATCGAACACAAACAATTCTGGAACACTTGTTTTCATTAACAATATTTTTCCTATGGTTGGTTTTGTCTGTTACATTTCGTAAGCACTACAAGCTCGTTTCAAGTCATGATTGAATTTATCTTAATGATTCTAAGAAATTTATGTTCCTAACATACTAGTCATCCTTTAAAGATGTGAAATTTTGCCAAAAAAAAACCAAAAGAAGTACATGGTTTTTTCCCCTTATTTTTATGTGCATTAACAAATTATATAAATGACGCTAACCAATTATTTTCGATGATTGATCGGTAGTAATGAACCAATCATCAATTATGAGATTTTAACCAATTCCCAACACTAATCAACACACATGATCACGCATATCTGTGTCCATTATGTATCTTCGGCTCATCCTCCTTCCAACTGACATACCAGCATCATCTATGGTTAAAATACGCACACGCACACGCACACGCACACACGCACGCATAGAGGACACAGACGGGACAAGCCCCTTTGAAATCATACTGACAAATATCCATCTTAGGATTTCGAATGTCATAAGCATGTGTGTATGATTCACTATCAAAAGGTTATGATGCCAGGTCTTCGCGAACAGGTGGGTGTTTCCTGCTCTGTACCAGGGTACAAAACTATCAGTTCTGTAAAGCAGCTTGGATTATCCAGGGTAATAATGATCAGATTCTGCGCTTTTAGTAGGATATCAAGCCTGGAAAAGGCGCGTTATAAATATTCTCATTATCGTTGAGTGGCTGGAATTGTTCTGTTTTTCTTTGACGTCATGGTGTTTTCTGAAGGGCCTTTCCGTGAGCCTTTCAGTATTGCTCGATGACTTCCTGAAAGTCCACATATTTCCCTAAACGATTTTTCAGTGCGAAATCAGAGCAAAGGCAACTAGAATCAATAATTAAAGCTGATCATCTACATTCGATCAGCCAATGAGATATTAACATCTGCAAAGAGATAACATAAAATAGGTTTCTTTTAAATCAACTCGTATTCAACAGTTCAAAAATATGTACATTCCCTTGATATCATCACTACTGCAAACACCGTTTAACCAAGATATGTACAACTGGACTTCATCATGACCCTAACGTATCAAATAGAAAACCACACTGTATAACACTGATGTACGTTGGCGGTTGAAGACAAAGCAGTCAACCATCCGGGGTTCGATCTTCCACTCACTCACTCACTCAATCAAACACTCACTCACTCACTTACACATTACCTTCACGGGATGTCATTACGTTGTGTACCATCCAAGTGTAGAACCCATACCTCAGACATCCCGCCATACAGATACGGATACGGATATATTTACTCAGTAAATACATCTTGGAGAACGCCAACCATTTCGCGAACACCTGGTGTCATCCCTGATTTTAAGTGCCCCATTAATATGCTATTTTAACTATTTCGCCTTTTACGCCTAATTGATTCTCTTTCAACTCTGATTACTCTCTCGATTGACGTTTTGAATTCCACTGTTTCCACTTTGAATTCCCTGCTTGTGCGATGTTTGTTGAATGGAAAATACCTTCCGGGTGATCATAATGGACCAGCAAACAGTGTTTCTATGGAAACACGGACATTATTTCCTCATAACACCCCGGGTGATCAATAAATACAACAGTGCCTGTATTACAGTAACTCGCTATATATATAAAAAGTAATACAGGTGACCTTTATGTATTCACTCGCTACAGATCGAGACTTTATCAACAGTGCGATAGTGATGTCCGCCAAACTGACCTAACCGTGGCTCTGTTACTATTTCGTTGACATGGTCACCTGGTTGAATGTTATTACAATGACTAATGTGTACAGAATTATCGGGCTACCCGTGTACGACAATATTTTGAAAAAACAGCAATAGCAAAGGCAATGACAAAGGTACTGTTTTGTGATAGGCCCATCTATAGGTATTTTCGACTCCAATACATTGATTGCGTAAACACATGAATGTAATAGCGTTCGAAATACGCGCTTGCGTGGATCTCGTCGGACTTGTACACACATTATGACCCGATGGAGGTGTACAGGTAGATTCAGTAATGTCAATAAACAACATTTTTGAAACAAGGGACTGAAGACGAATATTTTTGTAATGTCATACCATGGCATATGCACTTCTGGGTAGCTATTCTCGAAACGTTCGTAGCCCTACGAACTTCTTAAGCCCATTCTTAACACATTGGCTACGATCAAAGTTAAGAATTCTTAGGGCTACGAACGTTTCGAGAATAAGGGCCCTGGTGAATGAAACATTCATAAAAACAGTCTGGTATCTAAAGTGAGTATGACACTGTCGCGGGGAAACCCTTCATCAGTCAAAACAGTCCTGACAAAAGAAAGTCAAGTTCCAAAGACATGAAACTGTAATTAGAAAAAAGAAACAGACATCGTTTGAAGTATCTCTTATCACTAACAGCGTTCTTCTGAGCTGTCGCTGAGCGCGAATTACCGTAGATCCCCTTCATAAGTACTCGGTGAAGGTTTGTTCTGTGAGCACCATGGACACACTGACAGGGGGCTTGTGAAAGTAATGTTAATATATAACGCCAACGCTCGGCAGTAACTGGTGTCAATTATCCACCGAAACAGATTCAGTGAGGGATAGAAAGGCCAACTAGCATGTAATCCGAGAAGGGACATTGTCGCGTTGTCGCATTGTCGCCCTCTAAAAAACAAATAAAATGAGGCAAAATAAACCAAAACGCGACACGCGACAACGCGACTTTTCGCTCATTTGTCGCATTGTCGCGTGTCGCGTTTTGGTTAATTTTGCCTCATTTTGCTTGTATTTGAGAGGGCGACAACGCGACAATGCGACAACGCGACAATGTTCCTTCCAGGATTCCATAAACTAGTCATGAAAACTAAAACAGTAATGACACAGAGTCCCTATCCTCAAAGAGTTCGTAACGTTACGACAATAGTTTATCATGGACAGCACCCGTCATTGTTGCTCACAAGTCAAACCCCAAATGGACGGAAAGCTTTAACCATCTAGTATTGAAAGTCCGACTTAGTGACGGGTGCCGCTGGTGGGGCAAGATACGCTCACCTTTCGCCAACACCTGGTATCATCACAATGATGATGATTCATAAACACCTGATATAGGCGCAATTGTACAACGGACTCTATTTAAAGTTGAATTTCTTTATGGTTATAGCCATGTTCGTGGCTCTCTATTTGTGGTATTGTCTCTTTCATATACAAAATGACAGACGGCGGTCCGTAAATAACCGAGTGGGGACCAGACAATCCAGTGATTAACAGCATGAGCATCGATCTACGCTATTGGGATACGATGACATGTGTCAACCAAGTCAGCGAGCCTGACCACCCGATCCCGCAAGTCGCCTTTTTTCATCCTCCCTTGACAAGTACTCCTTTACTGACAGGACTCTCCCTGACCTACACATGGCTGTACACTCGTGCAGTATGTCCAATCGATATAAACAGACAATACACGACCCTGAACAAAAGTATCTAAGTGAGTGACTTCTCGCGGACAATGAAGTAGCTCTTAATAGATAATTATTGTTTGCATTATATTCTATGACCAATCCTGGCTTTTACAATTTATTAATTGATACTTATATTTGTCTACATAAAACATCAACCTGAAACTGTTTAATGAGTGTTCTTTTCCAGTGAGGCGATCGATGACAGGACGAAATCATTGCAAACATGTGTGTTTTCTGGTGCTATAGCCATTACAAAAGGCCTGAACGAAAACAAAATATATTCCCAGTTATGTAATTAACAGTGATTCTAGATTGTTTTAAATGGAAAATGAAAAAACAAACATTTTCCAACATTTGCTACTACATGTCTACAATAGGAAACTAGCTTTCTAACGTTGACGTATGGCAATATGTTCAATTTTCAATTTTTGAAAAGCGAAAATATAATGCAAATGTTTATCGTTTCTTTTTTTCCCATTTACCAATTTATGATTTTTCATTAGAATATCTCTGAATAAATAATATAAAATACCACCAGGATTAGAACAGAGATATTATTGTGTCTTTAAATTATAACCTTTATTACAAATCAAAGACTCACTCTTATAAATCACACAGTAATTTATACGTAGAAGACGAGTATATCACCTGAAGAAGGGGCAAGAAGTAGCCCAGAAACGTCGTGTTATACAATAAAGAAAAAGTTGCCATCCATATACTCGTCTTATTTATTCACCAACTTCTAAATGCCTCTCAAGAATCTCACTTTTAAAGAAGTTGTATAAAAAACAAAAGCTCTGGTACAGGTTTGAACCCAAGCAGAAAACGCAACATGGTTCCGATGACAACGCAGCTGTTCGAAAATTTCGTACGAGTCGTGCATTTTATAAAACGTGAAAAACTTATTTCTGGGACATTGGTCTAAATGCACCTGATTGATTGCGGCATAAACACCGATGTTGTACAAAGCAAGTATGCAGTAACTAAGAAATAAAACACCACGAATATGCAAAGGCTTACGCAAGTGCAAGGAGACAGGGCGAACATGGAAAATGATTTCTGTTTGTACATTAATTATCATAAATCTTACAAACGTCTTTGTTTCTATTTCTTGGTAAGGGAAGTCTTTCTTTTGCCAGGTAGTTTACTTGGAATCTGCTTCAAAATCAAATCGTAACCCCCCTGGAGTCTAGTTCGAAAATTACCTCCCTTGAGTTTACGTCTCAGTTAAGGAGTAATCTCCCTTGAACCCACTTGAGTCCTGTCCGGAGGTCGTCTTAGCAAAGACTTCCCATCGTTTCTACTTTTAAGTCTTCTCAAAGACTAACTCTAATAAGAGAGCTGCCTCCTGGTACCTTCTAAATCAAAGAGGTCTTCCCCGAAATTTAGAATAACCAATCTAGGTCGATAATAAAGCGTAATCACATCTACTTCTAGAATAATACCTCCCTGAATTTAACTTCCTAATCAAGGGGGTACTCCTGAGTGTTCATGCCACGTTTAACGGTATTCAGGTTATACCACTGGTGAAACCACAAACAGGTGGCATACTACTACAAGGTACTACAAGCTTACATTAGTCTAGAGAAGATTCTCACTGACCGATGACCGTACCTAAAGCCAATGCCTTTTAGCTGTTCAAGAAGTAGATTCCTGCAGCCTTGCAGCAAAGGTACACAGCCCTTTTCAACAAGCTGCTCCCTTGCTACCCACCACAAAAACAACACAGAAGACGATACACAGATGCGATATTTCAATCTGTGGCGTTACATAGTCAACAGGATATAATGATTTTCTTCAAGGAATTCATCCTTAACCATTACTTTGATATAAAACATACACACCCACCGCACGTGAACTTGCACAAAGACACCCACGCACAAACATGTATAATTTGGCAAACCAGTGTTCAGTCATCTGACCCTGTTCCGACAGGTTTCTATTCCCTTTCAAGGGATATTACGTATTGGGGGAAAACGTAGTTTACAAAAGAAAAGTAAACATATCTTATTCTGTTCTACTCCCAGCGTTCCGTGTATATACTATATCTGTCTTTGTCCACATAGTCAGCAGCATTGATCCAAAAATTGGCAATCCACTTTTCTCCATTCCTGACATTACATCCGCCATGAAGAGACCGTCTGTGCAGTGGCCCGATCCAGCCAGTCTGCAAACACAAACACGACACTCTTGAACACGGTACCGTGTCAATAACCATTGTTCATACCAGGAAACGTATTAAAATCCCACTTCGTTATATTGATCTCACCTTCTGTCAAATACTCAGTCTTTACGTTGTGTAAACGTTTGTTCTCCCCCCGACAGGCAGTTCCTGTCCGACAGTACTTGGGGATTATAAATAGCGACTGACGTTCATTTAGAGTCCAAAGTGATTCTAACGTTACAATTATTAAACAATACATATATTACTCAAAGCTGTAGGTACGAGGAGATCGTCATGCTTTGTTGATGAGGCGGTGGGGTAGCCTAGTGGTTAAAGCGTTCGCTCGACACGCCGAAGGCCCGGGTTCGATTCCCCACTTGGATACAAAGCGTGAAGCCCATTCCTGGTGTCACCTGCTGTGATGTTGCTGGAATATTGCTAAAAGCGGCGTAAAACTAAACTCACTCACCCATGCTACGATGATCGCAACTGCCTCAGCTAAACACATTCTTATGATCACTTTACGCGAGAAGGACGGGTATTCGTTCCAACAATATTAGTGCTACAATGATCGTACTTCGCATATCCTTACACGTTTAGGACGGCTACTATTAGGATGGGACTTCGTTGAACATAACGATGCTTGTTTACGCATATTTTTCATCATATATACTGACGTACAAAAGAAAGTATACATCTGGGTTTTTTTATATTATTTTCGAAAAGAACGACGTAACTATTTTGCAATGTATTTTTATTGTGACTTATGTGTCACATTGTGTACGAAAACCCTTTTCAGTGTTGTGCGTAGGATATCATGAAAATCATGAATCTGTTCAATCGTTGTTATGCGCCAACAGTACAAAACACATTCGATAGAAATTGTTAGTGGTATGCCTGTTTAAGGCACACATCACAAGGCCAGTAATTTTATCAGCAGTGGAGCAAGAATGAGCCACTGGAGATGGGGGTTTCGAGCAGCCAGTTGCGAGAACGTTCGGCTGTACAGGGCGGACTATCATCAGACAAATTAGATGCGTCCATCAGGCTGGCCAGATATCTGAAAGTCCCAGAACTGGAGGACCGTGAGATGACCAGCACCTGGGTAATTTCCATCTGCTCATAGTGACGTCATCATCATCGTCATCATCATCATCATCATCATCATCATCATCATCATCGTTGATTCACCGCATCAGCAAAATCACAGGAATGATACTGGTGCGTGCTGTCGACATCAGTGCCTATTGACCATTTCGGGGTATGTGATGAACCTTTCAACATTGACTTAATCTTCTACGTTGGGAACGGGTTACTATGGCAACGTCGCAAGTAGGTACGGACCTGTGGTGTTTTGGCAGCACGTATAGAATGTTTGTGACTTGCAAGTCACAATCAAAACACTTTTCAAAATATTTATGTTGTTGTTGTTTTAAATATTCCCATAGCACCAGGTGAGTACCTTCGTTTATACGTCAGTTCATTTGTTACACACCTACGATTGTCTTAGCACTACGACCGGACTTACGACGTAGAAGGAGAACTTTGTCTGAACACGACTAATGTTATCAACTCAATCATTAAATATGGTGCATCATTACTCACCTTCTCCTCCTTATAATGATTGTACCACATGACCGCCTTGCCCATCTCCGGGGTCACGGCGACAGGTGCACGGTGACAATTTTCCGTCAGGTTAGTGTGTTCTTTCTGTAAAATGATTTACAAGCACATATATATATTCTGAAATGTCAGCGAGGTTACATTTTCAGATTCATGTTCCCCATAGCGAATAACACGCCACGCCTTTCTACCCCACGTGAACATGCAGCCACTACAAAAGACATTAACCACTTAGCCTTGAATTTGATGTTTATATTGCTCAATGTTCAATTAAAAACAATGTCCATAATTATTGGAAATTTCTTATTCCCACTATATCACCCACCTATTCCTACTTTATGACATACTATACAACACCAGTGGGAAGCGGTGAAGGTATTCTGACCCATCTGTGTAGCCATCATAAACACATGCACAGGCAAGTCAATTGTTCACACGGAAGCACAAAGTCATTCTAGTCAGACTGGGGAGTTGCATCAGACATCCAGGCAAGAATTATAGATGTCAACTTCTCTATTTTGAAAATAATGACGTTGACATCCATACAATTCATGCCTATTTGTGTATCATCTCTAGTTTGTCACTGTTGAGTCACATGTGTAAAACATCTTCCGCATGTTGATCGCAATCATAATGTTATAGAGTTGTAAACCCGTGAAGGTCCGGGTTAGAATATTGATCATCCGTAACCCATGCTTGTCGTAAGAGGCGGCTAACGGGATCGGGTGGTCAGGCTCGCTGGCTTGGTTGACACATGTCATCGGTTCCCAATTGCGCAGAGTGGTTCTCATGCTGTTGATCACTGGGTTGTCTGGTCCAGACTGGATTATTTCCAGACCGCCGCCATATAGCAGGAATATTGCTGAGTGTGGCGTAAAACTAAACTCACTCACTACAGAGTTGTACTAACGCGTTGTATCTACTACAGTAACCATCAACAGAAAGGTCACCGATCCATTTGGTCGGCTCGTACTTGTAAGTACTGTCGTGTCCTGTAACGCGGAGTCACAGGGTGTGCCTTGAGATCAGTGTTCATAGAAGGGTTTTATGGAACACACAACATACAAAATGTTTGAGGGGGGCACATTCTAAGAGACGTTAAGCACGATTTTGTTTGTGTTTATACTCATGTTTGCTCTGACTGCGAGTAAACATAACATTACACTGGCATAGCGTATGTGTGTAGAAAGTACTGTTACCGATATTCTGAAATCGTGATCCTCGTCTGCGACAGGGAATGCTGTTTCTCCCCCCTCCTCGACGTCATTCAGATACACCAGCACCGTCAGATATCTGCAACGACGACCGCAACTTTCTTACGTTACAATAGATGTGTAAAATGCAGGCATAATTAATCTATTATGATGTTTTAAAGCAAATAAATGCACAAAGAGAGAGAGACAGACAGAGAGAGAGAGAGAGAGAGTCAGGGGGGACACTGGGTAACCAATCTTTGGGCCAACTGAGTGCAAGAGTTGGGTTTTACGCCCCTTTTAGCAATTTTCCAGCAATATCACGACCGCGGACGCCCATAATGACGTGTGGTTTGTGGGGAATCGACCTCGGGGCTTCGGCGTGTCGAGCTACCGCTTTAATCACTGGGCTACTCCTTGGGAGTCAAACTCGAGTCCCAGTTTAAACCACAGCGCTACACCACCTCCTGTTGCGATGTATAGTAGAAATTCACTTTGTGGAATGGGCGAGGTCGTAAACACCATTTCTCTGTATTGGACAATGACAGCGTCGTAGAGAAAGTACTCCGTGAACGACGTTACACGGCGAATCGTCTCTTACATGGTGTCGTGTAGAAAACTGTTGGCCAGGTCTCCAAGTGTTTAGCTATATGAGTACGAATGGCGTGTTTAACGCTTCCATGGGATCGGAACAAGATGACACCGAGACAAACCACTCGTTAGCCGGTGGCAGTCATGTGTTATTTGGTACTAATACTAAACTGGAACAATCACGGGGAACAATGCGGTAATAAATCTTATCTTATAACACATGTGTTTGATGGTGGATAAAGAAATTATAAACTGTTGTGATACAGATAACAGTTGTATTTTAGACCTTGGTCAGTTGGCAGTGTTTTGGCGTTGTTTTTAGCTCAGTAACGTTTTGTTTTGTTTCTTTAGGGTTGTTGTTTGATCTTTATTGTTAAATCTAAGCTAACATTATCCAGGCAATTTAATATAGATTCTGACTGCCTAGACAAGACACTGGTAACATAACCAGTATGTACTACCTACCTACACAGGACACTGGTAACACAACCAGTATGCACTGCCTACCTACACAGGACACAGGTAACACAACCAGTATGCACTGCCTACCTACACAGGACACAGGTAACACAACCAGTATGTACTGCCTACCTACACAGGACACAGGTAACACAACCAGTATGCACTGCCTACCTACACAGGACACAGGTAACACAACCAGTATGCACTGCCTACCTACACAGGACACAGGTAACACAACCAGTATGCACTGCCTACGTACACAGGACACAGCGGTGTTTGGTGTGAGGGAACCAGGTGTGGTGACAGCATGGCTTCCCCTGTCCCACATGCCTGGAACTGTCGTAGTGGCTGTGGTAGTGTCCACCTTCTGTGTACATCACCACCTGGGAGGAGAAGACATCAGCATTACATGCTATTTACATATACCCATTGTAGGATGATGCACAATCACACACTGTGTCCATGCGACCCATTACTACAAGAACAGGGTGCTGGGGGTCTGTTCTGTCCGGGGATTAGTAGCTATACCTGCACAGGTTAATAACCCCACCCCATCACCTGCACATGTTATCTACCCCACCCCCTCACCTGCACAGGTTAATAACCCCACCCCATCCCCTGCACAGGTTATCTACCCCACCCCTCACCTGCACAGGTTATCTACCCCACCCCTCACCTGTACAGGTTAATAACCCCACCCCTCACCTGCACAGGTTATCTACCCCACCCCTCACCTGTACAGGTGACTATCCCACCCACACAACTGCACATGTTATCTTTCCCTCCCCTCACCTGCACCAGTTAACTATCCCACCCGCTCACCTGCACATGTTAACTATCCCACCCCTCACCTGCACATGTTATCTATCCCATCCCTCACCTGCACCAGTTAACTATCCCTCCCCTCACCTGCACATGTTATCTACCCCTTCACCTCACCTGCACAGGTTAATAACCCATACCCCTCGCCTGCACAGGTTCACTACCCCACCACCCTCACCTATACAGGTTCACTACCCCACCCTGTCACCTGCACGGGTTAATAACCCAACCCCCTCATCTGTACAGGTTCACTACCCCACCCCTCATCTGCACAGGTTCACTACCCCACCCCTCACCTGCACATGTTAACCACCCCACCCCTCACCTGCACAGTTTCACTACCCCACCCCCTTACCTATACAGGTTCACTACCCCACCCTGTCACCTGCACGGGTTAATAACCCCACCCCCTCATCTGTACAGGTTCACTACCCCACCCCTCACCTGCACAGGTTCACTACCCCACCCCTCAACTGCACAGTTTCACTATCCCACCCCTCACCTATACAGGTTCACTACCCCACCCCCCTCACCTGCACAGTTTCACTACCCCACCCCCTCGCTTGCACATGTTAACCACTCCCACCCCTCACCTGCACATGTTAACTCACCCCACCCCGTCACCTGCACATGTTAACTACTCCCACCCCTCACCTATACAGGTTCACTACCCCACCCCCCTCACCTGCACAGGTTATCTACCCCTTCACCTCACTTGCACAGGTTAATAACCCCACCCCTCACCTGTACAGGCTCACTAACCCCACCCACACCACACCCCCGTCACCTGCACAGGTTCACTACCCCACCCCTCATCTGTACAGGTTCACTACCCCACCCCCTAATCTGTACAGGTTCACTACCCCACCACCTCACCTGTACAGGTTCACTACCCCACCCCCTCATCTGTACAGGTTCACTACCCCGACCCCTCACCTGCACAGGTTCACTCTCCAGAACAAGGTCGAGGGGGATTCCGGTCAGTACTGATATCCTGAAACATGAAAACAAAACCTGTACAGTAACGCACACAGTATACAGCAACGTCCTCACTGTATTTCCCCAACAGTTGCCAGTGTTGACAATAATGACAATATTACCCACCTGGGTTGAATAATAACAATTATCTTATATGCGAATTTAGGTGATCCCGAAAAGCCAAGTGTTATGGAGTCATATGGTCTTAAACCATTAAGTGTATCTTTGCCTCTGGATATTACCTTAACATGTTGAGTGCGTTGAATTTACGCCGCCTTGAAAAGTATATAATGGCGTGTGAAGTTAATGACAAGAAGATCCAGACCGTCGCGGATACAAACAGCACGAGTGCAGTTATATGTTGACATAACTCGAGTGAACCAACGAATCGAACCCAAGACCAAGGATCATGGCAGCTACGTCAGACGCATTCATATACCTCTACAAGTGAGTGCATGGGTCACCTACTATTTGGTAATGGGCCTATATTCAGTTTAAAGAACGGCTGCGTATAAATAATCGAATCTGGGCAGGTAGAACACTGACTGAGAGCATGAGCACCAATCAACGCCATTATGGAGCAAGGTCTTCAAGATATTGTAAACCCTACCTACCCCATCCCATCATCAACCAACACCCACCCACAATACAAGTGCCATGGCTGTCGCCCGCCCCACTGTGTTGTGATACGTGGTAGTCACGTGAACGTGTGAAACTAGTGAATCCAGTTTGTATATGGATTCATCCCAATGTTAGCCGACAGATTCCATGGGAGTAAGGTGAGCCCAATGCGACAGAATGGAGTTCTACATGCATGTCGCAAATACCTGAGAATATTGTATTATCCGGGTCAAACAGAAGCACGCCGGTGTTCGATACTCTCTGAATCCGCCATGGTCTCGTTTTAAATCCCATTTCCTGGATACTATTATTGAGAGATATCAATAACTATACAGTGAATAGACACTTTGAACAAACAGTCCGCTTTAGTTTCAAAACTCTTATGAATTTCTATTGTCATGGTTCCGTGAACAAAAGCCTTTGGGAAGACTCCTACATTGATCTCGTAGCGGTGTAAATTGTAGTAATGGCGTCCTATTGTTAGAACAAAACATGGTGTTCGTGTTACTGTTGAATTACTGGAAATTGTCTTCCTTTGATCGGCAAACATTAGATAAAATAGACAGAAGCGAAACACAAGCGTGACTTTTGTATCTGCCATTATTGACAAAATTATTAGAAAGCGTGATACCCACGTGATAACGTATAATTTACTCGAGCGAACTAAGCACACGAACACTGTTCTACCTCGACTTGTTCATGTCAAATACCGCAGGAAGATTTGAGTTGAACAAAATTGCAATGCTTTTGACTTTTTGTTGCTTTTAATTATGTTTTAAAATTTAATCACGACGCTTGAGAATGTTTACATATCTATTATGTGATGCAATTTCAAATTGACAAAGAGACATTTGTCTCGAACATAAATCCCGAATCCCGAATTCGACCTTTAAAGACTTGTGTTTATTTATATATACTTGTTCAGTTGATGGCATGCTTCCCACAGTTTAGAAAGGTGTAGCGGAAGACGTTATGTCACGGTTCTGTAGCTCACTTGGATATTTTTCTAACTGCTCAAACTGTTAACAAGACAATATGTTTGTCAATGCCGGCATTTCAGTGATTTCAATATTCATATTGCGGATTGTCTGGCTCGCTATTGATTCCTGTTTCTAACCATCGACAGAGGAGGTAATTCTGGATGGACGACAGCAAGTATTTGAGAGACAGACAGCCTGCTTAGCGCAGCAAACCCAGGATCAGAACAGGCTTGAAAGGAAGACGGCTCTACTCGTTGGACCACGGTGAATTCCTACATTGGATGAGACCTGCCAGATACAGACAACAAACCGGCTTGTGTCGGGTACCTCAAGGTCAAGAGCATTCGCTGCTTGCCGTGAGGGTGATTCTGCGTCATTGAACCAGATGGCGTGAGTTGGCGTTCATTGTTTCAGTCACAGAGTTGCCTCGTTCAGACAAAAGTATTTACAGTCAAACGTTCCTCGTTTCTAGTGAGGTGTGAAAACAACATTTAACCATCTAACATAATGTATGAACTTGAGCAGCAACAGTAATTTAGTATCTAGAAGCAACGTCTACATGTTCCCGAGTGCAGGGGAAGCCTGTTGATTTAAATTATTTATTTTCCTTAAACCTACTGATCACAAAAGTGTATGTAATAAAGCAATATAATAGTGTTGGTATCTGGTTTTGTTTGCTTGTGTGCTTGTTTGTTGTTTAACACCGCACTCCTATATGGTGGCGGTCTGTAAATAATCGAGTCTGGACTAGACAATCCAGTGATCAGCATCATGAACATCGTTTTACGCAACTGGGATACGATGCAATGTGTCAACCAAGTCAGCGTGCCTGACCACCCGATCCCGTTAGTCGCCTCATAGGGCAAGCATTTGTTGCTGAAGACCGATTTTGTCCCGGGTCCTCACGGGTTGGTATATTGTAGGTAACTGTTCGTGGTGAACTATAGGCTGTTCGGTAGTAATGACGGTTTGATAGTATTATAGGTGGATTCGTATTTTAGGTGTCCCGAGATTAGTCACATCACCGCCTTGACTACTTCATGTCTGTCGGGAAAAAGAACCGAAAGAGCATCGTCAGAGCAGGCCACTGTCTGTCAGAAGTCGAACTAGTCTTCCTTACCGCAGGAACCTCTTTTGCAGACATCTACACACGAGGAAAATTGTAAACTCGGATAACTGTCCATCATTCATCTAAATCGTTCATTTACCGGAAGTATTCCCAGCCGACCTTGACCTTCACTCCAACACATCAAACTGACACGCCATGTTTTAGCAGAAATAGTGATGTTCCGTCCAACTTACTCTGTTGTCTAGATAATGAAATACATTTACATATTCGAGTTATCTGTATGCTATTATTTTTTTAAGCAAATGTTCTCACAACTTCTGGAAATGTTGGTTCATCTGTTTTAGCAAATACCCAAACTGTTCTCCCACCTGTGCCGTATAAACAGCAGATGACGTCCACCGCTGACGAAGGCAGTCTGCGCTACCCGTCCTGAAGCCTGGTCGCTGGTCTTGGCCTGCTGGGCCCCCATCTGCCTCGCCCCGCGGAGACCCCGCGCTCTGGCCTGGCTGATAATCAGGGAACACTCTTTTGTAGTCAGAAATCCAGGAATCTCTGTCAAAATGGAGGGGCGCCACCTAAATAAGTCAGTTTCTCTCACTGTGTGCCAGCATATGTAGGATTAATAATGACACTGATAGCCTAAAGTGATGCAATTATTTCGGGTGAAACAACAAATAGTCAACGAACATGGTGTTTGGATCAGTGTGTTCTCAGTACCAGGCGAAATGCTTTCTATAGCACCTCTATGGCTCTCTGGCGTCCAGTTCGCGGACGTGGTGTTTCGCCGTTTGGATCTATGTGTTAAATTCTGTAACAGGCAAAATGCTTTCTATAATACAACTATAAGGCTGTTCAGTTTACGGATCTGCGTGTTGTATTACGTAACAAGCGAAACGTTTTCCATAGCACCTCAAGGACTGACTGACTGAGTTTGGTTTTACGCCGCTTTTAGCAATATTCCAGCAATATCACGGCGGGGGACACCAGAAATGGGCTTCACTCATTGTACCCATATGGGGATTCGAACCTGGGTCTTCGGCGTGACGAGCCAACGCTTTAACCACTAGACTACCCCACCGCCCCAGCACCTCAAGGACTTTCTACCAGATCCAGTGTTTCGCTGCGACGGCATGGGTGTTCTGTTCTCATACAGTTTTATGCTGTTTATCAATAAATTCGCCAGAGCAGATTTCCATACAAACAAGCTTTGGAGTAGATTTCCATACAAACAAGTTTTTTTCCCAATTGCTTTCAGAGATCTTATAGATCTGTTATCTGCATCAAGCCTGCGTGTAATTCCTGAAAGGTAATCTTGTGAAAATAGACGCTAATTAAGAATCGATGTTATCCCTTGAAATATGAGATATTACCGCCGATCAGAATGTCAGGTCAATAGCGTTGGCACAATAGTCGTATTTATATTACAGTCTTAATATCCCCATAGCCCGTTTTAAGTCAATTCTGCATAATTACGTTTACCTGTCAATCAATAATATAACCTTGAAAACAGTCTGCAGTTCAGTTATGTTGTTATTGGTAACATAATTTATATGGAAAAAAACTGAAAACGAAATATCGTATATATCCGGCGCCATGGTAACATAAAAACGGCCTTGTTGTCACATTTACTTGCTGATGCATACCAACCTCAAATGCGCCCGTTGTAATGTTATTTATTATTCATATGGTTCAATATTAGCGATAAATAAACACATGTCAAAACTTAGGATATAAATATATTCTGTGGGGATTTTTTACCAAAGATTAGTACCCAGTATATTTTAACCGCGCTACCCGAACGCGCAGCGTACAAATCCGACCGTCAAGTCAACCTGTACAGGTGACGGGTTGGGATAGCTAATGATAAACCTCTGAATGACCAACTAGAATCTCATAGCTTCACAATACATGTATGTGATATAATCATGTGTATACGAGCTACAAGGCATTTAGATTGCCTCGTAGAACATAATTGTGCACGTGATGTGTTTACTGACGTAAGTGATAATGACGTCACAGCCATGATGACGTCAAGTTCACATAGCGCTCATGAAATGGTGTATATGTGCAATGTGGAAATTACTACTTTTTCTAGATTTATGTAATTTTCCGATCACTAGCTTGATACACCTATAAAAATATGTTTTCTAATATGTCTATAAATACTGTACTATGGGACACAAGGCCAAAAATACCGAAATCTCAAATTTCAAAAATCTATACTAGTACCCCTCCCGATGGACGTTTCGAAAAATCGACACCCAAACCTATCTTATCATCTGTACATGTGGCAAGATCTTAGGAAAATTGTATTTCTCGGCAATTTGCTTGGCTGACTTTTGTCCATTCTTACGAAAGAATTATATTGCTGCATGGGGACCTATTTGACAACCCGGAATCGTTGAGGTTGTGTAGGTGTAAAGTAGCTCACCAAAGACCGGTGGGTTCTGTGCCAACGTATGCCGCCAATGCGTGATGCCCGGATGTGACTGTATCCGCACTTTGCTTCCGGTCTGTTAAAGACACAGGAAACGATGCTTACAGCATTTATAGTGATTATCAAGGTACCACATAGACTAACATATGCTCAACATTTTTAGAAACTTCATATATTTGGTTACATTTGTGTGTATGCGTGTGTGCAGTGGAGACTAGAAATGGGCTTCACACAGTTGTTCAGATGTAGAGTTGCAGGACAAACCAATGTCCGCAGGTATCAAAGCTAGACGACCATACACAGAGCCTCGTGACACATTTTCATCGTGTCCGACGTTAACCATGGGTCCGTAGACATGCCAGATTCAAGCAGAGGAACAGGATCGTTGGCCCGAACGTCATGCGTTATTATTCCAATAATATGCTGCTATCCAAAGTTTGTAATTTGGCTGAGTAGTTCATCTGAAAGCCCGGAATGACTAAACAGAAGAATTTTGTTCCAGTAAAATCCATCATCGGTTATAATAAACAATCAAAGATATTTTATCTCACCGATGATCCAAGTGGTGAGGAAGCCTATTGGTTAAAGCCTGCGCTCGTCACGCTGAAGACCCGGGTTTGATTCCCCACATGGGTACAATGTATGAAGCCCATTTCTGTTGTCTGGGACCGCGATATTGCGGGAATATTGCTAAACGCGGCTTAAAACAAAACTCTCTCATTCACTCCAAGTGAGCCTTTTGCATCGCGTGTCTCCGTGTTCGTTTCTACTCTTCGCGATTACACCCAGCTAGTGTGTACGAGAACCCTTGTTCATTGCAACAATGTTGCTGTTACGTTGAGATTTCTGTTTTTCCAGCTCACCATGGGAAAAATCACAAAGGCATTAGTTCGTAACACATGTGACTGACTGACTTAGTTTTACGCCGCTTTTAGCAATATTCCAGCAATATCACGGCGGGGGACACCAGAAATGGGCTTAACACATTGTGCCCATGTGGGGATTCGAACCCGGGTCTTCGGCGTGACGAGCCAACGGTTTAACCACTAGGCTACCCCACCGCCCCCGTAACACATGTGAAGTAGCAGCATGCTTATGCTATCGGTACAGGAAAATAATACTCTCTTTGCATCTTATTTATAACATAGACAGACACAAAACAAAATATACAACCCTGATAAAAACGATAAAATCACCTACATGTTGATACTCAGAAATGTTCTGTTTAGATCCCAGTTTGGTGGCTCATGGGTGTTTCAGACAGTGATAACCAAGTATTTTCTGCATTCTTTCTCAATATTGTAATGACAATACCCAAATTGATCAGAACAACGAACAAGTTCATGACGTCACCCTCTAATGTGTTGTTAAATGTGAGATATGTTTAACATTTATCACCATTAATCGATGCATTTTACTTCCCTTAAAGTTCAATATGCGGTATGACGAAAGAAGTGTAGCTGAATTGAACAATCAATGCATTATTGTCATACATAATATACATTAAGTTACCGACTATTTCCCACGCAGATAAGAAAAAACGGCTTCGTCTCACAAAACATTGTAAAATATTGTAAATATAGAACGTCAGTGCAAAAGGATACCCAGACTATCCTGATATCAGATTCCATTTGGTGTAAAAGGTGAAAATAATGTGAACAGACCACTGAAAACCAGTGGTGACACCAGGGGTTCACGAAAAGAGTAAGCATCTCCTGTTCCGCCCGTGGCACCATTCACACAACTTGTCTTAACATTCTAAATACAACCGGATGACACATAGCAGTACACCTGTCGTGCGACAGCGGCCTATAAACAAACCAGACAATCAAGTGATCGATGAACCAGAAAATACAGCTGTTAATGTTGAATTACGGCACTCTTGAGAAGGGGGGGCTGTCGGGTGGGTTGTTGTTTGCACACTTCAATTTCACCCGTTTTCACGAGAGTTTCAATGGCATTTTAATAAACTTTCAGGACGGGTGGAGTGGGGTGGAGGGGTATGTTGCCCTCTGGATCCGCCTATGCAACAAAAATATTATTTTGCAGTTGACAAATGATAAATACTACTGAGCTCGTGTAAAAACTTCGGGGCTTGATTCCAGCAGCAAAGGCATCGACCCAGTTCAAGTGAATCTGAAATGTCAGTGCGAAAGAATACCCAGTCTTAACTATCCTTAAACTAGATACACTCTGAGGGCAGTTAGAAGTTGGACGAACAAGAATATATACTCATGCCAATAATGGCTGTCACCCCCTTCAATTATTTTTATTGGAGAGGGTGTGTGAGGTGGGGTTTGGGTGGGGAGGGGGGTGACAACCATTATTGGCATGAGTATATGTGCAGGACACCTTTTACGGATGGCAGTTTCATTTTACAGTGTGATACGTATTTACATACTGGGGGCGGCTATACCACATGCTGTCGCTCAAAATATCTTCTCTTTTTATTAATTTCGTTAAAAAGTCGGCTCTTTTGTAACTCGTGACTTACTCTGTATGATTATAATTACGAATAATAATCATAATAATTATCACTCGAACTCTCTTATTTTATTCTGTATTTTTTATATAATATAAATAGTAAAAATAGCAACACTTTTGGTAATGATGATGATGATAATGGCGATGAGAAGGATGATGATGATGATGTAATGATAAAAGGTAAAAGATAATTCGTTTTAAAAAATAGTACGAACCTTTCCTGGCCTGATCCAAGGCAAAACATAATCCCTGATTGTCGGTAATTTGCACTGACGAAGAATGAAGGAATATTGCTCGGGTTTCTCACATGTATTTACGGTAGCGTTCCTTTGCACGCGCTGACGACATGTACAGCATCACCCAAGCGAGCGGCATTTTGCGCGACATCATTCCCGACGGCGTATATCTCCTCGACTAACCAGCCGACCGACCGCCCTCTTGTGAACGTACAGGTTATATCAATACTAGCCTTGTCAACCCTACTCCCTTCTCTCTACGGTATCATCGCCTCCTCTCTTAGCTTCACATCAAACGGGACGATAAATAAATAGTTTTCATCCATGTATATTTTGATAAAAACTAAAACCGGTTTGTTTTGTATTCAATTCTGGGTATATCGATGTTCACACCAGGGGTGCATACAGAACAAACCTTTCTCTTTAATTGTTCGATTGGATTTATTATAATAGTCCTTGATGAAAACTTACAACAGCCTGCTTATACTTATATTGACCTGTGTGAGTGAGATTCCCCATCAGCGTGCTTCAATAGGTCTTTGTATTATCTGTTGCTAGGATATATATTCATAAATCGTGTTTACACATAACCTTTAAGCGGTGCGTTATAAAAACATTGGCAATAAAGCGCATGTGATTGTTGTCAGCGAGCCTGGGTTGAAAATCCAATGAAGCATTATCAACCATGAAATACTGTCAACAAGCAAACTGCTAAGGATATTGATAAACAAATGTTGTTTTGGTGTTTGTGGTCTATGCTATTTGTTCAATAGAAATTTGCCTCCCTGGCAATATCTATATGTTAGGAGGTTTGGGTTGTTTTTGTGTCACTGTCTATGCAACGTAAATCCAAGCGTATTTCTTTATGACGTCACCTTCGATTATTGTTTATCTTAGTCGGCGCCTTTTATCTCTTTTATACAAGCCTGTTATTGACCTACAAGATATCAAAGGGAACAGACAATACAACATTCTGATTGACGGAACAACTATATTAAAAATTGCTCCTGAGGCACTGACAATATTCAAGACCAGTGAAGAATTGGTCTTCATCAACCCATGCTTGTCGTAAGAAGCGACTAACGGGATCGGGTGGTCAGGATCGCTGACTTTGTTGACACGTGTCATCGGTTCCCAATTGCGTAAAGCGATGTTCATGCTGTTGATCACTGGATTGTCTGGTCCAGACTCGATTATTTACAGACCGCCGCCATATAGCTGGAATATTGCTGAATGCGGGCGCTAAACAACAACCAAACCAGGATATTCAAGCAAGAAAAGAGTGACAAAGTAGTGTCCCTTGGCGATCGATTCCAGTGGCCATGGGTAAAAGTGGCGCAAGAACCCACGCATATATTTCATTTGGACTGAGCAAAGTTTGGTGAGATATTCCTGGCGGTTGTGGGGCGGTGGGGTAACCTAGTGGTTAAGCGTTCGCTCGTCACGCCGAAGGCCCGGGTTCGATTCCCCACATAGGCACAATGTGTCAAGCCCATGTATCCCGTCGTGATATTGCTGGAATATTGCTAGAAGCGGCGTAAAACCCAAACTCACTCACTCACTAAAGCCTAGTTTCAGCATTTGCCATTTAACGCCGATTTGTCTTGGCACAATAGTGGCGCCATCCCGTGGTAACACGAGTTATGCTTCATGACAACGCGAAGACCAATCAAATCACTGTTCATATTTCAAATGGCTTCAAAAACAGCGAGCGACCTGGTAGATCCAAAAGCAAAAGGAGTTTAGATTTCAACCAAGGCAGACAAACAAGATAAAATAACAGTTTTAAAGGTAATTATTTCTGCTGTTTCACTCTTAAGCCCCATTCACAGTCACAAACTTTACTCATGTAAGTAAATCTGCACATGTGTAAATATACATACGTATGTAATAGTAAATTTACTTTGCGTTCACATTGAATTTATGTAGTGTGAGTAAACTTGAAAGTGTAAATAATAAATGTAGTAGATTGTCTCATTTTTTCTCTGAACTTCAACAGAGAAAGATGTTCTCTTATCACTGGCGCTTAAGAAGACCAACACAGTATCAGATATGTACTGCTCTTGCAATAGGTCTGTCAGATAGACCTTTCTGGAAGAAAGAAATACAGTCTGTTTGGTGGAACGACATGAATGAAACTAGTGACGACAAAGACTGGTACGATAATGTTCGAATGAACAAAGGGGTTTTCGATCTTTTCTGCACACAACTGAAGGATTACTTAAAAGCTAGTGACCAAGCTGTTCGACAACCTTTGATGTATTAATGAAAGTCAGAATATAGAACTATGGGAAATTTGTTTGGCGTTGGGAAGTCCACCGTTTGTAAATGCATTCATGAAGTTTGTCAGACCATATGTGATGTTTTGCTTCCGGAATATGTAACTTTTCCCCTAAATGAAGATGACATGACACAATTTACTCACAGTGCAAATTTGCACATGTGTAAATATACTTTGGCACCTGGTCCTGACCACATGTAAATTTGCTCCTAGTGTAAAGTTACATACATGAGTACATGCGTTCACATGACACATTTAAGTTTGCTCATGTGTGTATATACATAAGTGTGCAAACAGGTGCATGTGAACGGGGCTATACAATAATAGAAGCTTACGGACAACCCATTATCAGGCAACATTGAACATCAGAACATGAAACCGGCTGGTGGTCATGGTTGTCGGGTGGAGGATTGGGAAGTTGAGAAGTTTAAGTCTGTGTTTCATTCCTGGATGCATTGTGTGGAGCCGATTCTTGGTGTTCCCCGACCATGGTGCTGGTGAAGTACCGCGAAAACCCAACTCACCGGTTAACAGGTCCTTTAATATCTTTTCAACGCCAAACACATATACTGATTAATTAATATACACTCTTAAAAAACGCATATGTGATTTTGGGAATATTGGACTCATGTAGCTGCTATAAACACAGTACAAATATACTAGTTCTTTCATAAACGTCATCTTTGTGTGACTGTAAACAGCTTCAGCGCCAAAACGCGGCAATTTTAACTTTTCCCCTTGTTTTAGAAGAAATATTCGCCCAAACGTCACCAAGAAAACATGCAAAGCAAAATGCGCATGCAAGTAAGCGGGAAAACATGCGGTATGACCACTATCAAATGCCAAACGTTGTGTTGCAGTTTGTCGTTTTTGCCTAGAAAAGAGGAAATCACCATGCCACGACTGAGTACCAATCGAAACATCGCCATAGGCCGCCTTGAAGTTGGGGAGTCACAGTCTGAATCGGGGAGACGATTCTTGGCGTTCCCCGACCATGGTGCTGGTGCTCGAAAACCGAACACACTCACTGTAACACCTTATAACACATTTATATAGCAAATGACTCAACATTCCACAAGAAAACCTTATCCGAGCAACCATCAATATGTAAAGGTTTTGTTTATTGTCTGGAAATTTCTTGTCAGCACTCTTTGAAATGTTTAAAAAATATTTCCTCTGAGAGAAAGGAAACGCCTTGCTCATATTTCTGTCAGTTACAGAAACGCAGTTTAATCATTTACATACTGGCATTTCACATATACTATATCCGCTTTACAGGAAACGATGTAGATAAATTTGACTTTAGAAGGCTACTCATTGTATTACACTGACACAATGTTAATAATTAATATGCTAGAGTTAGGTATACCACTTAGTAAAACTATGGCAAACATCGTCAGTCAGGCATCGTGTGAATTATTAAGAGTCATTCTACACCGAACTTTCAGCATTGGAATGTTCAGAGCTGCAAAGTGACGTTTGAGACATTTTTATGTATATACTGAACCGCAAAAGAAACGTCACACGATAGAAGTTTTTTGAAGCACACACTATAATTAGCTCTAATTAACACTCAAAACGGAGGATTAAGTTCAAACCTGACACTTATCGTTAACACATTTAGAGTTCACACAAACACAATCACCAAAATGGTACCCTTAAGATACCTCAAAGTCGTGTGTTGCCTCCATGGCATCGATGACGGCGTTGCATCGCCTGTACGTGGAATGAATTAGCCGGTTGATGAAGGCCATAGGCACTTGGGTCCATACTCTGCGAAATGTCTGATCGAGTCCAGACGCAGCTGTAGGCCTTGAGTGGAGGTCATTCAGTCTTCTTTGAATCTCGTCCCAAAGGTGTTTTATTGGACTTAAATCCGGACTGAGTGCAGGCTATTGTAGGTTTGGATGCCATGTTGTCTTAGGAAGTCCAATGTTACCCTGGCAGTGTGGGCACGGGCGTTGTTTTGCTGGAAGATGTGATTTCTGTGACGTCCAAAATGTGGTACCACGTGGGGTCGTATGACTTCGTCAATACAGCGAGCAGCTGTCACGCCATTTCGTCGTCCTGGACCGAGATTCTGGAACACCACGGGACTAACTCTCTAGTTCAGACCGATTGCACCCCATAATAATAATAATAATAATAATGGAAATTTTTATAGCTCTAAATCCTACCACTAAGTGGGTGCTCAAAGCGCTACAAAATAACAATAATGTTTGAATAGAGTTAATAGTGCAATGAAAAGAGATGCGTTTTAAGATGTGACTTGAACGCAGCAATAGATGGGGACAGTTTTAAGGCTAGGGGCAGTTCATTCCACAGCGATGAAGCACAAACACTGAAAGAACGCTTTCCATAAGAGGCAAGTCAATAAGAAGGAGTTTTCAAAAAGAATCTGCTTTCAGATCGCACTTGTCTGGATGGTTTGTAGGGGGTTAGCAGTTCACTTAGATATTCTGGTGACATGCCTTTTAGACTCTTGAATGTGATACAGAGTACTTTAAACACTATCCTCGCCTCAACCGGAAGCCAGTGTAATGACTTCAGTATAGGCGTAATGTGAGAGTACTTTGGGGCACGTGTAACGATTCTTGCCGCTACATTTTGGACTTTTTGAAGTCTCCTCAGAGATTCTACCTGATGCCTAGAAGCAAACTGTTCGCATAGTCCAACCTCGAGAGTACCAAACACTGTACTAATGTCTTGGCTGCATCAAGTGATATCAGATAACGAATTTGACTGATACATCTGAGATGATAAAAACAGGTCTTGCACAAATTGTCAACTTGATAATCCATGGACAACTCGGAGTCAAAATAGACACCAAGGTTTTTTTACCCGGGATGAGAAGTCTACAACAGAGTTGCCAATCACAAGCTCTTGTCAGTTGACATCTGAAGCTGTTGCTTAGAGCCTACCAACATAGCCTCAGTTTTTCCATCATTACGTTTCAGTTTGCTACATGACATCCAAGATTTTATCTCTGATGCACATACACTTGTTTTCTGAAGGGATTCAGCAACTTGTGAAACTTCAAAACTATCCTGGACTTGAGTATCATCAGCATATGATTGGTGACCGAGATCATGCCGTTTTATGATCCCACCAAGTTGATTCGTATATATCACAAAGAGTAACGGACCCAGAACCGATCCCTGTGGTACTCCACATGTAAGATTGGCACACCAAGATTGTTTGTCTCCTATAATAACATGCTGACTTCGGCCGTCAAGATAAGATTGGATCCAGGTAAGAGGAACACCAAGAATGTTCATCTCATCCTTGACTCGTTGGAGAAGCTGTTGATGATCCACTGTGTAAAACGCCGCTGAGAGATCCAATAATGTAAGAGACGCCATATGGCCCTTGTCAAGCTTGGTCCTCAGTTCATTCAGTACCTGCAATAATGCAGTCTTGGTACTGTGGTTGGTGCGGTAAGCAAACTGAAAGTAATCCAGCAGTTTATTGTTCACCAGATGTTCTCTCAACCTTACATGTGCTGCCTTCTCCAAAACCTTTGAAAGAAAAGTAAGATTAGATACAGGTCTATAATTACTTAATGAATTTCGATCCAGGTTGTTCTTGTTTATAAGAGGTCTGATAACTGCCTTCTTGAGGACGTCCGGGAAAACACCTGAAGACAAGCTAGTATTTTTTATGTTAGTAATGGCCGGCAGAAACATGTCCAAATGATCAAAAAGCAGTTTGGTAGGAAGTGGGTCCAATAGGCATGTGGTCCTCTTTGAAGACTTAAGCAGCTTCTCAACTTCCTCTTGGGTGAATGTTTGAAATTGCACAAGATCCTCATATTCGCGAGAGCTATCACTTGATGTCTTGGTAGGCAGATCATCATGTTTGAAACCATCCTTGATCTTTGCGATTTTATCCTCAAAATAGCCTAAGAAAGAGTCAGCAAGAGTCTTCTTGCAAGTATGATCCGGTAACTTAGGATCCTCTTCTCTACCAAGTAGTTGCTTCATAAAATTATGAAGTTTACCAGGATTCCCTTCCATTCCCTTTATCCTATTTGAAATCACTTTCACTTTTGCTGTACGAATAATGCGGGTGAGATCATTCCTAGCACTCTTGTACATCCGTCGATGTACTTCAAGGCCAGACTTTCGCCACTGACGTTCAGCTATGCGACGTTTACGTTTAGCCTTCAGAACGCGTTCATCATACCAGTATGAGCTTTCCCGATCACTCACTTTTTTGTAACGACTGGAGCATGTTTCTGAGGAACATTTGTCAGAGTTTTGTTGTAAAGTTGAACCAGTTCATTCACATCCTACGGTGGATTACATACAAGTTCAGAATGAACAATATCTCTTCTAAACTCTTCAACGTTCATATTCTTTACATTCCGACAGTAAATAGTCCTTGAGGAGTTCTTTGGTTTCACCATATTCCAGGACATTGTTATCACAAAATGGTCCGACAATTGGATATCAGTAACTGTATATAGTGTCCATTATGATGTGACCATTCTCAGATGATATAACCCAATCCAGGGTATGACCAGATTTATGGGTAGCACTGTCCACAAACTGAGATAGTCAATAACTTCACAAACTTCTTAGTGTCACTGGGATGTTTGTCCGCAAAATGCACATTAAAATCGCCCAAGATGACAGTGTTCTTATTCAAAGTATTATCAAGTAGTGTTTCAAATTCTTGATAAAATTAAGCATGACTGAGTTTGTTGTTCTTGGATGGTGGAGGTCTGTACACACAAATAACCTTAACACATGTTGTTTGGGACCTCACTCTGAATGTTAGCATCTCAAAGAGTTGTACATTGAATTATCCTTACAAGCAGTAAGAAGTTCAACATTTAATGACGACCGCCTCCGTGATGTAGTGGTTAGAGCGTCCGACCGGAGAGCGGAAGGTCGCGGGTTCGATCCCCGACCGCGTCATACCAAAAGACGTTAAAATATGGTACTTGTTGATCCCTACCTGGCGCTCGGCATTAGTGGGTATAACAAGGACTGGTCGGCTCGGAGTCAGTATACTGTGTCTGAGTGGGGTATTCATGCTTCACTGCGACATGGTATCTCAGTGAGCTAGCACTATAAAACCAGCTTAAGTCTGGGCTAGTACAAGCAGCCGCACATACACATACACACGCATGCACGTCGTCATATGAGCGAAATATTCTCAAGCACGATGTTAAACCCAACTTCACCTCACCTCACCTCACCTCACATTCAATGAATTACGACATATGACTGCAAGACCACCGCCTGTAGCATGTTTCCTAGGGGCATGGAAGAATTTGTAGTTCTGAGGTACCAATTCCCTGACCTTAGCTTCATCGCCAACCTCTCGCAGCCAGGTTTCAGTGAGAATTAGTAAGTCAACATTGTTTTCAAGTATCAGTTCACACATTTCAAGGGTCTTATTTCTAGACGACTGTGTATTACACAAACATACCTTTAGATAAGGTTGGCATGAATTTGGACGGACACGATTCAGGTTTGAGAAGCACTGTTTTTGTGAAGAACTGGGAGATGTTTCAGCAAGAGCGTCAAATAAACCATTCAATACTGTATTGTGTCTTTCTTGTGTATCCTTAACAGTCATTATATATGTTTTAATTAAAAAGGCCGAATGTAAGGCCATACTGGTCTTTGGACTGGAAAACCACCGAATGGATAGGTGAAGTACGGCAGAGGGACTTGAGGCTGTCTTGGTTCTCCTATATAGGCATTGTGAATGTCATACCATAATGATTTGACCATCCCACGAGTCTCTTTCAACAATACACTCTTTGGAAAACAGTTCCTCACGCTTTCGCTATACTCTCATTCTGCCATCGGCTGTCGAAACACAATGTCGGCTGTCATCAGAAAAAGAAAAAGCACAGTTCTCCATTGTCGATAACGCCAATTTCGATGCTGATGCGCAAACGCCGACGCACAGTATCGGCACTTATGGGTCTGTTATGAGACCCAATCGCCTGAAGTGCTGTTTCCGTGGCACTGGTGAAGCGATGCTGTAGATGGTTGCGCACAATCTGTCGGTCATGACGTTGTGATGTTACTGAAGCTCGTCCACTGCATGGACGGTTTTGGATGCTGTTAGTGGCCTGATACCGCTCCTGCAGACGGTAAATTGTCCTAACATCAACATTAAAATGATTTGCTACCCTCCGTGCAGTCTGGCCAACTTGCAATCGGTTCCTCTGATCTGTCGTAAGTCGTGGCATGGCGATATTTAATATGTTTCTGAGTAAACGTTAATGTCTGACACATTGCCTCAAAATCCATCTATTAATCTATTAAAATTACATTCTTTCCGAAAGTTTATCAAATGACCATTGAAACTCTCGTGAAAATGAAGTGTGCACTAACTAAATTTGGATGGTTATTCCACCATTTTTTGGATAGTATTTATTATCCCAAAACTGTGTTCCACAGGAATCTCCTATGAGATTTCGTTTGGACAGTAGATTTTGTACAATGCCTTGTCAATGCTATGACGTCAAATAGATGATAAATAGAATCTCACCCTCGTGTCTACAGATAATAATTATATCAACACTCGTTGATAAAAGTAAAATATCATCGGCAAGCCTCGGATATTTGTAACTTTATCAACTCGTGGTGATATATTTGATATCAAAAGACACTCGGGTGAGATTCTCTATATATTCGTGCTTTGGACTTTTGTTCCACTAGAGGTAGTGAGATTTGTCTAGTGGTTACATCACGCATGAAAGCCAGGTCCAACTTCAAGTCCAGATTCCATGTGTAACCAATATCATATCGTAATATTGCGGGGTTACTGCTTACCGTCGATGCACCTAATGTTATATGTGATATGCTCGATGAGAAGACTAGAACTTCCATGTTTTCCTCATGCAGTTAACGTACTGGAAACAATCTTTTTCCGACTTCAGCTCGTAGACACACAAAAAACGTTCTCCCTACTAACTGTTTCCCACTCGTTTTATTAACAAACATATGCCATATCCATTTCTGTGATGTATTAACTAAGCTAGTCTCTAGTGACTGCTACATTCGGTCCTTGTTCTACCTTGTTCTACCTTGTTCTACCTTCTTATCTAGGAATTCAAACTCGTCTGGCAAACTATACGATTAAGAAAATTAGGGGAACTTCATTATTAATTTACGACTGAAAAACGTGGGAGATATATTGGAGTCAACCAATGTTCATAGGCGGATCCAGAGGGGGGTGCAGGGGTGCGCACCCACCCCACCACCCCTTTGTGCTGAAAGTTTGTTAAATGACCATTGAAACTCGGGTGAAAAAAAAATGAAGTGCACCCCTCCTTTTTCTCAATAGTGTACCCCACCCCTTTCTCAAAAGCTGTATCCGCCCCTGATGTTGATATTATATCAAAATAATGAATGCTTTGAGAGTGCATCACTACTTGTACTTCCTAATGACCATAGTTGTTTGTACAGTAATCGCTCTTGAAGATGATTGGTGTACGACGTGAAATTTGCATGTGTACAATTTTCATTTTCAAACTAAAAACTGCTAGAAACAAACACTAAGAACTCTGGGATGCAAGATGATTGTCAATATTAATGGTCTGCAGTGATTTATTGACCTTCTTGAAAACCATCAAAATCAAGAATGACACCCCATGCACGTGTACGGGGCTACTGCGCCGTGCAGGTGCATCCCATGCATTGTGCTTAAGGGTGGTTATGAAGAGAAATGGTGATGCGTTCATCAGATGTCTGTCTTTGAAACGTTTGTTAACGCTTATACTTCCTATCCAAGTTCAGGCTCCCCTACTTTTCATGAGTATATATATATCTGTTGTCTGTCAACTATGTAACATTTTAAATCTACCTGTTCTTGCTTTCGTCGGAGATTTGCTACAATTATGGAAAGGATTGTCTGCTTCACATTAGAGTAAGCGAGTGAGTAAGTTCAGTTTTACGCCGCTTTTAACAATATTACAGCTATATCACGGCGGGGGACACCAGAAATGGGCTTTACACATTGTACCCATGTGAGGAATCGAACCCGGGTCTTCGGCGTGACGAGCCAACGCTTTAACTACTAGGCTACCCCACCGTCCCTCACATTATTCATAGTCATGTAACATCAAATATGTGTCAATTTTCCATTGTCCATTGTGGTATGATAGCATATCCATATCTGACCAGTTGTTTATCAAACACAGACATCGTTGACAAAGACACTTTAGTCATGATGTTTGAGGACCTGTTGGTGTGCACTGTTTGTCTGATAAATCTACATCTGTAGACGGTATATAGGCAATGACGAGCTAGATTTGATAATAATGTCGCTGAATCAAACGGTTCAAAGTTTGATGTTATAGAAAGGTCCCATGTGTGACATTTACCTTTACATACATCCATATCCTATGGTATTATCATGATAAAGACAAGGTTGAGAAATTGCCCAAGTGACAGTTCACACGAGACTGCTATAACAAGTAAATATGATATTAATTGTTGATATAATTTTTTGAATAATATAAATGACTGAAGACCATTGACCTCGTGGAGTGGCCAGTCCGGCACGTGTAACGAGCTGTATATTGACCTCATGGGGTGGCCAGTCCGGCACGTGTCACCAGCTGTACATTGACCTCATGGAGTGGCCAGGACGTCCTGCCCTTCTGGCAACTCTACAGGAACTCGGTAGTGCACTTACTGAAGAGAACAATCCTCCCCTGGCAATCAGTACGCACTGCTAAGAAATGTTTCGGGTTATACTTTTTTCTTATTTTGTGTACGTGTATTTTCTTTCAGAGTAAATTTTCAGTTTTGACGTTTGGCGTTTCTGTCTTGGACAGATATTCTCTAAGCTGGTTCCCGGCTCCCTTTGCGCGCGCCACCTTCCGATATGCGAGACGTGGCCCAGCTTAAGATATTCTCTTGCCATTGAGTGATGTGTTGACTCGGAACAAAGGTTTTGTCAGCCTACTGCAAGTAATTCTGGGTATACATTGCCAACACTCCATCAACATTGCCAACACTTCATCAACATTGCCAACACTTCATCAACATTGCCAACACTTCATCAACATTGCCAACACTTCATCAACATTGCCAACACTTCATCAACATTGCCAACACTCAATCAACGTTGCCATCACTTCATCAACATTGCCAACACTCCATCAACATTGCCAACACTTCATTAACATTGCCAACACTTCATCAACATTGCCAACACTTCATCAACATTGCCAACACTTCATCAACATTGCCAACACTTCATCAACATTGCCATCACTTCATTAACATTGCCAACACTTCATTAACATTGCCAACACGTGATCAACGTTGCCAACACTCCATCAACATTGCCAACACTTCATCAACATTGCCAACACTTCATCAACATTGCCAACACTTCATCAACATTGCCAACACTTCATCAACATTGCCATCACTTCATCAACATTGCCAACACTTCATCAACATTGCCAACACTTCATCAACATTGCCAACACTTCATTAACATTGCCAACACTTCATTAACATTGCCAACACTTCATCAACATTGCCAACACTTCATCAACATTGCCAACACTTCATTAACATTGCCAACACTTCATCAACATTGCCAACACTTCATCAACATTGCCAACACTTCATCAACATTGCCAACACTTCATCAACATTGCCAACACTTCATCAACATTGCCAACACTTCATCAACATTGTCAACCCTCCATCAACATTGCCAACACTTCATCAACATTGCCAACACTTCATCAACATTGCCAACACTCTTCATCATAACAACATAACACTCCATCAACATTGCCTCATCACTTGCCAATAACATTGCCAACACTTCATCAACATTGCCAACACTTCATCAACATTGCCAACACTTCATCAACATTGCCAACACTTCATCAACATTGCCATCACTTCATTAACATTGCCAACACTTCATTAACATTGCCAACACTTCATCAACATTGCCAACACTTCATCAACATTGCCAACACTTCATCAACATTGCCAACACTTCATCAACATTGCCAACCCTTCATCAACGTTGCCAACACTTCATCAACATTGCCAACACTTCATCAACATTGCCAACACTTCATCAACATTGCCAACACTTCATCAACATTGCCAACACTTCATCAACATTGCCAACACTTCATCAACATTGCCAACACTCCATCAACATTGCCAACACTTCATCAACATTGCCAACACTTCATCAACATTGCCAACACTTCATCAACATTGCCAACACTTCATCAACGTTGCCATCACTTCATCAACATTGCCAACACTCCATCAACATTGCCAACACTTCATCAACATTGCCATCACTTCATTAACATTGCCAACACTTCATTAACATTGCCAACACTTCATCAACATTGCCAACACTTCATCAACATTGCCAACACTTCATCAACGTTGCCAACACTTCATCAACATTGCCAACATTGCCAACTACTTCATCAACATTGCCAACACTTCAATCAACATTGCCAACACTTCATCAACATTGCCAACACTTCATCAACATTGCCAATACTCAATCAACGTTGCCAACACTTCATCAACATTGCCAACACTTCATCAACATTGCCAACACTTCATCAACATTGCCATCACTTCATTAACATTGCCAACACTTCATTAACATTGCCAACACTTCATCAACATTGTTGCACTTCATTCAACATCAACACTTCATCAACATTGCCAACACTTCATCAACGTTGCCAACACTTCATCAACATTGCCAACACTTCCATCAACATTGCCAACACTCTTCATCAACGTTGCCAACACACTTCATCAACATTGCCAACAACACTTCATCAACATTGCTAACACTTCATCAACATTGCCAACACTTCATCAACATTGCCAACACTTCATCAACATTGCCATTGCTTCATCAACGTTGCCAACACTTCATCAACATTGCCAACACTTCATCAACATTGCCAACACTTCATCAACATTGCCAACACTTCATCAACATTGCCAACAATCATTAGCAACACTTCATCAACATTGCCAACACTTCATCAACATTGCCAATCACTCAATCAACATTGCCAACACTTCATCAACATTGCCAACACTTCATCAACATTGCCAACAACACTTCATCAACATTGCCAACACTTCATCAACATTGCCAACACTTCATCAACATTGCCAACACTTCATCAACATTGCCAACACTTCATCAACATTGCCAACACTTCATTAACATTGCCAACACTTCATTAACATTGCCAACACTTCATCAACATTGCCAACACTTCATCAACGTTGCCAACACTTCATCAACATTGCCAACACTTCATCAACGTTGCCATCACTTCATTAACATTGCCAACACTTCATCAACATTGTCAACACTTCATCAACATTGCCAACACTTCATCAACATTGCCAACACTTCATCAACATTGCCAACACTTCATCAACGTTGCCATCACTTCATCAACATTGCCAACACTTCATTAACATTGCCAACACTTCATCAACGTTGCCAACACTTCATCAACATTGCCAACACTTCATCAACATTGCCAACCTTCTTCATTAACATTGCCAACACTTCATCAACATTGCCAACACAACAGCCTTCATCAACATTGCCAACCCTTCATCAACATTGCCAACACGTCATCAACGTTGCCAACACTTCATTAATATTGCATCACTTCATCAACATTGCCAACACTTCATTAACATTGCCAACCCTTCATCAACTTCATCAACATTGCCAACCCTTCATCAACGTTGCCATCACTTCATCAACGTTGCCATCACTTCATCAACATTGTCAACACTTCATTAACATTGCCAACCCTTCATCAACATTGCCATTAACATTGCCATCACTTCATCAACGTTGCCATCACTTCATCAACATTGCCAACACTTCATCAACATTGCCATCACTTCATTAACATTGCCAACACTTCATCAACATTGCCAACCCTTCATCAACGTTGCCATCACTTCATCAACATTGCCAACACTTCATCAACATTGCCAACACTTCATTAACATTGCCAACACTTCATTAACATTCATCAACATTTCACTTCATCAACATTGCCAACACTTCATCAACATTGCCAACACTTCATTAACATTGCCATCACTTCATTAACATTGCCAACACTTCATTAACATTGCATTAACACTTCATCAACATTGCCAACACTTCATCAACATTGCCAACACTTCATCAACATTGCCATCACTTCATCAACATTGCCAACACTTCATCAACATTGCCAACACTTCATCAACATTGCCAACACTTCATTAACATTGCCAACACTTCATCAACATTGCCAACACTTCATCAACATTGCCAACACTTCATCAACATTGCCATCACTTCATTAACATTGCCAACACGTCATCAACATTGCCATCACTTCATCAACATTGCCATCACTTCATCAACATTGCCATCACTTCATTAACATTGCCAACACTTCATTAACATTCAACATTGCCAACACTTCATCAACATTGCCAACACTTCATCAACATTGCCAACACTTCATCAACATTGCCAACACTTCATCAACATTGCCAACACTTCATCAACATTGCCAACACTTCATCAACATTGCCAACACTTCATCAACATTGCCATCACTTCATTAACATTGCCAACACTTCATCAACATTGCCATCACTTCATCAACATTGCCATCACTTCATTAACATTGCCAACACTTCATTAACATTGCCAACACTTCATCAACATTGCCAACACTTCATCAACGTTGCCAACACTTCATCAACATTGCCAACACTTCATTAACATTGCCAACACTTCATTAACATTGCCAACCCTTCATCAACATTGCCAACACTTCATCAACATTGCCAACACTTCATCAACATTGCCAACACTTCATTAACATTGCCATCACTTCATCAACATTGCCAACACTTCATCAACATTGCCACAAAGTTATGCGACAAATCTACTGGCAATATATCTCAACGGATGGAAGCGTTTGTGAGGGGAATGGGGAGTTTAGTTCCATTTCAAGACAAACATCCACAAAGAAATAAAATTGCACCTAATATTTCAAAGGTGTACATAATGGAGTTCATTAATAACGATACCATCGCCGTTTACGAACAGTAACATTTCCACCATCAATGCAACTTTCAAGTAAATGGGGAAATTTATCGCCTTTTTAATAGTATTTCAATAATCCATAGCAGATATAATAGACCGATCCAGTCCCGGCCAATAAGCCCCGCTCGCTTCGTTTTTGACATTAGGGGGCACAGCCACTGACTAATCACAATGGCGTCACCGCCGGCGAAAAGTACGTGATTGAGAACGTTGTTGATGAATTCTGCTTGTGGTACTTTGGTATCCGTAGTTTGTGAATGATATTTAAAGAGGAAAGTTTACGTACTTTAATATATTTTTTAATATATTTAGTTGACAGATTGCAATTGGCGAGTGAAAATGAGTTACATGCCCGATGAAAAATCGTCTCGATCAGCTGCTTAGAGTGGGAAGCGTATTTTCTTTCGAACCAAATAATGTATCTGGCACTTCACGCCCGTCTAGATAAGATATATAGCAGGAGAAGGGTAACTGAATTATGTTGTTTGGATTTTTTTCTCTCAAAAATTCACATCGTAATTATATAAAAACACAACCACATGTTCAAGTTGCAGATCGTGTCGGTATCTATAAACAGATTGTCTACACTGCTCGTGGCGCCTGTATTTATCTATCCGTTGTTCAAATTTAGTTAAATCAATAATGTGAAAACTCTACCTTTTCATGAACAAAGCAGAAAAAATATTTCCCGTCTACTACGTCGTGCACCTTGTTTGGATGTATACATTAATGTAAACAAACCAATCACAGCATAACCTATTTGATCTTATTTGGGAATCTCGGAAAGGTTATTGGGCTTGTAAAAAGTATGTTTCCATGGATGTATCTGGACATACTCAGAAGCAAATATTCTGCAGCTAATCTGCAGCTATTCTCAGTAAAATGTCCTCTTCAAAATCTGCACACCATCCTAAAATGAGACTGAATATAAGGAAATCCATTTTTTCAATCACCCTTTCCAATTTATTTTTCTGTGTGTACTTTGATGTGGAATCTTAATTTACAAACTTCCACAGAACTGGACTTCACGAACAGGTATGTACAGGTATGTCACAGAACCAGAACACAAAGAAGATCCAGGGTACAGTCTGCACCTGTACACTGACTCCAAATAGCCCATGAACAAACCTTGAACAATTTGTCCAAAACCAACATCTAAATAAACACTACTTTGGCTCAGTCTTCAAATATTGGTAACCTCCTCAAAAGCTGATGATTTCTAAGAAGTATTACATTAAATCTGGGTTAAATATATGTTTCATTATTCATTCCAGTTACATGAAAAGTCAACTGAGAATTTTGTAAGTTATTCTGTTCCAAGACTGAATAATGCCTGACCAGAGTTTGACCCAAAACGTAGTATAGGCTTTGGTTTTTTTACAAATTCCCTGGATGTTGAAATAACTTTATTATGAGTTTATGGGATATTGTGTGATAGGGAACTGCTAACACTGACTATATTTCCGTTTGAATAAAAAAATATTACTCCTCTAATATTTTGCACTATTTACACATACTGCACTGTACTGCATAGCAGTAGGCTTTTGAAACTTTAAAACATCCTAAAATGTGTGACAAATTTAAGAATATCTAAGAGCGAAGGCAACAATACCAACCACATTGTCCTTTAATGTAATAAGTTTTGCTACTACGGTCGAGCCTAACCGAAATCAGATCACTGTCAGAATTTAATCTTTGAAGGGCATTTAGAAGTGGAATACATTGGAAAACCAAAATTTTTGTTGGATGTCAACTTCTTTATTGTGAATAACACACAGATTTGTTTATATTGTGTCACGGCCTTCTCGCCTGTCTCATTTCAGCTTTATGGCGTACCAACACAATGTCCAGTATTGACTAAAAACGGTAAGCAAAAACAATTTTGTAGTTACAAGAATTGTTCGTGTTTATAACACTTGCAAAGTTTTAAATTTCTGATTGTTTTCATCTATTGGTAAAGATTTTGCACATGTGCGAAAGTGTGGAAATTTGTGCAAATTCTCACCTTCGAGCAGACGTAGGTTTCGTGAACGATGGTGCCGATATTTAACTGATTGTGAGACCTATCGCACTCCTTGATCCGCCTCAAATCTTTTGTCTTGATCGTAATGGTTGTGTTAAAGGTACACATCAAATCACAGCAATATGTAATAGATATAGCGAGTGTGAATGGCATAATTTGAAGCACATCCCTTCTGAGGCATCGTTTGACCCCGGAAATATGTCTAACAAATCCACAAACCGCGCCCGGCCTGCTGATTGGCCAAAACTGACGCATGCGCCAGTTTTGATTGCCAAACTGGTCGGTCTATTGCTCATCGGCAAACTATCGTCCTGTCTCAAATTTGATGTTCATGTCTAAAGTTCTGGAGAAAGTAGTCAAACAACAACTCTCGGATCATCTTTCTCAGCATAACTTGACTGATTGTTACCAATCTGCCTACAGGCAGGCTCACAGCACAGAAACTGCTCTAAATTATGTCTTGAACTCTGTCAGATCTGCAGTCGACCATGGTGAATCTGCTTTGCTTGTCCTCCTGGATTTATCTGCGGCTTTCGACACAATTAACCATGAAATTCTTCTTGAGCGTTTGGTGAAAGAATTTGGTTTGACTAATACAGTTCTCGACTGGCTAAGATCCTACCTTTCAGACAGAACCCAGTCCATTCACATCGGAACATCTTCATCATCCAGTCACACCCTAACCTGTGGACTTCCCCAGGGATCAGTTCTTGGACCAATTCTTTTCTCCCTGTATACTCAACCGCTCGGAAAACTGATGTCTGCTTATCATGTGCCTCATCATTTCTATGCGGACGGCAGCCAATTGTTTGACAGTTTTAAGTCCTCAGAACAAAGTCAGTTAGAGTGCAAGTCCAACCTTGAAGCATGCCTCTCCAGCACAAGATCCTGGATGTCTGTTAACAAGCTGAAACTTAACGACTATAAAACAGAAACAATGGTCATCTCCACAATCTCAAGACAACGAAACCTTATCATCAAAGATATCTCCATTGGGCAATCTTCGATTACTTTTTCTCCTCTTGTGAAAAACCTTGGCGTTCTTTTGGACTCAAACCTCAGCATGGACAAGCAAATAAATCATCTAGTAAAGACCTGCCACTACCATCTGAAGAACATCGGCAGCATCCGCAAAGTCCTAACAAAAGAAACCACTGCCACACTTGTGCGGACACTGATTTTATCCCGCCTGGATTACTGCAACAGTTTACTGTTTGGCGTCTCTTCCTCTCAACTCCATCGTCATCAGAAAATCCAGAACAAAACTGCACGCATCATCACTCTCACCTGTACTCGCTGTCACATCTCTCCCATTCTAAACTCTCTACTGCTGGCTCCGTATTCGTGAAAGGATTGATTTCAAGATTCTCTGCCTCACCTACCAGTCTTTCTACAACTCAGGACCTTCCTACCTTCAAGACCTTCTGACACAATACTCTCCAGAAAGAACTCTGCGCTTGTCACAACAACTGTTACTTGCTGTCCCGAGCTACAATCTCAAATCATTTGGCTCAAGGACCTTTTCATATGCAGCAGCTTCTCTGTGTAACTCTCTCCCTATCGAGTTAAAATCATCTCCTTCCCTAAGTACATTCAAAACAAGACTAAAGACTCATCTATTTCTTCGCAAGTGACTTCCAATCATCCGTACCTGCCAACTGTATATAGTTTTAACTTGAGCTCAGGAAGCGCTTTGAGCATATCCCTGTGACGTGGAAAGGCGCTATATAAATGGCCTATTATTATTATGTTTTACAGATTAAAGATAATATGCAGCAGAGAGGGTTTGGGTGATCCTGGCACAGTCAGGCTGGTAAGGCTCATCATCAGCTCAGGGCCCTTGCCCCCCTCTACACGCAGCCCAGACAGCGAATGGGACTTCTCCCAGGAAACGCTGCCTAGTCGAACCCACCAAGAACTTTCCGGAGAATATGAAGGCTCCCCAACACTGCAGCCTTCTGCATTACGAGTGGGAAGTGACTGGTCCTGAGCAGCAAAAAGGAAGCCCTCAATTTCACATTTAAGACCAGCCGACTTCATCCAGGCGAAGGAGTCGGAGGGATTGCTATTCTGTTCCACACACTGCATGTACACACGATGCAATGGCTTCTCAGAAAGCTTCTCCACAAAAAGACCGACTCTGGGCAGACTTGGTGAAGGACTTCACCTGGTTTACTCCCATCGCTGTACCGTCCAGCAGTACATCGCCATCAGCAACCTCAACCTCAAATTTCAGATTCTGTCCAACAACCTTGGCACGCTTAAAATAGCTGTGGAATTCCTTGCTTTCATCATGAGTCTTCACATGCATCACCAGAGGATCATCCGATAAATAAATATGTGCAAAAGTACACAATAAAATTCTATCATGAAGAGCCTCCACATTAATCAAACCCCGACCTCCAGAATTGATTGGCATATATACACGGTTAAGAGAGGAACGAGGGTGGTGGGCTCTGTTATCAGACATGATCCTTCTGGTCAGGCGGTCAAGACTCTGGATGTCTTGTTTCGTCCAATCAACTACTCCAAAGGAATAGGAGAGGACTGGCACAGCAAAAGTATTGGTGGCTTTGACCTTGTTTCGAGCATTTAGCTCTGAGCTCCAGATTTTCTTTAAACGAGATTTGTACTCGGCCCGAAGTTTGTCTTGAATCTGGGCATTCTGGAGCTTATCTCGAACTTGCATTCAAGATAGGTGTAGGCCTGATCTTCCACAAGATGCTCAATAACTCCTCCCCCTTGTAACTTGACCGATCCATCATTAGTTACCTTGCCACGTTTCAAATGAAGAGTATTACATTTGTCGAGTCCAAATGTCATGCCAATATCATTCGAAAAGGACTCGACAAGGAGAACCTGCTCTTTCAAATTGGTATCTCCTTTGGCAAGGAGCTCGATATCATCCATGTAAAGGAGATGAGTAAGAGGTGTTGGGGATCTGTGCTGAGGAGGTCCGGGATGGTAACCCTCCTCTTTATTGAGCAGAAAGCTCAAAGGATTTAAAGACAGACAAAAAAAGCAAAGGACTAAAGGAATCCCCCTGAAATATTCCCCTTCTGATTGGAATAGATTCCGAAGTCTGCACCTGCCCAAGCGAGTACATCTCAAGTTGAGTCGACCAGCAACTCATTAAAGACTTGAGTAAATCAAGTAGTCGCTGAGGGAGGTCAATGCAATGAAGAGACTTCAGAATCCATTCGTGAGGGACAGAGTCGTATGCTTTTTTGTAGTCAATCCAGCACATGGAGAGGTTGCGGTGATATGTTTTAGCCTCTTCCAAAATCATTTTCTGTACAAGAAGTTGATCCTTGCACCCCCAACATCCCTTTCTTGCTCCCTTCTGCTCTCTGTAAATGATATCATTGGAAGAGCAGTAAGATGACACGAGGTTTGTCAAACACCCTGTGAATATTTTGTATTGTGTATTCAAACATGTGATAGGGCGGAAGTTTTTGGGATCAGTCAAGTCTCCTTTCTTGGGGAGAAGTATTGTGCGACCTTTGCAGAACCATGGAGGAACATCACCTGTGTCCACAAGAGTATTGAAACAGTGTAGTAATGGTGTTTGGACACAGGGGAGCAGTTTCAATACCGATTTCGAATGCCATCAGGCCCTGGAGCTGTATTTGATTTGGACTTTTTATAACACTTTTCAGGCAATCTGGTGAGATGTAACAGACAAACGACCTAGTTACCTTCTCATGCATTGCATGGTCATAATCACGGACCCATGGTGCCTCAAGGTTACAGTTGCCGGGTACAGACCACAACTGTTTCCAGAACCTTTCATTGGCATCCATGGGAGGCCGTTTGTCATGTTCACCATCACCCTTTGCTTTCAGTTGCCTGTAGAAGTGCTTTTCATTGTTTCTAAACAGTTTATTTTGTTTGATGAATTTATTTTTCTTTTCCCATTTTTCTTTCTTTCAGTCCAAACCTTTATTTTTTTGCCTTAAGGGAATCGACAATTTGGAGAAGTATCTTTTCTTTCGTTGTTTTATATTTCAGTTTTAATTTTCTCCAAATTGCCTTTTGTCTTTTGACATTGGACTGCCTGATGATCTTAACTTCAGGCACAGCTCTATCCAGGAAATGTATTTTCTAGTTTCCGTTAGTTTGACTTGAAACCGGTTTTTCTTTGGTGTAGTCTTCTTAGTATTGGATGTGTTTTCTTTGGAAACTGTGTGAAGTTCCTCCAAGGTTCGAGCGGCAGCATAGACACAACAATTAACTTCATGTAATGAACAGTCCGATGAAAGTTTCATAGAAATAATATCATTTAATAAATTAATTTCATTTTTGGGAAAAGATTCATTTGTTTATTTGATAGGCCTCCGATTTTCTAAAGGTATGCCAGATATTTCATCATAAATAGAATGAAACAAAATATACACAGGATTTTCAGAAAGATCTGCAACTGAGGAAGAGGAAGAGTGAGGGTCTGAAATTTCGGGGCCAATTGGCTCTATGCCGGAAGAGTTTCCATCAGCAAGAGGAAAGAGGTTGACATGGACGTCCATTCGAAGTTTTGGGTCTGCTGCCACTTGAGCATTCTGTTCATGCAAAGGTTCTTGACGGGCACCAGTTGTGGGTTGAACTGGCTCACGGGGCAAGAGATTTTTCAGCCGCCGGAATTGATCTCGGAGATTTTGCTCCGTCAGGTAAGCATACATGGGCATGGCATTGTCCCAATACAGCTTCAGCGACTTGCCATTGATACGTGGATTTTCAGGCCATCCTGTCGCTCTCGCACACTCAAGTAGTGTGGTTTTAAGGTGGTTTGACCAAGATATTCTTGGTCGGGTTCTGTGACTTCCCCTGGGGCAAGTCCCATCTCCAGTATGGTTGGTTTCACTACCGGAGGAAGGCTAACTGGGCTGCGGAAGTGAATCTAAACTTTCCTTTTGGCTGTCTGTAACCCAGTGAAAAACCAGCTTCGGGGGGTCAGCCCTTCAGGGAATATAATTCCCCTATCTAGGCCCACCACGGAGAGGCGTACATCATCAGGCCCTTATTATTATTATTATTATTATTATTAAACTGTGTACCAGCAGAGACGTCTTTGGTCCCAGTTTATAATACCCTCCCGTTTGAAGCAAAACAGGCAAAACATTATACCCTGCCCACCAAACAAATACAACAGAACGTATGACGTCACAGTTATGTGGTATATCCGTACCGTGTTCCGATGACGTCACAATAATCGCAAAAGGGCGTGACGTCATAATCATTGCTTGTGGTAGTCGACAGAACAAGACACAACATGGAGACGTACGGAGGGAGGCTGTCGTCCGCGACACGAAGCCGCTCCGTGAAGAACACTCATCAAACTGCTGCCAGCTTGCTGGTAAAGGAGGAGAAATACCTGGACAAACTCAAGAGCAGTAGCCAGAAGTCTCTAGGGTACCTAATCTTTATTAAGGCCATCATGTATATAGACAATGCTAACTCGGGCAGTTGATTAGAGAAGTAAAAATATATTTCTTCTTCCATTTGACACGTACATACATATATGTTTGACACGTACATACATATATGTTTGTGTTAGCGCTTCGAGCATACTTTGTTGCGTGGAGATTAGCGCATTATAAGACTTCTCATTATTATTATTATTATTTTTATTATTATTACACTCCAAACAAATCACTTGAGTGCGTACTGTTCACTGGACGGGAACACCCCTCCAGTTATGATACACCCAAATACTCACCTTTTTTCTGATAAATGAGTAATATGTATACATTTAAATAACTGGAAAATAGTGACACTTTAAAGATAATTCTTCACTGGAGAAATACGAAGTTTTGCCAATACTGACGCGGTAGGGTAGTCAAGTAGTTCAAGCGTTCACCCGATCCGAGATCGATATCGATATCCCATATGAGAACAATATGTAAAGCACATGTCTGGTGTAATAATACTGAAATAATCGTAAAGAAAAGTACTATACTTACTCACTCATCCACATTGTTAGGTGCAAATGATGTCATTGTGTAATTAGAAGATTGTGATCTGAAGTGGGGTTTTACGCATGTGAGTTTGTTTTGTGAGGCTAAATGCTACATTCTAAGAGAGAAGTCAGGATAGACACCAAATAACGCAGTTTTGTCCCCATTGTAGACGGGAGGAGGAGAAACTCAAGAAACGACTAGAGAAGATAGAGCTGGACAGGAGCAAGTCCCCCTCCAGGGGTTACCTGGACCAGGTGAGGTGGTCAGTCTGTTTGTTTTAACGCCAAACTCGAAGCAATATGATGGCGGTCTGGGGTGAGTGAGTGAGTTTAGGTTTATGCTGCTTTTAGCAATATCCAAGCAATATCATGGAGGGGGACACCAGCGAAGGGATTCACACATTGTATCCATGTGGGGAATCGAACCCGGTTCTTCGGCGTGACAAGCCTGGAAGTAATCGAGTCTGGACAAGTGACTGACATCATGAGCATCGATCTTCGCAAGTGGGATACGATGACATGCACCTGATCCCGTTCGTCGACACTTACGAGAAATATCGGTTGCTGAAGCCGTTTCTAATCCGGATCTTCAGGGGTAAGGGGGTTAGACAGATGGGGTACTACATCAACCAGTCGCCCTTCTGATTTGAGTTGAGTTGAGAACAGTAACGTCCTTTATAGTTGCACGCACTCTCTAAAGTCTGAAGGAAAAGTCGAAGGTCCCTTTCATTCAGATATTTTCAAGATTGTCAAACTTCGATAACCTTGGTCATGTGTTGGTATATGAGTGTAGTTCAGAGGATTGTTATACGGATCGGTAACTATGTGCAAAACCCATGTATCAACGCGAGTTGCAGCTATCCCAATTTATGCACCCAAAAGCGGCAGAAATGTTTTCACTGCACGAAAGATGGTTGGATATTTTTATGTGTATGTTTGTCCATGTTGCAAGCCATGGGTCATCAGTACTCTAGCATGTGCGACCCCTGACATGTAGAATGCCTTGAAGTGGTATCATCTTTCAATTATGTTCACCCGTGAAGATCCGGGTTAGAATATATTATATTCCTGCTTATTTATTTATTTATTTTATTTTTTGTTTTGCAGTGCTTTCTTTTATTACGTTCATTTATGCATTTACTTTTTGTTGTTGTTGTTTTCATTATTGACTTTTGAAGATCCGGGTTAGAATTGATCGTCAGCAACCCATGTCGAAATACGCTACTAACGGGATCGAATGGTCAGGCTCGCTGACTTGGTTGACACATGTCACCATATCCCAGTTGCGTAGAACGATGCTCATGATGTTGATCACAGCATTGTCTGGTCCAGACTCGATTATTTACAGACCGCAGCCATATAGCTGGAATATTGCTGAGTGCGGTGTAAAACAACAAACCAACCAACGAACCAAACAAACCTTGATAGGTGAGTCAGCACAGTCCAATTTGTATGGTGTGTGCCAAAATCAGAAACGTCTACGACATACATAATTTTAGGGGTTTTTATCCTATATTACTGAAAAAAGTTATACATGAACCACGTTCGTCCATTCTACTAAAGCTAAACTGCGATGACATGAATGATTATATACTGAGTCAAAAAAGAAACTTCACAAAATATCATTTGAAAAATATTGAATAATTTTTTTCTGATGATACAGCTATGTATCCGAAATGGGATCCCTATCTTTCGACTCTAGAAAAACGTTAGCAAAACCCACTCAAACCCATCCATTCGTCGTGCAAATGATGTTAGTGCCAAATCAGGTTTTGCACGTGCAGTCGATCACGTGATCTTTGCATCGAAGTTTTCTTCATATGCACGTGTTTGCATTGGCCTCAAGAATTGAAAAAAACACTTTTAAACCACAGTTCTAACGGTACTTGAAATGCCACGATTGTCAAATGTGCAAAGTGAACGTGCCGTTGGCATGTTGCAAGCGGGAAGATCAGTTATTGACGTCGCAAGAGCAATGGGATGCAGCCGTCGTACTGTGTATGACTTGCGAGGTCATCTACAACAAACTGGCACCACTTCTGATCGCCCAAGGTCGGGTCGTCCACGTGTGACGTCACGAGCAGAAGACCGTCAAATCGTCCTACGTCACCTACGTGACAGATTTCTGCCGGCTACACGAACCAGGGCTGAGATGTTCAGAGGTCGACTGTCCTCACAGACCATTCGAAATCGGTTGCGGGCTGCCAATCTCCATTCTCGACGTCCATATCGTGGGCCAATATTGACGCCGTTTCACCAACGTCAACGTCTGCTGTGGGCCCAACGTCACCTCCGATGGACCCAGAGACTGGAATCGAGTCGTCTTTAGCGATGAATCAGGTTTACCCTCAGATTTGCGGACGGCAGGCATAGAGTCTGGAGACGACGTCGTGAACGGTATGCCCAGTGTTGTGTACAGGAAGTCGACAGATTCGGGGGCGGAAGTTGCATGGTGTGGGGTGGTTTCTGTGGGAACAACCGTTCCCGACTTCTGGTCATCCATGGAAACCTCACAGCTGCTGCTTACCACGACCAGGTGCTCACCCCTGAACTCGTTCCTTTCAAGGCGGCTCATGGCCCAGGTCTACAGTCCCAGCATGATAATGCTCGGCCGCATACCGCGATGTTGACCCGAAATTTCCTTCAAAACGCTGGAATCAACGTCATGGACTGGCCATCGAGGTCCCCTGACCTTAACCCAATAGAGCACGTTTGGGATGCACTTGGGAGAAGGCTTCGTGGTCTTGGGAACCAACCTCAGAATTTGCAGGAACTTGGCGCTGCCTTGCAAGAGCAATGGCGCAGAATCCCCAACCACGTGTTCACAAGCATCAGGCAGTCGATGAGGAGACGGTGTTTGGCAGTGGTGAATGCGCGGGGCGGCCATACACGATATTGAACTGAGAAATTTCGCATTTTTATTCTTGTGACTTGACATTATGTATACCCATGTTTTGGGACGGCGGTGTAGCTTACTGGAACTGATTACGGAACTGTCAGTGTATCGAGTACATCACACAGATCTCAGCAATGAAATAATAACAATTTAACCATCTTACCATCTCTTGTTCTTTTATAGTGCCCTGAAGAAAGAACGTGACGTTTCTTTTTTGACTCAGTATATATAGTAATATTTGTAGTAGTCCACTTCCGTTCTTGTTGCTTCCGTTCATTTTTTTACATCATGGAATTAACGATCCATCTTTCATTACTGAAAGCACAACTTTCCCACAAGCACGCTTGCTTTGCCATGTAGTGAAGTTCGTATTACTTTTTAAAAAATACCAAAAGCCCTTATAAGTTTCGGATACTAATGTTTTTTTAACATCGAACCAACCTTGTTAAGCAACGCTACTGGGGCGGAATATGAACGACTTAAATACCCCTTTTCAAGCAATTATAATATTTTACGAACGCTTTATTTTTGTACGCTATAGATGAACACCTCATACAGGGAGTAGAGTCTAAGTGAGTTGAATATATAATTCAGCGTGTAGCACCTCGAAACGTTCGTGAATGTCACAGGAAGTCAGAAAATCAAATTTCTTATCTCGAATGTAAGCATCCATATTAATTGTGCCTTGCAGGATTCCTTAATTGCATTTGACCCCTGTAGTGATAATTATTCTGTCAACAATAAACCTGTGCTGGTGGTTTTCACCAGGTTAACTTCAACAAAATGTGACTTTGTTCCAAAACTCCTGGATAATGTTTTGTCGTATATTCTGAATACAGTCAAATCTCGTTAATCACGACTGCTGGTCTGCAATAACCAACCATGTGACTTATAGCTATACCGTCCGGATTAACTTGGTTTCACTTTAATAGAAAAGCATTTATCTGTATAAAAACGAAGGTCGGCCTCAGGTCGCGACAGATCTATGTCCATCCAGGACGGAGTGGAGCCGACAAGCCGAAGTGGCAGCCACATACCAGGGGGCAGAAAGCGACGAGAGAGTCTCCCTGGGACCGGGACCCCGCGGCCAGCACCTGGGGCGGGGAGACAGAGAGCTATGTCCCTGTCGGTGGGGCAACAAGAGGAACTGCTGTCCAAGAAAAGCGTTACATTCGGTGAGAGAGAGAGAGAGAGAGAGAGAGAGAGAGAGAGAGAGAGAGAGAGAGAGAGAGAGAGAGAGAGAGAGAGAGAGAGAGAGAGAGAGAGAGTGTGTGTGTGTGTGTAAACAAACGGGGGTGGTGGTGTGATTTAGAAAGGTGCGTGAGTGAGTGAGTTTAGTTTTACGCCGCTTTTAGAAATATTCCAGCAACATCACGGCGAGGGACACCAAAAATGGGCTTCACACATTGTACCGATGTGGGAAATCGAACCCGGGTTTTCGAACCCTTTAACCACAAGGCTACCCCACCGCCCCAATGGGTAGAGGGGAGGGTGGCGCTAGTGAGTAGATGGACGTGTGCAAACGTCTGTTTTCACTGGTTTGTATTCTCCCCACAGATGGTAAAAGTAATGACTTCGTACCATGCATCATGGTCACCGAAGACGATGGGTCCCGAGACAGTTTAACCAGAGATTCGTCTCATAAGGCTGGTAAACGGGAACGCAAACACGCTTCGGGGTAAGAGCTGCCGTTTCGTTGGGGATTGTATATTCCCCTAGGGAGTTCAAAAAACAAAATAATAGTAACTGTACGCGCAATGATCATGTAGTAGTAGTAGTAGTAGTAGTAGTAGTATATAGTACGATAATCTTTACACTGCGGATTATACCGATACCTCTCAATCCAAATTGGTTTTCTTCACTAAAAATGTATCCATTTCAAACCAGACAATCTGTGTAAGTGCTGTTACCTTCTGGTATTTCAAAAACCGTATTTGATTATGAAAGACTTTCTAATACATTGGATTTTCATACACATAATTTAACTCCCTGTGACGTCACATTCTAGCACGAGCGGGGGTCACGAGCACATTCACGATCTGTATGATATGGCGATCCAGACAGTGGCGTCCAGTAAAGATATGGAGTTTGGAACTTCGTCGGGCATTCCAGAGAAACAGAAAATACATTCAAGTGTAGGTCATTTTCCTTTTTTCAGTACCTGTACCATACACATTTGAGCAAACAATTGAAACATTGATATTGTGAAGGTTCCTAAAGGGTACGGCATGATACGGGAGTCGTTTGGGCCACGGGGTGTTGAAGCCAACACTTGTTATCCCCCGCAACGCGTTTTGCGGGGGGTATTAAAATGGACTCCGTCCGTCCGTCCGTCCGTCCGTCCGTCCGTCCGTGCACATTTGTCTTTCCTGTTCTTTTCACCCGGAGCAGAACTCTAAAAAAACCGTTCACTATTTCTTCACCAAACTTGGCACATAGATTGGTCTGGTGGTGCACTGGTGCCTTTTGGTAGTTTTGAAATTCTGAATAAAATATTTTTGCATTTCCATGGCAACAAGTTTGACTAAAACATTAATTAGTGGTAGTGCACTTTTCCACAGCAGAACTTTAAAAACCTTTCAATACTCTCCTTCCACGTGCACTTTTCTATATACACACCTAAATATTTGACATAATCATAACTCGTAGACAAAATCATGAAGAGTATACTCCATTGCGGGGGATATTGATGACTTTGTCTTCTTATTGTTCTTAGATCCAAACTGGCCTCCCCTTATATATAAACAAAAAAGCCTAGAAAATTCCACTATGTCCTCTGGGCCACTGGAGATGCCTATAATGATGTAGCACAGGTCTAAATACAGCACACAAATACCTATCACTGATTCTACAGCTACTATGTATAACAAGTAAAACATTGGTACCCAGCGTAAACACTGCCTCATAAGATAATACACTCGTGCAGGGAATGAGGCATTGTGCATTTCACCTAATAGACTAAAAGCACAGAAATTACTTGTGACACATTATTTCTTCAAAACATTTGTCAATATGTGTGGGTGTTCGTATAACACTTATGTAGCTGAACAACTAAATATAAATGGAGAATCTCACCCAGGTGTCTTCTGATATGAAATACAACAACACGGGTTGATAAAGGTTACAAATATCCGAGGCTTGCCGCCGATATTTTGATTTTAATCAACGAGTGTGGATATATTTTACATCAGAAGACACGAGGGTGAGATTTTATTTATCATCCAAAATCATTCTTTGTCAGTTGCCAGTAAAAGAATGAATTTATCTGAACATAAAACTGCCATTAGCCTTCTTGAGCAGTGATCAAGTTTGTGACGTCATACACAGCTTTGTCAGATGTGTTCTTAGTGATGTCAAAGCATTGTGAGGCCATTAACAGATGACGTAATAGCATTATGGCAGTTCAATTGTTGCGATATGTACGATGTAGATATCGCTTGTAGATATCGCTTGATCTCACACAAGCGATATCTACTATGGGAGCCAGTTTTGAATGATAAATATTGAATCTCTCTCCGAGTGTCTTTTGATATCAAATATGTCACCACGACTTGATAAAGTTACATATATCCGAGGCTTGCTGAGGATATTTTTACAGTTTTGGATTTATTAACCAGTGTTGATATATTAGATATCAGAAGACACGAGGGTGAGATTCTATTTATCATCAAAAATCACTCTTCATTTGTTTTTAATGAAAAATACACATCTCTGAACACAGTACTGCCATTAGACTTGCAGTGTAGCGATGTCATATCATTGTGACGTCATCAAATTCATGACGTCATAGCATTGTCAAGGCATTGTACAAAATCTACACAAGCTATATCTCCTGTGGAACACAGTTTTGGATGATAAATATCGTTATTATCACTAAACCCTACTTACCAGGCTAAATGATTGAACATTTTCTCAGAATTTATGTATTGTTAATTTACAAGATATATTTAGGGAAAGATTTTGTACTTTCGCTTCGTCGCGATTCCATGTGGATATGACCGGGTGTGAAAGCCATGGCCATGATATTTGTTATCAGATCACAGACATATTTGTTATCAGATCATAGACAGACTAATATATAGTTCATACCTGTAAATTTGGCCTCGTCAAAAATTCAAAACGTTTATTCATGTTCGAAAGTAAATATGAAATTCATCAATTCAAATCGTTCAGAACGTTTAGTAACCGAAAAAACACTTCCAAGGGTGAAATAGTCATTTTGTCCTATGTATACAATAGACGTTGAGTTGATGTTATAGAGTCTGAACGGAACGTCGATTCGTTAAATATGGCAAGAGGAGAACTGTACTCCTACGTCAGCACATATTCAAGTTTCAGATTCCAGTCTGTAGTATTTTACGTGTTTTATCAAACCGTGAGTGTCTATTTATGATATGAGCCATTTTACCGTTGCAGTCTGATATGCGCAATCGACGTCCATCTCTCGGATCGAATTCGCACATAGCTTCTGCACCCGCTAGCAAAGCAACCCTGGATCTGAAGGCGTTGAAGGAACTGGAGGAGATCCTTAAAGATTCTCGGTTATACACTACCAAGTGAGTGTTCATATTCCTGCTTATTTATTTATTTATTTTATTTTTTGTTTTGTTTTGCTGTGCTTTCTTTTATTATGTTCATTCATGCATTTTACTTTTGTTGTTGTTATCATTATTGACTCTTGAAGGTCCGGGTTAGAATTGATCGTCAGCAACCCATGCTTGTCGTAAGAGGCGACTAACGGTATCGGATGGTCAGGCTCGCTGACTTGGTTGACACATGTCATCGTATCCCAGTTGCGTAGAACGATGCTCATACTGTTGATCACTCGATTGGCTGGTCCAGACTCGATTATTTACAGACCGCCGCCATATAGCTGGAATATTGCCGAGTGCGGTGTAAAACTAAACTTACTCACCGTTATCATTATTATATTATTCCAGGAAGTGTCGGCAGCTGGACGCAGGTAACGAGAGCTCGATCATGAGACAACAGAAGAAGCGCATGATTCAGCTGGAGCAGCTCCTCAGCTCCCTGAAGATAGGCCAGAAGAAGGAGATCCCTCCCGTGGAACTAGACCCCATGGAGGTCCTCAACTGCTCCTACCTCCGACTGTCAAAGAACAACATTGAGTCCCTGGAGAGGATGGTGAGGGAGTCGGGGAGGGACCCGGGCATCCACGCGCACAGTGACGTCACCGATTTCGAACTGTTCGAAAAGCCCAAAGATTCAACAACATAACGCGTTGTTGATTGTTTTTCTTCTAGGAAAAATAAACAATCAGCTCATTATTTGGAAATGTGATTGGTTTTGTTATATATTTAATTTCTTTACTCTATCTTTTTTTTTTTCAACAAAAGCCTTTAATTCAGTAGTATTCTCTGGAGATCCCTATTCCTGTTTTGTTTACCCACGTGTCTTAGCTGTTGTCTTAATTGTGCTAAGAATGGTAAATGTTGCATCTATGGAGGATCTATGTTAAAATCTATGTTAAAATTTAGGATAGTGTTGTATAGCTTGTTTAGAACACTGGCACATAATGTGCTTCAAGTAATAAAATTTGATAAATATTTTTAAATAATAGTTTGTGTTGTAAAATTAAATCCCTGACGATGTGAACTGCCTATAGTCGATCTAAGACTCCAGACAGCAATGTTCTAGCGACATACGGGCGGATAATCATTGGGTCTGATCACAAAAACTTGAGGCAGAGAGCATAAGGAACGGTCTACACACGGCGACAGAGCGGCAGTCCAACTAGATCGGGACAAGTCCATGCGATCACTTCTAAATCTGAATATTTTGCCTTTGTTTGTTTATGGTCTAACGCAGCACTCGGCATTATTCCAGGGATATGACGGAGGGAAATTACATTTTATGATAAAAACATACCGTTGCATTATATCTGCAAAGACGAAATAGCATGCTAATTGTAAATATGCGTCTATTCCGTTAGTTTTGCTCAGTTCATAGACATATCTTGTATAACTGTAACTTGAATAATGAATAGACCTACTTATTGAATTTGATTTCTACTTATTTCTTGATTAGACTTATACAACATATTATCTTTTAGAAAACAAATATTCAGAAACCTAAGTGTAAAATATCACTTAACAGTGAAACATTAGTCATTACTTCATGACTGGCAAAAACTATATGTTCCTTGAAGATTTTGAAGTGTGAAGCTTTCAACATTCAGATCTGCTTGCAGAGCTTTGACATCGGAAAATTTCGCACTGCGCTTTTGTGGTAAATATATAGGAAAGGTATCGCCACGTCTGTGTTAGGAGTTTATTTCTCAAATGCCCGAGCTTGTCAAATTTTATGGAGTTGATATTTAATTCATGGATAAAATGAAATTAAAGTGCTGATCTATGAAACAATAATTGCTTCGATGTCGAATCTAATTTAGAATGTGATACATCTTTTCTGCAAACGCTCAATTTTCAGATTCCAACAATAATCGGTCCCCGCTCTTCAACCGCGAAGTTACGAAAATTCAACTCAAAATATTTGCAGCTGTAATCGAGAGAAACATTATTGTGAGATGAGTCGATCGGGAGCTGAAATACGCGCGAGGTAACTACTGAAACTGGAATCGTATGTTTGCTGTTTACCCATGGTCAAGGATCTCTCAATTCTATTGCAAATATGAACAAATCCAGTCTTCCAGGTTGACAGTGAAGGGTTGTCAAGCTCCAACTTGTTTATCAGCCACTTAGCATGCTTATTCGCTTCATTGAATCGATTAATACAGGGTGGGAATTTTTAAACCCGCTTATATCCCAATTATGTGACATTAGGATGGCAGTCAATACGTTCATCAAGTTTTTGGTGGGTTTTTGTAATTTATTTGTCAAATGCCTTACCGAACAGCTGATGGATATAGCTGACAGTAGGCTATATTATCATGGCACGCTTAGGGTAAACCGTTTAGTTACTCTGTGGTCAGTTCATTTTTAAAAATATAAATTTGTTGTCGGCATGTTGAACAAGAAATGACATATTTCACTGAAAACATCGCAAGGAAACATAACGTCGGCATGTTTAAGTATAGGCTGAAATGGTCCTTGAATTCAATGAATGACATTTCCTGCAACAGTCCAAATTCTAGTCAATATCAATGTTTGTGTACTAAATTGATGTATTTATATCCTGACTACTTTAAACAATAGTTTTATGATTATCATTTGCAATGTTATGTATGGCTGCCTTATGAAAGAAAAACTGGAGAACTGCATATGATGCAAAACAAATTTCCCTTGGGATAATAAAGATATTATCTTATCTTTTCTTATCTAACTTCATCAAAACTTCAACAAATTTCATTCAGATAAATTGCAACATTTGACCGACGTAAAATCAGTGCCTCATCATCACAATAATAACTAGCACAATGGTAAGACTTCCACCTGTATCCCCCCTAAATTTTAACGATGAAGAAACATTTCTTAGGGTGACATTATTAGAAGTTGGATATGTCTTTCAATATGTTCAAATACAATTAAAGAAACATGTTAAAACTCATCCTTACCAGATGAGAAATATATATTCAGGTGATATGATTTGACTAGAATGAAATTTGAGGGGGGCTACGGGCGGGAAGTATTTCCAAGAATCAAATGCCACAAATACAGATCTTCTCTTTTGACAAAGTTTGTGTTTTGCCAGTTGATATCATGCTGACGTTATAGCAAAAACCTGTTTGTATTTCAAAGAAAACACATGTAGGACAAATAAAAATAAATGTTGTGGTTCCAATAACATCTCTTTAAAATTTAGGGTAGGTAGGTAGGAAATTTTTTTTACATATTTTTTTTAGAAGGAAAGTACAAACTAATAACGCATGTATCACTGTGTAATTGTTTATTCAATCAAGCTTGCGGCCATCATATCGACTTTCTCTATCAGTATGACCAATGTCTGTCAGCGTCGGGAAAAAAGAGTGGTATCTGAAACCTCACTTTATTCAGTCTGCTTAAAAAAATAGGGTCGGCACCAGAATTCAAGGGTCGGTCAGGTAATCCGAACCACAGCATTTATGTTTTTAGGCCCCTTGATATTAAACTTCACATGTGCAAGAAGAATAATTTGTTCTTTTCTTTGAACTGTATGGCACTATTTTCAACTAGTGATGATGTCGTATACAGATATATTGGTATCATCAAGTAACCATGGCAGATTGATACACATGCACTAAATGTATGATGAACATGAACATAAACAATTGAGGTCATATCTCAGTTGGCTAGAAATGGCTGAAATTACCGTAATTACAGAAAACATGTCTTGGTATAGCATACTGAGTTATTTATGACGAGGCTGCCTGATTCCATCGATTCCATCCTGCTGTTTCTACAAACAATTTTACATGTTGTTGTTGTTGGTGTTACAGTGAAATGCAGTCTAAGTTGATACAGGATCGCATCACGGCCACGGAGAAACACCTTGGACAGCTATGTGACACACTCTCCTCCTACACCAGAAAGTCTGCTCATATCAGAGACAAAGGTACCAAAGCACTTGGGAGCATTGTAACTGTTCCAATATTTGAAATCCTTATGTAACATTGTTACAGTAGGAATAAAATTGAAGCCGTTATAGTAATACAATAGTATGATTATGATGCTGCTGGTTGTAGTGTATACATATCCCGTCATGACTTGATCTGATCATCTCCATGGGATGTCTCATCAGGGAAACTTTCTAATCAGCCAGGGCCTAGATTTTCGAAGCTCTCTTAGCGCTAAGATAGTCGTAATTGCTATACATTAACAGGGATTGGGATAGAGAACTTTGACAATGGGCCATTTTCAGGATTATTAGCCATTTTCTGAATTTAGAATGGCCACTGCCCTTGTATCAATAGTAATTAGGGCTGGGACGGGTCCAAATTTCCTACCCGGTACCCAACCTGACCCCTCTGGATCCGCCACTGTTGATGAATAGTCCTGTGTTCCATAGATTGAAATGCCTTAAGTTACAACTGGCCAAAGTAATGCATCGTACAGTTTGGTAAATGTTTTGAAAGCGAAGTTACCTATTCGGTAATAACAGGTCTACCTTCAGCGGTTTGTTCAGACTCTATTTGAGGCGATGTCTGCGCTCTTGAGTGTTTTACATGTAAACAATTAGCTACTTGGCGTACTTGCAACCTATGTTACACATGACATGCTTAGTTGTCGACAGTTGATACCTTGTGTTAGTTTAGTCCACAATCTCAAACATTAGACAACAATCCCGTTGTAAATATAATAATTTTATACACATTGAATTAAGTCTTCATTTATTAGTCACATGATCAAAGCGGGTCCGGGTAACGTGACGGGTACCCGGGTCTAGCTCATTACCCACCCGTCCCGGGTACCCGGGTTACCCGTCCCAGCCCTAATAGTAATCTTCAAAACTTTAATGGTCCATTTCTTCTTCAAAGGTGCGAAATGGCCCATGGCCCATGCCTTTCCCAATCCCTGCATTAACATTAACTTATGACTATCTTAGCTTAAGAGAGTTTGTGTCTGGAATTCTTAATTCTCAGATCAAGTGAGCATGACTGGCTTCTGTGGATGGATAATGAAGATAATCACTTCTTTTCCAATAGAAAACATTATGCTGTGTTGTTATATTGTTGCTTTCATGTGACCTGACATGTAGCTCTCAAAATGTGTGTTCTGTTAAGAACTGATGTAATTTTGTTTCTTTTGCTAAGATCAAAGTTTTCCAAGGTGGTAGAGAAATGCAACCTGAATTATTTTAGAAAGCTGTCATCTGATCGGTCATCAGAACCAGTGCCAGAGGTATTGTCAGATATTGACACAGCAAAGTGTTGTATAGGATTAATATCTGATTTTGCTTAGATTGTGTATATGTTGACCATATCATCTGACTTTCTGAGAAGCCCTGTAGTTATGGATTTCTGCTGATTGTTTCAGGTGACCAAATGGCTAAAGATTTAGTAAATTATGCAGAGTATGAGACAATGAGCCTCACGCTCAAGAAGGGATTCACACATTTTGCAGAGAACCTATCCACTATACAAGACTACAGAGAGGCGCAGGTAGGTAGACTGTGATATAAGTCACACTTTAAGTCACCTTTGAGATTCCAGGAATTGGTTCAATCCATGCTGGTCATAAGATACAACAAACAGTATCAGGTGACGAGGCTTGGCAGGTTATAACCATGTCATCGTACCCAAACAGTGTGAATCATTGCCCATGATATCCTTCACTTTGTAATTATCAAGCTGCTGTTATATACAGGAAACTACATCAAATCTGCCACTGCCATATAGCTTAAATACTGCAGAGTCTGGCATTAAATAACAGACAAACAATATGTTGAGAAGTTAATTTGCTGATATGTTTTTTCGCGGTTGGATGTGCAGAAGAGAATATTGGAGTTATCTCCCTTGGCCGGTAAGGAATGGTGAAGCCACAAGGCCTATGTTTTGATGCCTGTCTTTGAACCGTATATTCTGATACCCAAGAGATGAATGAAACTTATTGAACCAAAGACACGTTTTCTTGCCTTTATTCCATATTTTCACAATGCATTTATACCAATAATGTTTATAACAAACTGATGTATATAACAAACTGTCTTCTTCGTCCCAGCCACTTGGTATATTGTAGTTAGGAATGGTTAGTATGTTGTTAGTAACAAGCTATGGTTATACTGAACTAGAACTAGCGGCCCTTTGAGTTCATTGTACTCTGCAACTCTGTACTCATTCAGGGGTGCAAATAACCCATTGCCCGACGCCTGAGTCCAGTGTTTTTTTCTGTTGGGCAAGCAAATTTGTATATCACACTGTACCGGTGTCCAGTTGACTTTCCAATATTAATTATGTTGTTTATTTAAAAAATCAACAATAAAACGGCCGGTATAGTGGAAAAATTATCAGGGCAAGTGATTTTAGATGTGCCACTGTACCGGAGTACACTAGCAATTTTAAAGTTATTTCCACCCCTGTCATTGTTGACTGCAACTGGAATATTGGTGAGTGTAGCAGATACTGACTTCGACCATGGACTGCTGGGCTGTATTCAGATTCCCTGATTTGCATGTTTGTTGTATCCAGAATACACCATGATACATTGTGTTTGGTGGTGTTAACTTGGTATATTTCAGTGTTGTTGTATTTCAGGTTAGTCGCCTCGAGAGCAAAGTGGTGGCACCCCTCAGTAACTATGGCCTGATGTGTAAACAGACAAAGGTACGTATTGTTCCAGATGTAAATTTCAACAGTATTACATATTGCTGGGATATTCCTTGTTGATTATCGTTACATCCACTTGCAACAGGGACGATTTGGGTAGCATAGTGGTGAAAGTGTTCGTCACGCTGAAGGCCTAGGTTTGATTCCTCATATGGGTACTATGTGTGAAGCCCATTTCTGGTGTCCCAGCCATGATATTGTTGGAATATTGCTAAAAGCGGCATAAAACCCAACTCACTCACTCACTCTCTCCACTTGCAACAACAAACTGTTATTGTGATACGTTAAAGGTCATACCAAGTGTACTAACCTGTTTCCATTCAGGAGGTCCAACGTCGTCATATGAGCGAAATATTCTCAAGCACGACGTAAAACCCAATTACACCTCACCTCATGAGGTCCACCTGACATAGATTGTCACAGTGAGAGTCCCTTTTGAGATTCTGCTTTGTCTGGAAGTAAAACCACAAGCCACAATTAACCAGATGTCTCACATGTATGTCATGTTATGGTTGATAAATGATTTCTTAATAATTCTTCAATGATAACCAATGCTTGCATCACTTTTCATTTCTTTGAGTGGAGTTCTAGAAGTTTGGACTTACAATATTGAACAATCTTATGGATAACAACTTCTTTTATTTTTAAAAGATGTAAAATATAAGAAATTGATATCCATGAAGTTTGTTCAATATCACTCTTCATTGTTTAAAATGCACAATCAGAATAGTCATTGATTCTCTGGCTGAAAATCAATAGCAACAACAACAGTGTGATGTCTTTGTTATGGTTCAGTGGTGAACAGTTCAGGTTTTCATATGTGTAACCATGGTAACCAAGCCAGCCCCCACTCCAGCTCCATTTCTCAGCAGTTGGCACAAGCACATTTCACAAAAAACACATTGCTCAACGAGCATTTCATTTTTTGTTTTGATCATCTATTTATGTACATACTTTGAACGACCACTCTGGTTGTAGTGTGTATGTTATCAACATGTGATTTAGTCCACCCAGCTCTGAATGGGTACCTCATATGGATGGGAAAGCCACATTAATCTGGTGCGCCTAAATGGCTGCAAGAGCAGTATGATCCCCAGCCGAGTTGAGATTGACAAAATACAATGTGCCGCATTGATTATCGATGATAATAAAACAAAGCGCCTTTGAGCAGCTGAGCTGGATACTGGTGCTATATAAATATCATATAATAAAAAATGTGTGCTCACTGTAAATTCACATAGTGGGTTAATGTAACGTGTGCTCAACATCTTTTATGTTTATATCTCTGTTAACTTGAAAATAAATTGACATCAATTCATACAAATAACAATGATACTTTACAGGCTGCTAAGTTAATCAGGAACACACATACTGTAGACAACAGCACAAAATATGCAACACAATTCAATGCAATGATGTGACACAAACAGTGATTTCTGTTTTGTGCCAATCAGGAAACAGCATTCTGTTGGAGTGAAATTTTATTTGTGTTCGTGGTTCAAAATGAAGTGAATGCTTAGCCACTGAAATGTCAAGGAATCACAATTGCTGTCTTGCAGAACGAGCTGAAGGCAGCATTTTCTGCCCGAGACAAGGAACACCAGCAGAGGAAGAAGCTGGACAAGGTGAAGCAGAAGAACCCAGGGGATCGCAGACAGATTGTATCCTTGTGTGGTCTTAAGTTAGCAGGGTAAAACAGACAGAGTATTCTACCCTCCATGTTGGCTCTTTGTGAATACCTTTAGACATTATTATCTCCTTATCTATTAAGAACTTTTGTGAATACTTCAGGCCAGGTTAGGAAAGTACCCATGGAGGATGTAAGAGTGAACATCAAAGAGACATGTGATCTAGCTCTGTCCTCGTACCAGGGTCCAATATCAGATGGTATCGTTTCAAGGGAATTTTTAGAGAAATCAGATATCTGGATTATCAAATCATGGTTTAGAGTAATGTCCCCTTGATTATATATTAACATTATTTTTAGATTTTGTGAGATAACAACCTTCATAGTAAGAACTGGCTGCATGCATCTTGTTAATGTATTTGGTTTGACATTGTATATCTTCCTTGACAGAGTCCCAGACACAGGTAACTGTAGGTTGTGCAGGTGGGAGTCATGGTAACCAAGATGAGGGCACTGACTGGACTACATCACTGTCACAATGTATCATTCAGTAATACAGTACTTACAGAACCAGTACACGTCCTGGGGATCTGTTGGGTGTTTTAGAATGTGGAAAGGAACAGTTATCAAGAGTGTTCACATATAGCACCAACATTCAGACTGAGGCACAGTCTTAGCACCTGTCCAATATTGCAGTCATTCACTCCAGTGAACTTTTCTTATGACAGACAGGGTGGTGGGGTAGCCTAGTGGTTAAAGCATTCACTTATCACTCCTGAGATCTGGGTTTGATTCCCCAAATGGGAACAATGTATGAAGCCCATTTCTGGTGTCAGTTTCCCTGATGTTGTAGGAATGTTTCTGAAAGCAGCATAAAACGTACTCAATCATTCACTAACTTATGACAGACATTATTTTCAGAGAATCTAAAAAAAACACAAGACCAGATCACACTCTGCAGGGGACCTCAGTCATTCACTAACATATGACAGGCAATATATTCAGAGTGGAATCTGATAACAAAAAATAAAAACACAAAACCAGATCACACACTGCAAGACATTGAGTTTCATGTAAACACAATTATGATTAATAATCTTGTAGGTGAAATATATATACACAATAAATATCACAAACAATGCTCTAGTATATTTTGGTAACTATGGTAACTACCAAATATGTATCAAAGTCTTAATGATTATTCTAAATGTTATTTAGGCAGAAACTAACCTACAGAAGGCCAGTGTGGATGCATCCCGGAGTTCGAAAGCCCTGGAACAACAGATGGATACATTTGAGACCAAGAAGGTGCAGGATCTCAAGGTAGGAATGGAGGAATAGATTGCGTTCAGAACTGCAGACAGTGTGTACTAATAGCTGTGATGTCAGAATAAGCTGTCATGTGATGTCATGTGTTCTCCCATATGTGGGAACCCAGTGTGTGCTTCAGGGAGAGGGACAGTATTGAATATTGCTAAAAGCGTAGAAACCCAACTCACTCACTCATTCACTCAGGGAGAGGGACAGTATTGGGTCGTTTGCTCAAGATGCCACAGAGTTGTGTCCCTTGGGCTCACCAGGAACCTTCGATCTTTGGTTGGCATCTGGGTCCTGATTTCCTTCCAAGCGGACAAACAGACATAATTTGAGTACTGTTCAAAGTGGCACTGAAAATGTGGAAACAACTCTAAGATTATTTCTAGGAAAGTAGTGAGGTGATACTGATAGAAGTCTGACCAAGATTATCACACTGGAATTTATGAACAAGAAAAGTGTAGCAAAAGGAATAATGTTGTCATTTGTTTTATATGTTATTTCAGAAATGTAAACTCTTAATGGAGTTTATTGTTCATGCAAAGTATGTTTGGTTTAATTCTTCCACATTGACAAATACCTCTGATTATCACAACACTCTGTCATGTAAGACTCTGTTGCACTAGTTCTTCCCTGAGTTGTGTAAGCCATAACCCAACCCCTCAACCTGATGTTCTATCATGTGTTATTGTAATGGGCTTCTTTCATGAATATTACAGAAAATGCTCTCTGAGTTTGTAAGCATTGAGATGATGTTCCATGCCAAGGCCCTTGAGATGTACACCAAGTGTTTCCAAACTCTTGCAGTCATAGACCCAGAAGAGGACCTCGAGGTAAGCAGAAGTCATCTGTTACTATGGGAGATGAGATGAGATAGTGGCTACCATTAGGAATTCTATTTGTATTACTGAGATGACTATGCAGGTATCACCTGTAATCTGACATTTGCATCTTAGTGTCTTTGATGCTGATGTGTAGTAGAAACAGATGATGTCCAATAAGATCAGCTGTATATTTATAGCCCATATGTGAGTGAGGTCTAATTTGTACTGATAACAGTACTGGAAGATGGAAAGGTTTTGGGCACATGTTTGTGTAAAGACGGTTGCTGGATCCAATCACAGGTACAGGGGGTTCATGGTTCGTAAACCTTCCCAGCAGCATAAACTACAACCAAACAAAATATGCTTGGTTGGGAGATTAAACACTCCTTATATTTTAAGCCTCTTATGTTAAATATTTGTAGGTCTGGAATGTGTTGAATGCCTTGTGACTCTTGTCAACTTCTATAGAAGCATGGGAGGTTTGCAGGAGACTTTTAACTGAATCAAGTATCTTGAACATTGTGATCATTTATGTGATTTCTGGATGGAATTGTTCTGAATGAATGTGTTTAGCTTTGTAAAATTTGAGTTGATTGTTTTACAGGAATTTAGAAAACAAACCAGGCCATCAAGTGGTTCATCAACTTCCCGTCAAAGCCTAGCAAGGTCGGCATCAGATGCCTCACTCAACTCTAGTCGTGCTCCACCATCCGTGGACGTGACCCCTACCAGTCAGCGTCGTCTCCCTAATTCAGCCAAGTCTTCCCCTGCCCATAGCACAACCCAGCGGACACCAACCTCACAGCCAGCACCCCGAACTGTCACACAGGTCGTGGTAGGTATATGTCATATGACCTTCACCTTACATCAGGTGCCCCGAACTGTCACACAGGTCGTGGTAGGTATGTGTCATATGACCTTCACCTTACATCAGGTGCCCCGAACTGTCACACAGGTCGTGGTAGGTATGTGTCATATGACCTTCACCTTACAGCAGGTGCCCCAAACAGTCACACAGCTCGTGGTAGGTATGTGTCATATGACCTGCACCTACTTTTGAGACTTCCTGGTTTTATCCGTTTTCAAGAGACCAAAGTCAGATATGCAAAGTCACACAATCATACAAAGAATTTATAAGCCTTGATGCTGATGAGTTCACTTGACAAAACATGTAGGCGTCCACAGATAGTATTTTATGGTTCAAAATCAAACAACCATATTTTTACAAAATGAGTTCCAAGTCAATGGACCATTACATGAGTGACATATTTTTCAAAGCAGCATTAGACCAACTCACTCATTCACACTGACAGCTTTTAATGTCATTTTCACAATGAGATAGAAAAGTATTTCAAATTTACTTGATTCTCACATCCCTTTGCTCCTACTGTCCTGTAATGCATTCACAGCGAAAACCTGACAGTGAAGATGAATACGAAGATGATGACGATGAAGAAGATGACGACGAGGATGACGATGATGACAGTTACGAAGATGAGACTACAGAAGCTGATACTGCAAGAACTAGCGGCTCCAAGAGACGATAATCACCGTGAATACTCCTGACTATCTACGGGTCAGACATCAGGTGTCTACATACAACATACACGACATGTCTGTGGCACTGGTCATTACTTTTGGGGGGTTGGGCCAGTACAATTTGGGAACAGGGAGGTTGAGGTGATGGAGAGGTCACAAACACCATTCTGTTTGAACATGAAAAATTATTGCAAAAATGTGGATGGGGGTGAGTAAAATAGTCTACAGTACTCAGACTAATCCGAATCCCACTGGCCCAACTGCCCAGTAATAAATGACCAGTTCCCAATTCTCAAGAGTCTTGATACACTTGCAAAAGATATTACTTCATTTGAGTATGTTTAAGTCAGTTAAGGTTAATGCAATTTCCTTGTGTTCATTGTCTTCATCTACAACTTCTAGAATGCCAATCAAAGAAGTTCATTGTCTTCTGTGAGAAATAGTTACTGTCGTTATTTAAGGGACAAAACAGGTGGTCCAGCAGTCATGACAGCACAAGTTTATATTGTGTATTACCCTGGCTTCATTCATCATGGGTTTGAATCCAGAAGATGCTGGAGGTGCCTGTTCAAAACCTTTGTTTAAGGATTGCACCATGAACACGGTGAGCTTTTCATTCACGTTAATAAATTACTTCATAATTGATATTGGCGTTGTTAAGAGCAGTATATGACAATATCCCTTATTGATCTATATTACTTCATTTGTCAGTGTATAAAATGAATTTGTAACAGATTGGTCAAAGGTTGTTAGTATCTTTTGACCACATATACCATACATATGTTTGGTGCACAGCAAGATGTGCATATATTATCTTGCTTACACAGTGATCAAGGTAAATACATGCTTGTTTATCATACTAGTGTGGCATTATACATGTGATTGAAATTTGAATTGAACCATTTGTCCCTTGAATCCCCTAGATGTACCCAGGAGATTATCTCACATCCGTCCATGCCCCTATTGCCTGTGATATACTGGTCACACGAAAGTGCCAATCTGTTGTGTATTGTAAATAACTTATACACCCTCTCCCCATGTATATAACATCATATGGTATACGTCAACATGAAAATACATGGCATGTGTATTCAGTAGCTAAAATGTCAAGTTGGTTCCATTGATCGAGAATATGTGGCCTTCAAAGTTAAGTATTGACATGTGATCATAATGTAAAGCATGACAGTATATTATGTTTCCCTGTATCAGTGTACGGGTTTAGGGACCAAGAGGCATGCAGTGTCCAGGAGCATGCTGCTCTGGTTGTGTCCTTAAAACAGCTTTGTATTTTATTGATTTTAAATCTCATTGTTTTAGTGTTTTCTCTTACCTCTATAGTGAACTTATGTATTATGAAGCCCCTTACTGCCATGTTGGTGTGTTGGGGAGTTTTCAAACTCACTGCAGAAAAGGCCACTTTAAGACCTCTCAGCTTGCTTTTAAATTACTTTCTTACCCATTGTTAAAGCCACAACACAACATTGTTAATGCTCACCTGCATTTTTAAGGAATACTTGCAATAATATATAAATGATTGACAGTGGGACATGAGACTCTTCAGTTTAGATTATCATCACCTTGATTACAATGTCCTTTAACAATCACTGGGGTCACAATGGCCTCATTTCACAATCACTGGGGTCCCAATGGCCTCATTTAACAATCACTGGGGTCACAATGGCCTCATTTCACATTCACTGGGGTCACAATGGCCTCATTTAACAATCACTGGGGTCACAATGGCCTCATTTAACAATCACTGAGGTCACAATGGCCTCATTTAACAATCACTGGGGTCACAATGGTCACACTGGCCTCATTTAACAATCACTGGGGTCACAATGGCCTCATTTCACATTCACTGGGGTCACAATGGCCTAACATTTAATCATTTCATTTCACATTCACTGGGGTCACAATGGCCTCATTTAACAATCACTGGGGTCACAATGGCCTCATTTCACATTCACTGGGGTCACAATGGCCTCCTTTAACTATCACTGGGGTCACAATGGCCTCATTTAACATTCACTGGGGTCACAATGGCCTCATTTATCATTCACTGGGGTCACAATGGCCTCCTTTAACGATCACTGGGGTCACAATGGCCTCATTTCACATTCACTGGGGTCACAATGGCCTCATTTAACAATCACTAAGATCACATTGGCCTCATTTAACTATCCCTAAGATTGCAACAACCTCATTTAACAATCATTGGGATCACAATGGATCCCAGAAATCAGACTCAGTTTAGCTGATTGTTTAGCCCCAATGCCCAAGCTTCCAGTCATTTGTTACTGGTGGTCACACCTTCATTTGCCCACATGATTACAATGTGTGAAGTCCATTCCTGGTGTTCCCATGCCATGATGTGGCTGGAATATTGCTAAAAGCAGGTGACAACTCCATCACTCCCTCCAACCTAGATGTGATACTTTATGTTATAGCTTCCTGGGGTTTGTGGGTCCACTGTTACAGTACATATATTTTCCAGAGTATGCTGTTTTTGTACTGTCCCTATGGTTCACGGCTCTTTGTTATTTATCTAGGCAATGTTTTGCTGCTTGTTGATTAATCATTGTACCTCATCATATCACTTGTACATAAATACAAACTGATAAAATACAAACTGAAAGTACTGTTTTGTTTTTATTGGAACTGCCATTGATATAGTCATCTGGTCTGTCAGCACCATATTCCCGCTGATAGTGTTCAACATTAATCTATATTTCTAGTGTGTGCATCACTTAGGACTTACATATCTAGTTGGCATGCTGTGAAATAACTGTAATACTTACATCCAACTCAATCTACAAAGCCTCCATGGCCAAGTTACGGGCACTGCAATGCACAATACAGAGTTGTATCCTTTAACGGTGCCAGGATCTGCTTGTTTGTTTGACTCCTAGATTGTTCCCAGTGATGACTGTGTCACTTTCCACAAATATGGAAAATATCTCATGACCCATGTCCATATGTGGATTTCCCAACATTAAGATGAAATATATTGAAGCAGCATTAACCAGAATTTCGTCACACATTTTCTTGGGTATACGCCATTTATGATGAAATTAATTTAACAAACATTTGACTGATCTTCATGGAGTCCATGGACTGTGACGGCTCATTTCTGTAAACACCCATGTGGTGTTTCCAGGTTATAGCTGGTCCTCGGCAATTTGTGCTGGTGGTAAGAGGCGGCCAAGTGATGGTCCGGCTTGGTGACCTGGTTAATTGCACGTCATCACATCCTGACAGTATAGACCACCGATTACAATATCAACCACTGGATTGTCTCAACCAGGTCTACCCATGAATCCGGGTTAGACTTGGTCTTCAGCAACCCATGCCTGTCATAAGAGGCGACTGACGGGATCGGGTGGTCAGGCTTGCTGACTTGGTTGACACATGTCATTGTATCCCAATTGCGCAGAACAATGCTCATGATGTTTATCACTGGATTGTCTGGTTCAGACTTGATTATTTACAGACCACTGCCTTATAGCTGGAATATTGCTGAGTGCGGTGTTTACAAAATACCAACCAACCAACTCGAACAGGTCAATTATTTATGTTGGTTGTAGATTAGACTAGAATGAAGAGTTACACACAAACAAATAAGAAAGAGAACTTTTCTCAGATCTTTACTAACATTCCTTGCAGTCATGATCATGACAGTTTGAGATGACAGGACATTACATGGTAACCAGTGTACACTAAGGGACTGTTCAGAATGTATGGCTAGGGGTGATGATGTTTATGGAGAAGCATGTACAATGTGAATGACACCCCCACCCCACCCCTAACATTTATGTACAAAGTAGATGACACCCCCCTCCCCCCTCGTCATGTACAAAATCAACATAACCCAAAATTTTGAAGCATAATTTTTCAGATTTTATGTACAAAATTGATGACCCCCATGTGTACACTATTGATGAACACACCCCCACCCCAGAACAAAATGGGTGACCCCTTTAAAATCATCATCATCCCCCTAGCCATAAATTATGAACGGTCCCTAATGTATCCTGTATAAGAATGGAGATGATTCAAGTCAGCACTACATATCGGTTGTCAGGATCTTACGGACAGAACCGTAGACACTCCCCACACAACGTTCTCTCTGAAGTACTCATTCTAGAACCTTTCTGGTTCACGACCAATCTGGGATTCAAACCCACCCCCTCCCAAATAAATAAGATCCTCAATTTATACAACAAAAATAATGGCATTATGAAAGTACAGATAATCTGATTAAACAAATGTTGGCACCTTTGCTATCAGTTGTCACAGGCAAATGAAGCGCAAATGTGAAAAACATCTACCATGTTAAACATCAGGGATGTGTTGGACACAAACAGACCTTTCTGGTCCAGGTCCTTGATATGCTATACCGCCACCATGGGCTTCTGTTTACATGCATATCTATATTCCTCACAATGTCAATTACCATTATCCATTAGCTGCAATTACTCATTTGCATACAAAAGTAAAACAGCAAATTCAAGAAATGTGGCTACTCTATGAGCACTTTTAGTTTTATAAAGATGTGTACCACAACATGAACAAAGTTTAGAAAGCTTTACGATATGATGCACAAGTAACACTGATACAATGTTGTTTCATTCCATGCGCCACTAACGAAGTATGCAGGTGTTTGTAGAGACTGACTATCATCAGTGAGGTAACACAGGTACTTTATATCACAGCTGATGCAATAACTTACAACATATATACATGGACAAAGTAATGTCATATTTTCATCACTCAATCTTCAAACAGAAATATCAGATATCTCGACAATATTGTTCGGAGTTATGACACAAGTTCATATTGTCACATTGTTTTAATTTATAATGATATTGACATTGATTTGAAATTAATGTGAAATGTTATAGGTACATAATGATGACAAAACACAGTGTTTGAAATATGGCCCGTCCGACCGCCCAAGATGGGCTAGATTTCTGATGAAAGGTCTACATTTACAACTAGCCAGCCCGATGGTCTGGTAATTTTTTTTAGATATTCCATACATCTGAATAAATTCACCATGTCTTTGTGTCTGGTCTGGTGAAATCAATTTTGGGATGGTAACATGTTGAAGTTTCCAGCCCTGATTTCTGGCTGGGTTTGGGGCTTATTTCATACACTGCAAAACACAACTTGCTTCCTTAACTGAAGGCTGGCTATAAAAGAACACAACTTTCTCTGATGAGTCTTTACAAGCATTCAGAACTTGGAACAACAGAAAGTCGTGGAACTGTATATGAATAGCAACTTCTTCATGTTTCTGAAAACACAGCAAGGTTACTCCTTGCCCTATTCTCATCTGAATACTGGGTAATCTCATGTGTTAATGTTTATACATGCCAAAATGTTTACACCGGGGAGGAATTGTAAGAGGAAGCCAAATTATAACACGGAAGCCAATCCAATACGTTTCATGACCTGATGAAGGGGCAAGCATACACTCTGAAACATCATGTTATTCACAATAAGGAGGTTGACATCCATAAATCTTGCTTTTCTTAATACGTTTCATGTCTTCAAAAACTTTCTGCAGCTTTGAATCAAGGTTGGAACTTTTGTTTTCAAAGGTCAATTTGCAATTTGTTTAACTTAAAATATTATGATTGCTCATGGATTTCAGTGGAAATTTTAAGTTTTTCTTCCATTGTTTAGTGTACTGATGGGTAAAAGGCTAAAGAAAGATTAATCTGGTTCATAATGATTAAATAAAGTCAACAATATGAACATGCAGTACTACTAGAGCATGTTTTAAGCTGCAACAACAGGGCACCAACTAAGTTGCATATTTGCATAGAATATGCAAATTTTATCACACTAACCCAAATAGCTTTGAGCTGGCTGCACACTAATATGCATACACATGAAATAACAAAGCAATGGCACAACATGCTTAATTACCCAATGTATTATTTTCAGTCTTCATTTACACGTACTGATTGAAAGAAGGCATCGTGTATAGATCAGCACATGAACAGGTGCAAATTTAAACTACCTGAACAGCATTTTTGTCACACTTATTATTGATTTTCGTATGTCGAGCAAGTATATAAATAGAATGACATATTTGGTTATCTGTATCAAACGTAGGGTTGCATACCCCTAAAACTATCAACACCCAATGTGACAGACAATGTGACAATGTGACAGACATCTGGAGCAATGAAACAATGCACAGTGACAAAACTTGTGACCCTGTTCAACCTTCTTGAAAAGTTGCAGTGTATTGTGATGAGTGAAGCGTAATGTTGTATGTGTCAGAACAGTTAAAAGTGAGTCTGCGTGGAAGATCCTGGATTCTATGCGTAGTGGACTCGAGGCGCGCGTGATGTGGTAGGTGGGCTGTCATCTTCATCATCGTCATCTTCATCCTCATCATCATCCTCATCATCATCCTCTTCCTCATCACCATACATCGACTACAACAGACATATTGTAACATATACTACAAACAAAAAGTACGGGAACACCCTAAAATTTGATAGTCATATATACACTAAACCCAGTGGTGAGGTCATTCATTATACTGTACGGTAAATGCAACTTTTTGTGTGCTTAATGGGCACTTTAAACATGTTAGAACTTGCAGTGATGCAACTGATTCAATATTCGTTGAGTTTGAGCGAAATGAAAAATTGTCAAAAACAGCAAAAAACATTAGGAAGCTGAAACACACCAGCACCATGTTTGATTCAAACGCCCAAACACAACAGCCTAGTGCATGTGGAAATCAGACTTCCCATGCAGCTTGTGGTATCTGGGCACTGGTATCGAATCAATCTATGTTTTAGAAGTGCCCATTAAGCAGACAGAAAGTTGCATTTATCAATAGTATACATGTCCACCAATTTAGTTTATACATGACTATCAAAGTCTAGGGTGTTCCCATAGACTATGTTTGTAGTATAAGTCAGATTCATAAATCTGAATCCATGCAATCAATGTGTCACAGAAATGCCATACATTAACATTAATTTACAACTATCTTAAGCTAAGATAGTCATAAAGTGCCATACATAATAACAGTAAGTCGACTATCAACCAGGCCATTTTTGGAAAGTCAGGTATCAATCAGGCTATGTTTCAGAAATCTGTTCTAGCTCAAACATAGGCCAGAGTTTAAAATTCCAGTAAATATCAAGTTACATGAATTATAAGATTGACAATCCAGTTAATAAATGGCTAGTCAAGATTATCAGATCATTACCTTAAGAGCCACTCAAGATGCTAGTTTTATCATCCTTTATTTTATTAACTAAGTCTATATCAAATAGAACAATACTAATGAACTAAGAAGTCAATATCAACCAGGCCATGTTTTACAAGTCAATATCAACCAGGACATGTTTTACAAGTCAATATCAACCAGGCCATGTTTTACAAGTCAGTATCAATCAGGCCATGTTTTAGAAGTCAATATCAACCAGGCCATGTTTTACAAGTCAATATCAACCAGAAGTCAATATCAACCAGGCCATGTTTTTTGGTATCAAATCAATATCAACCAGAAGTCAATATCAACCAGGCCATGTTTTAGAAGTCAATATCAACCAGGCCATGTTTTACAAGTCAATATCAATGTTTTAGAAGTCAATATCAACCAGGCCATGTTTTACAAGTCAATATCAACCAGACATGTTTTACAAGTCAACATCAACCAGGCCATGTTTTACAAGTCAATATCAACCAGGCCATGTTTTAGAAGTCAATATCAACCAGGCCATGTTTTACAAGTCAGTATCAATCAGGCCATGTTTTACAAGTCAATATCAACCAGGCCATGTTTTACAAGTCAGTATCAATCAGGCTATGTTTTACAAGTCAATATCAACCAGGCCATGTTTTACAAGTCAGTATCAATCAGGCCATGTTTTAGAAGTCAATATCAACCAGGCCATGTTTTACAAGTCAATATCAATCAGGCCATGTTTTAAAAGTCAATATCCACCAGGCCATGTTTTACAAGTCAATATCAATCAGGCTATGTTTTAAAAGTCAATATCAACCAGGCCATGTTTTTTACAAGTCAGTATCAATCAGGCTATGTTTTACAAGTCAATATCAACCAGGCCATGTTTTACAAGTCAGTATCAATCAGGCTATGTTTTAGAAGTCAATATCAACCAGGCCATGTTTTACAAGTCAATATCAATCAGGCCATGTTTTAGAAGTCAATATCAACCAGGCCATGTTTTACAAGTCAATATCAATCAGGCCATGTTTTTACAAGTCAATATCAACCAGGCCATGTTTTACAAGTCAATATCAATCAGGGCCATGTTTTAGAAGTCAATATCAACCAGGCCATGTTTTACAAGTCAGTATCAATCAGGCCATGTTTTACAAGTCAATATCAACCAGGCCATGTTTTACAAGTCAATATCAACCAGGTCATGTTTTACAAGTCAATATCAACCAGGTCATGTTTAGAACTAAAAGTCAATATCAACCAGGCCATGTTTTACAAGTCAATATCAATCAGGCTATGTTTTAGAAGTCAATATCAACCAGGTCATGTTTTACAAGTCAGTATCAATCAGGCCATGTTTTACAAGTCAATATCAACCAGGCCATGTTTTACAAGTCAGTATCAATCTGGCCATGTTTTAGAAGTCAATATCAACCAGGCCATGTTTTACAAGTCAGTATCAATCAGGCCATGTTTTACAAGTCAATATCAACCAGGCCATGTTTTACAAGTCAGTATCAATCAGGCCATGTTTTAGAAGTCAATATCAACCAGGCCATGTTTTACAAGTCAGTATCAATCAGGCCATGTTTTACAAGTCAATATGAACCAGGCCATGTTTTACAAGTCAATATCAATCAGGCCATGTTTTAGAAGTCAATATCAACCAGGCCATGTTTTACAAGTCAGTATCAATCAGGCCATGTTTTAGAAGTCAATATCAACCAGGCCATGTTTTACAAGTCAATATCAACCAGGTCATGTTTTACAAGTCAATATCAACCAGGTCATGTTTAGAACTAAGAAGTCAATATCAACCAGGCCATGTTTTACAAGTCAATATCAATCAGGCTATGTTTTAAAAGTCAATATCAACCAGGCCATGTTTTACAAGTCAGTATCAATCAGGCCATGTTTTACAAGTCAATATCAACCAGGCCATGTTTTACAAGTCAGTATCAATCAGGCTATGTTTTAGAAGTCAATATCAACCAGGCCATGTTTTACAAGTCAGTATCAATCAGGCCATGTTTTACAAGTCAATATCAACCAGGCCATGTTTTACAAGTCAGTATCAATCAGGCTATGTTTTAGAAGTCAATATCAACCAGGCCATGTTTTACAAGTCAATATCAACCAGAAGTCAATATCCATGTTTTAGAAGTCGATATCAACCAGGCCATGTTTTAAAAGTCAATATCAACCAGAAGTCAATATCAACCAGGCCATGTTTTACAAGTCAGTATCAATCAGGCCATGTTTTAGAAGTCAATATCAACCAGACCATGTTTTACAAGTCAATATCAACGAGAAGTCAATATCAACCAGGCGATGTTTTACAAGTCAGTATCAATCAGGCTATGTTTTAGAAGTCAATATCAACCAGGCCATGTTTTACAAGTCAATATCAATCAGGCTATGTTTTAAAAGTCAATATCAACCAGGCCATGTTTTACAAGTCAGTATCAATCAGGCCATGTTTTACAAGTCAATATCAACCAGGCCATGTTTTACAAGTCAGTATCAATCAGGCCATGTTTTACAAGTCAATATCAACCAGGCCATGTTTTACAAGTCAATATCAACGAGAAGTCAATATCCATGTTTTAGAAGTCGATATCAACCAGGCCATGTTTTAAAAGTCAATATCAACCAGAAGTCAATATCAACCAGGCCATGTTTTACAAGTCAGTATCAATCAGGCTATGTTTTAGAAGTCAATATCAACCAGGCCATGTTTTACAAGTCAATATCAACGAGAAGTCAATATCAACCAGGCGATGTTTTACAAGTCAGTATCAATCAGGCTATGTTTTAGAAGTCAATATCAACCAGGCCATGTTTTACAAGTCAATATCAATCAGGCTATGTTTTAGAAGTCAATATCAACCAGGCCATGTTTTACAAGTCAGTATCAATCAGGCCATGTTTTACAAGTCAATATCAACCAGGCCATGTTTTACAAGTCAGTATCAATCAGGCTATGTTTTAGAAGTCAATATCAACCAGGCCATGTTTACACAAGTCAGTATCAATCAGGCCATGTTTTACAAGTCAATATCAACCAGGCCATGTTTTACAAATCAGTTTCCAATCAGGCTATGTTTTTAGAAGTCAATATCAACCAGGCCATGTTTTACAAGTCAGTATCAATCAGGCCATGTTTTACAAGTCAATATCAACCAGGCCATGTTTTACAAATCAGTATCAATCAGGCCATGTTTTACAAGTCAATATCAACCAGGCCATGTTTTACAAGTCAGTATCAATCAGGCCATGTTTTACAAGTCAATATCAACCAGGCCATGTTTTACAAGTCAGTATCAATCTGGCTATGTTTTACAAGTCAATATCAACCAGGCCATGTTTTACAAGTCAATATCAACCAGGCCATGTTTTACAAGTCAGTATCAATCAGGCCATGTTTTACAAGTCAATATCAACCAGGCCATGTTTTACAAGTCAGTATCAATCAGGCTATGTTTTAGAAGCCGATATCAACCAGGCCATGTTTTACAAGTCAATATCAACCAGGCCATGTTTTACAAGTCAATATCAACCAGAAGTCAATATCCACCAGACCATGTTTTACAAGTCGATATCAACCAGGCCATGTTTTACAAGTCAATATCAACCAGAAGTCAATATCAACCAGGCCATGTTTTACAAGTCAGTATCAACCAGGTCATGTTTTACAAGTCAATATGAACCAGGCCATGTTTTAGAAGTACAAAGTCCACCATTGGAGAAAAAAACTGTCTACCTTGCAGAAACAGGAAGACAGGTATTTAGAACGCTGCATACTTTAACAACAGAAGGTCACCTTCACTTTGTGAACTAACATAGAGGTGGTTGATGAGAGAGTAACTTTCATATTGTTACTCAGTAATATATTTCAATATTTTCCTTTCATTGACGGTGGCGTGAACCTAAAGAATGGTGTCCACGCTATACAGCTTCATCAATACAAAACAGTGATGCCAATTATTATACATAAATATTTTCACATTAATAACGAAGCAAAATGTAATTTTTTAGAGTAAAATTGATATTTTATACTTATCCTGACTCATGCTCTTTTGCTTGTCTTCTTCTTCTTGAACATAGTGGAACACTTGTATCTCCTTATTTGAAGCTCCTTCAAAATAAAATCACTAATTGGTACTCACCACGAGTTGCTCCCTTTGTTTCCCCTGGCGGGAAAGGTGTCGCCACCCTCTGGCCATGTGCTCCACTCTCTCCTGATTTTGCAGCCCAACACTTGAACAGGGGAAATCCAAAGTGTTATGTGGGGAGGATGGGAGGAAAAGCTAACCTCATGAGTCAGGATAAGTATAAAATATCAATTTTACTCTAAAATTACATATTTTTCCTTATCCTGACTCATGCTCTTTTGTTTGTAGCATCCCTACGGACACGCGGAGGTGGGAGTAACAGAATACTTTGGATTTATAATTAGTGATTTTGTATAGATATACTGTAATATCCCCTACGGGAACTTCATGAAGGCTTAGACTTAGGATGTTTGTTGTATTAAAAAACCATTGGTTACATAATGCCATTAAAGGGGAATTACATTATAAATATATTGAACAATACATATAATATATATATATATATAAGTGACTCTGATAGAGGCACTGAAACTGAAGATATCATAGTATAAGCTTAAGGCTGAATAACTTAAGCTGAACATATATACATAGCCCTAAAACTCAGAGAGTTATAAGCTAGATAAGTATGTATATAATACATATTAATCTTGTGAGGGTAATATTTAACGCCCCAATGCAGGAACTGTCAATTGCTGAGCGAGGACCAGTGGTCCGAAATGGGTGAATGCCAGAGACATCTTCTGTAGTGATGTCTCTCTCAGGTAGTGATTAGCAAATACCATGTTAGATTTCCAATAGCATCCTTCCATAATCGTGGTTCAAGGAACAGTTGTCGTGAAGGGCGAGGGTGGAGGCCAATGCCCTGATCTCATGTGGATTTGATGCTGTTGGTGGGTCCAAGCCTGCTGCCTTGTAGGCACGGAGAATGACAGTCCTTATCCAAATAGATATTGTGTAGTCCGTGACACTTCTGTTTGATTTGTAGGCGATATAAGGGGATGAATAAACGTTTGAGAAATCTTCTCCTTGTTTTGGATCGTCAGAATAAACTTTGAGCTCTCTTTACTGGACACAGTGATAAGTCTTGTGTATCTTGTGATCCGAGAATAGAGGATAGCCGGATGTGGAATAACCTGTCTGGTTGACCTGGCAGTTGATTTTTTGCGATGAAATCCCCATCTTAGTCCGAGGTGCTGTGTTATGATTGTCATCAAACTGTATCCTCTCGTAATCTAGAGCGTGAATTTCAGACATTCTTGCTGCCGTGGCTAGAGATAGCAGAAACAGTGTTTTCTGTGAGAGAAATTCAAAAGTTGTCGATTCCAAAGGTTCATAAACCTCACTCGTGAGGTGTTGTAACACTATATTCAGATCCCAAGCTGGGCGTGGAACTTCCGCTTTGGTCCTCCAATCGGAATGCTCAGTAGTAAGGCCAGTAACTCTGGAGATCTTGTCAACTTGACACCCGTTCTCATGGTGATTACCGAACTAAGAGCGGCAAGATATGTTGATATCGTTGAACCTTTTAAATGTTTGTTTTGGCGCAGGTAACACAAATAGTCTGCCACTTGAGGCTGTGAAGCCTCTCTCGCTGTAAACCTTTCTTTGCTGCATAATTTTCGAAACTGTGCCACTTGGTCGCCGCATTGCCACGAAGTTGAGTAACGTAAGGCAAAGCGTGACTGCTTTTGCCGCCCTGGCAGAATATCCTCTCTTGTTTAAACACATTTTGTATACAGTCCATACGCGGTAGTTGGAACATTGCTGGCTCGTGCACTTGTTTGGTGTGAGGATGAATTAACAGGTTTGGCGCTTGGGTAGCTCTAGTGCTGGTTGACCGATTTCTTGAATTAGTATGGGAAACCACGTTCTGGCCGGCCAGTAGGGCGCACCAAAGTGAGTTGTGGTGGCTCTGTGTTTGTCTGATTTTCTGTAATACTTGAGGTATTATTGCTGGCGGAAACGCTGCACGCATTGAGGCCTTCCCCATGATAGACTTAGAATCCGTTGCCCAAGCTTGAGGGTCTGGGACTGGTGACACCTAATGTCGGTAGCTGATTGTTGAATCGCGTGGCTAAAAGGTCTATTAGCGGCGGCTCCTAATTGCTTGATTATCTGTGCAAATATTTCCCTGTTGATCATCCACTCTGTCGGTGATGGTAGATGAGGCCGAGAGAGAGCGCCTGCTAGTATATTTCTGGCTCCGGGAATGAACTGCTCTGACATGTAGATTTAGATCTTGTATTAAATCAACAATTGAAAGCTTAGGTTCAAAAGGTTCAGCGATCTCGTTGAGCCTTGCTTGTTTATGTAGAACGCCACTGTCTATGGAATTGTCTGTATGGATCATTAGGGTGCGCATTTTGTAGAAATGTGCTCCAATGTAGAATGGCGATTGATTACAGCTTTCATTTCTAGACTGTTTATATGGAGTTTGCATTCTTGCTGATTCCATAATCCTGATATCGTTGTGGTTGGTGAGATGAGCTCCCCAACCTTGGAGTAACGCGCCTACATATAGATGGGTTTTGAATTCCTGCTCTGCTAAACAAATCCCCTTCGCAGACATTCGATTTCTTGGTCCACCATAGTAGATGAGGTCTGAGATGTTTTGGTAGACTGAATGGTTGTACATCGTTGAGATGTGCGTTGATGAGGACCTGTAAGGGCCGTAACTGTAATCTGCCTGTGACAGTCATGTCTTGGGCTGATGTGAGAAGACCTAGTAGGCTCTGCCATTGTCGAAGCGGTAACGGAGAGAGAGTAGAGCTGGTGGAATGGTCTGTTGTATCTTGAGCCAACGGTCTTCTGGTACAACGATCACGGTTCGCGATTTGTGATGAATCAATACCTAGGAACTGCAGGTCTTGGCGATGGTACTAGGTCCGACTTGCGTAAGTTTACTAACCATTCTAGTTGTGTTAGTAGCTTTATGATGTAATTTAACTGTAGTTTGAGATGCTGTGGATCTTGATCTACCTGTATCCCGTCGTCGAGGTAAAAGCGCTCGTGGCCTTTGACGATGAAGAAAACTGATAATCGGTTTTCGTTATCCTCGCATTGAATAGCCAGGGGCTGATGATATTCGAAGAAGTACTTTCCACTGATAATGTAGCCCTTCTAGAGTAAAACCGTAGGTATTTCCTGGAATCGGGATGAATGGGGATGTGCAGGTAGGCATCCTGTAGATCTATGCTGCCCATGTAGTCCATAGGACGAATCATCTGGCGTAACTGGAGGTAAATGTATCATCATGAGAAACCCGATTGGTTTGCGTAGATAATTCTTGTTGAAAAAGCTCATGTTGTAGATGAGTCTGTATTTCTCCGTGGAGTTTTCTTGGGAACTAGGAAAACTGGGGAGTAGAAACCTGATTCGACATTTGCTTGATCCTATTACTTCTATGGCCTGTTTGGATAGGAGTGATGAAACAGCCTCTCTTATCTTTGGTAGTTGTTTAGCTTGTGTAAATCGAACTTGAGGGGTTTGATTGTCAGCGAGGCTTGGCCTGTAGTGGGATCTGAAATCCGTGTTGAAGAATGTTGGAGGCGTAAGGGTCTTGCAATATTCCCCAGTTTTCCCAGTGTAGTTGGAGGCGTCCACCCACTTGTGCTGGCTGTACTGGAAGCGGCTGGGGTGGAAGACTCCAGTCGTTCGAACCTGTGTTTCAGCGTCTATAGTTGCGGGAACCTCTGGGGAGTCCTGCCTCTTCCTGATCCTCCTCTATAGTTGCCATATGGCCGGCCGAAAGAATCTTTACCTCTAGAGCTGGCTATCTTCCTGTCTCTTGCTCTTTGTAGGCCCGTGAACTTAGATCTGCCTGAGTATCTTTGTGAAGTCTGACGAATGACGGCTGGCTAGTGTGTCCATCGATTTAATCATAAGGACTTCCCTGGAATCCTTAGAGACTTCCTTGGCGACTTTGTCGATTTCTCCATCAAAGATGGATGTTGTCGACCAGGGGCTGTATAAAGTGGGGCTGTAAAGTTCTCCCCAATTGCAGGAAGCGAGGAGGCCTTGACGGCGAGCTAAAGGTCAGTGCTGCTGAAACAGATGTAAGATGATCCGTTAAAAACTGCTGATCTTTCTTTTGCATAAGTAAGGCAGAATAAATCATTCTATCATCTTCCGTCGTGGAATCCCGGAATCTAGTGATAAGAGTCTCATTGATCGTCCTAGATCTATTTAACCCAAAGAACATACGTCTCGTCATGGTTTCTATATGAGCCAACTTGCGATCTTATAAATCTTGTTCTTGACATCGCTGATGATCTTATAGTTCTCATCGATGTCCTGGGCTTTGTAGAAACAGTCCATGTTATCGTGGAGAACTTCTTGGCATGAAAGTTGGGTAGATGTGGTGTCTGAACTTTCGTAGCTTTCTGGAAAGCTGCATCTAGATTCTGTGGCACTGCCGTGATCGGATCAATCGAGGTAGAGTGATCGTGATCTGGATCGTCTTCCTTCATCAAATCGTCTGCGGCTGTATTGCCACTTTTAGATGGTGATGAAAGATCTAGGTTATTGACCATCCAATGCCGTATTCTGCATCGGAGAAAATGATTCCTCCATCATCCTCAATACCATCATCATTAACGAATTGTAGATGCTCTTGAGGGACTCGCGTAGCTGTCTGTATGTCCGATGAGGCTTGTGGCGATCTAGTTGACTTGTGCGCCGCCTATGTGGAGATCTGGCGGGTGATCGACATGGTGATGAAACGAAGTGGAGATCGTCTATGGGATGATTTTCTTAGAGACTTGTGAGGTGAACGTTGATAGCAGCGCGGCTCTTCTATAGTCCCTCGATGTCCTTCTAGATGATGAAGATCTGGAATCATATGTCATTTGCTTCATTTCGTCGGTCGGAGGGATCGATGATATGACCCTTCCGCGAAGGCCTCTGTGACGTCTGATGGTCCGAGTCCATATCTAGGGATGAAATCGAAGATGGTGATGATCTGTCCGCCTTAGCCGAAGGCCTTCGCGAAGGCTGTACATCTAGGTCCGTCAAAAGGTGGTCCGGGACTTCTTCCAGCGAAAGGTGACATCGTCTTGGCTGCTCGTTGACAGGGGTGCCTCTGGGGTGCTGTCTACGTTGGAGCCTTCGCTGGCTTCCGGACCCTGCTTCTGCAGTTTATAGTGGTCCTCCATGATGTTCATAATTTTCGCATCATGTCTTCTGGGATGATCTGTGCCCGAAAGTCGCCGGAAATCTTCTCGCGATGGGGTCCACATCAATAGCGTTCGAACGTCAGTGTAGAGGCATCAGGCTGCATGGTGTTCTCTGCAGAAGTCACAGTCGCTGACACCGGTCGCTAGCTTGTGCCGTAAGTCGAGGGGATGATTATCGGCTGATCATCGTAGAGGCCCAATTCTGCTGCTGGAAGCGATCTCGGCTGAGAAAGTTCTGGCTGTCTTCGTAGATTTCCCTTTGGAAGTCTGCGCTGCCCTGGGGGTCCTAAGTCTGCGTTGAGAAGACGTTGAGGCCCTCTTAGACTTGGTCTGGGGATGTCTGGGGAGGCCGGTCGTTTCTTGAGGTAACGGACTGCGTCCCGTTCCTCCTACCGCAGGGGTCTCTAGCAGCACACCAGGCGGGAGAGGGTCGATCGCTAGCAGCTGACTGGATGGAATATCTGGACTATCTGCCATGTTTTGCCTTGTTTGCATTGACCTATCTGCAGCACGTCTTAAGGCGCTTAAAGATGATATTTATTAAATGCAGAATGAGATAGATTAATGCAGTAACTGCAGCGTGAATCAAAGCGCATGATGGCGTAGCACAACTAGGGCATATTACATGCGGATCCGGCGGAAAAGCGTAATCTACAAATAGTACAGATTTTTCATCAGCGTAAAGCTAGCTGAACAATCCACGAATACACGTGAATAAAACAGTAGAAATACGATAAATAATCAATACAAATTAGTAAAGGATACTCAGCTATACCTCTATAGTAACCTAAGAGAGGTAAAAACTAAGAAATTATCAAAGGATATGGTGTGTAAGGAGACACGAGGTAGCTCTCACATCCTGCTCACTGGGCTGAAGAAGGAGAGAGTGGAGCACATGGCCAGAGGGTGTATGCGACACCTTTCCCGCCAGGGGAGAACAAAGGGGAGCAACTCGTGGTGAGTACCAATTAGTGATTTTATTTTGAAGGGAGCTTCAAATAAGGAGATACAAGTGTTCCACTATGTTATTGCAAGAAGAAGAAGACAAGCAAAGAGCATGAGTCAGGATAAGGAAAAATTTGCTAAATTTATCATTAACACTAAAACTTAAGAAGACAACAGTACGAGATGAGGGACATCATTTAGAGCAGCTATAGCCCAGTCTACCAGTGCCAGTGAGGACCCTGTCTGTGAGTGGGTATGGCATAGTTTACAGAAACATTAACACAAAATCCATAACTTTATAATTTGACATTAACACACTGACTGCCTATCACGAGTATACTCGTGTTATCAATCTAGGTTCTTTGTTACTGCCAGGAGAAGATTGCTTCTTGTGGCTATTTTGCCAACATGAGAAATTTGTTTTAAAATACCATATGTAGCTACGAGATAACTTGTAGTGGCAAATTTCTCTTAGATTGATAACATGAGTATACTCGTGATAGGCCGCTAACGTGTTAAACTTCTGAACTTGACTCTTAATTACAGCATTCTGCAGGATTTTATCGTAAAGTCATCAGCACATGAGCTCATTGACAAACACTACTGTCCTCTCATGTGATGTATATAGATGTGAAGGGACATTTTTGTATTTAGGACAACTGTCAATGTGATTAAGTAGCAGATGAAGTAGGTATGTGTATTCACATGTTCATCTAGTCCAGCACATCATGACATGTATGTAGCAACACAAAGCAGGTATGTATATATTGCATATTAATCAACAGCAGCACTCAATTTATACTGCTTGAAAACAGTCAGGACTTTCCAGAATTTTACACTTTACTATAATTAATCTGTCATAATGATTAAGTATAGTACTGTGAAAGAACAGGGTGGTCCTAATCATTTTTCAAGCAGTATGTGATACAACAGTGAAGTGATAATATTATATTTTCCTAACAACTAGCCACATCAAATCAAAGGCTGTTTGAGTATAGATCCCTTGAGCTTATATTCTGGGTTTACTGACTTAATCACCTGCATCCACAATGCATTATCAGAAAATAAAATATGACAGGTTAAATATAATTAGTATTATTTTGATCCATATTTCATGGATTTAAAAAAATTATGCAACAAATATCAAATAAAATTAATTAACTTTCCAATGATAATTGATCAAATATTCTCTGGCCATTGCAACCTCCATTAAGAGCAGCAAGCTTCCCCTGGCTACATACATACATGTAGTGTACAACAACTAAACACCGGCAATTAAAACACCAATAGCATATATGTCTTCCCAAAACTTGATTGACCCAAACAATCTCACAGCAAATAAAATAACAGAATCTACACACATATGTACAATATATTCATTTGGCATATTACCAAGATAATAGATTACCAATAGTCTTTACACCATGAAAAAGGTTTGGTCGAGAAGTTTTTGACAGACTTTACATGTCTTGGCTGAGCAACACACACCCTCCCATCTAGCCTAGCATTCAGCCGACAGTACTCACTCTGAGGCTAGATGAAGAAGGACTCCACATCATCAAGTCTATCAGCCTCCTGCCACGGCAATGTTGTATTGATAAGCTTTATTAAATCCCCAGTTTATGGACATATATTTTTTTCAAAACACTGACATAAACTGTATGTAGCAGCCATAAAATGTCCAAGTCCCATGCTGGGATTCGAACCACAGACCTTCTGATCCGAAGTCGGACATGACCAAAGAGGTTAACCCTGTCAGCAAGCTGACAAGGTAAGGATGTCACCTGTGGGATGACTACACACCCTGCTACATGTAGATAGATTTTGTGAAACATCATCATTCCCATTGATCCATGGAAGATCAGGAATCATCAGATGGATGTACATATACCCAGAGACCATATAATAATATGGTCTCTGATATACCAAAAGTGTCCATGGAGACAACCTTTTAAATGGCAAGGCAAAGAGTTACTTCCCTTCCCAGGCTGATCAACTTCCCACACTGGAAACCAATGGGTTTTATTGGAGACAGGATATTTGTTCAACTTACAACAATGATCAACTTTCCATTACCATGATCACAATGAACTTACAATAACTTAAACTAATGTTCAATTAAAATCATTATGATCAACTTACCATTACAATGAATTTGCCAATAAAATCTTTTCCCCATTTTGATCATCTTACACTAATGAGCAACACACCACAGCAATTAACTGTATACAAGAGCACTGTGCCTGAAATGTACCACCTAGTTGAAATATAACTCTATGTCTACTATGTATATATCATTCAAATGTCCAGTGATGAAAGTCAAACAGATGGAAATGCAGAATGGATTCGGAGACCCTCAGTGTCCCAAGACCATCTGATCATGGAATTAGAATTCAAGATTCACTCTGATGCTGTTCCTTGATTACTAAGTATACTACATAGCTTCAACAAAAACAGTCCTGGTAAATATGTCACTGTCATGTACAAGTATCATGTCTCTAAAACCTGAGAAGATCCGGTTAGATCTGGTCTGCTGCAAGAGCGAGAGGATCGACTTGCTGACTTGGTTGACACTTGTCACTGTATCCAAAATGCATTGATCGATTCTCATAATGCTGATCATTTGATTGTCTGGTCCAGACTCAATTATTTTCAGACCGCTATGTTGCTGGAATATTGCTGAGTGTGGAGTTAAACAACAAACAAACAATGATATCTCACCAGTGCTGCAAAAACACTGGCTAGTGTTGAATAGCAGAGCAGGAGTGGATGTATATGCACACACATACGCACCATTTCCCCCTTTCCCCCAATTTTCAACCAGTATACTGAGTAGTATTCACCCCATCTGTTTCAGATCTTGACTCACATCAGACATGATTTATCCACTTACACTTGCGATCCGTACAGACTGTTGTCTGTCTGAGTATGTCGACCCCATTGACGGCAGCGTGCCACTACCCAGTGTGTCCGAGACACCGCGAGAGCTCATTGTTCCCAACTGTCGACTGGAGCCAGTTGTATCCATCAATGCTGTTCGGAACTCCTGTGAAATCGATAGTACTAGATTATACATTGGAACCTTTTTCTTCATGTAACATCTATTGTCTTGATAATGAGAAAACACATAATCCCCAATGATGATCATAAACCTGCCCCTTGTGACAATAACAAGCATGATTTGCTGTGTGCTTGCAGTCATTTTCACCTGTTCATACATTGCTATCAGCTTCATAACTTACATCCACCTGGAGGAGTGAGAACATATTCCAAAGTCATGGTTCATGTTGTAATTCTAGCCTACCCTTGCCAATATATACGGCACAAGTGGCTTATAATAATGTAGGGTTATATCTCAAACTACAGCAAGCCAAGTCGTATGAGGCAACTTACAGGCTTGGGTGGTCAGGCTAGCTGATTTGGTTGACACATCCTATTCGCATAGATCATTGCTCATCCTCTTGATCACTGGATTGTCTTGTCCAGACTCAATTATTTACAGACCGCCGCCATTTCCCCACTGTGAACTTCCACCAATATTGTCCAAGAACATTTTCTGACACAAAGATGGAATAATTGTAGCATATTTATGAATGTGTGTACAGCTACATATGCTTACCTCAACATCAGAAAACTCGTCTATCATGGTAACATTTTCGAAACACTTTGCGAGATTCTCCAAGGCACGGGCATGGAACGTCATCTCAATGTTCAGGTATTCCGTCAACACTTTCTAAAAATAAATGAAAAAGAAAGCTTTTATGCCAAGGTAATCTTTTAATTGGTTTAGAGATTAGCTTATCCAAGATCTGCCAGACATTCCCACAGTTGGAATTTTCTATAAGAAATCAGCATAATTCAAACCCACCCAGTCTGGTATTTGTGACCACGGTGTTCAGCAACAAGGCAGATCAGGCCAGTTTATTCTGTGGATTCATAGACGAACCAAGTTTTTATTTTGAAAAAGAAAAAGAATTTGTTATGCTGTGATAGCTCGCTGTGCTTCTGCCAGACAATGATTTCAGAACTGAACTTGCCACTGCACAAGTTAGGGACCGTTCCATAGAGTTTCCCCCTCCTACAGAAACCATTCAGTGTCAGACCAGTGAATGTTTCAATGTACAGGGACAGTCAGAACCAGACCGGGGTTATCTTCAAAACAGAGAAGGTGCAGGGGATTGTGGCCTACTCCTCATAGTTGTTACATTGCACTTATAACTCAAGGACTTACCTTTAAATCAGTCACCTTCTCTTTCTCAAATCTGTCCATCTCATCTTCCAGGGCCCGGCTGTAGATTGAGGCATCTTGACTTGCTCGCTGTACCTCAGTCTCAGCCTAGGGAACAACAGATATGCATAAACCACTGAACCAGGGTAACTCGCACCACTCTCTCCCTCCTAACTACACCCTGCCCATATCTAATACATGAAAGATGTACAGATGTTTAGCATGTTTCACAAGAAACCAGAACACACATTCCAACAGGAGGTGTTTAGACACCTGCCCTGCACCCCATCAATGTTGTTCTATACACCTGGCCTGGCCTCCAACAGGTGTTTAGATCCCTGTCCCGCACCCTGGCCTCCAACAGGTGTTTACCTGCCCTTTGTTGTTCCATACACCTGGCCTGCATCCAACAGGTGTTTAGACACCTGCGCTGCACACAAATGTGTTGTTCCAGACACCTGGCCTGGCCTCCAACAGGTGTTTAGATCCCTGTCCAATGTTTATTTAGACACCTGACCCTACAATGCACCCAAATGTGTTATTTGGACACCTGGCCTGCATCCAACAGGTGTTTAGACACCTGCGCTGCACCCAAATGTGTTGTTCCAGACACCTGGTCTGCATCCAACAGGTGTTTAGACACCTGTGCTGCACACAAATGTGTTGTTTCAGACATCTGGCCTCCAACAGGCCCTAGAATCACGTGATGCTCACCCTTGTCTTGGGAGGGTTAAGGAAGACAAACTAACAACAATCTTTCATCAGTACAAGCTTGAGAGTTATGTTGCTTAATTTCATGTTTTTTCACTGTTTAGTATCCACTATCCACCTCACTCACTCACTCATTCAGTCACGCACTAAGGTTAACAGTTCATCGCAGTCATCAAACTGGAAATCGTATTTCCTGTTCCTGGTTACACAACTTCTATGGGAACAACTTCCAGTATTTCCCTAAAAGGATACAATCTGGTGCCGATCTCCAGGATTCTTCTGTCGGACCTTATCCAGCTTCTGTCTCGTCTGCCTCTCCTTCTTCAACGCTGAAATCTCACGCTTCACAGTTGCCTAGCAACAGAAAATACCATGCTGACTGGATAGTGTTTTCATATGTTTAAAGCAATTTTGCAACTGTATTTGATATCTTATGAAGAACCACTGACGAAGTATTAGTGCAAACATGAGACTTGCAGCAAGAGCCAGAGTATTGTGTGAGATATATATATATCCACAATTCTATGGAACACTTTGGTGCTACGATTGTCTTTAGTTACTGGACCAACCGCGTCATACCAAAAGACGTTAAAATATGATACTTGTTGGTCCCTGCCTGGCGCTCGGCATTAATGGGTACAACAAGGACTGGTCGGCTCGGAGTCAGTATAATGTGTCTGAGTGGGGTATTCACTCTTCACTGCGGCATGGTATCTCAGTGGGCTAGCACTATATAACCAGCTTCAGTCTGGGCTAGTACAAGCAGCCACACATACACATACACACGCATGCACGTCTGCATATGAGCGAAATATTCTCAAGCACGACGTTAAACCCAATTTGGAGTCACCTCACCTTTAGTTAGTCAAAATATGGAGACAGAGTGACCAATAGTGTCACCTACCTTCATCTGTTTACACCTGGCGCCATACTGCATGATGGGTTGTAGCACCTTAGCCTCCATCCTGTGGACCTACAACATGGCAACGTCATCAGACATTCTACACCCTGCAGTTTATTTGTTTTAACACTGGATTAAGCAATATTGCTTCAATATTCACTCACTCCAGATCTTCACAGGAGCACCTGTGGTGATGTAACAGCAGTCACAGTATCATACACAGGGAACACAGGGATCAACATCTCATGTGCCACATCAACAAAAGGTAAAATAACTCCTGGATGACACAATCATCATCTGTTTTCAGTATCGCTTTAACCCCTTCCAACCTGAACAGAAATACGTAAAGAAGAGACGTTTCAGCCCAGAGAAAAAAAATCGTGCATTTTATTAAAAGCTATTATTTCAGGTAATTTTAATCAATTCTGCCCAATTTGTCTTCAAATTGTGAAATCATCCAGAATGTATTGCCGTTTCAAGAAAGTGATTCCTTGTAACCATGGTTACCTCAGAGTTCTTGTAGTCTTGTATAGTGGAGTAGTTTTCAGCAAAGTGTGTAAGGGCTTTCTTGGAAGAACTGTTGAGTCGTTCTCCATCTGCATAGTTCTTGATGTGACCTGCCAGGACGTCACCTGTAGAACACAAACAGCGGGATCATCATCTGACTGGACGCTGAGCAACTATTTACAGATTACCCTGTATCAGTGTTCATATATATCATGTATATATAGTTTAGAAACAATTGGATACAAAGCAAGTGTTTACTTCAGCTGCATAGGTATTAAAGTTATCAAAAATAGTCCAGAAACTCCTTTATGTATGGTACTGTATCTTTCAATGACTGTCCGGGTGTTAGGAAACAAAGTATGGTCTTAGACAGTGTACAATGGCTGTATTTGTGTTGAAATAATGACCACCTACGCCCACGCCCACACCCACGCCCACGCCCGCACCCACGCCCATGCCCATACCTATCCCCGCGCCCACACCCGCACCTGTATATGATCAGTTTGGACATGATGTAATTTAAAGCTACCTGAATCATACCCCTGTGAGTTTGTATTGACTGCTACTCACAAGAAGTCACTGGTTAGTCTGACATATATTGTATAGTGTCAGTGTTGACCACTGACCATTATCACTCTCACAGGGTGGTCTGGTCCACAGCAACTTACGGCCCCATCTCCCAGTCGCATTGTTTGAACACTGCTGAGTGAAAAAAAACAACTTACATGACAGTCTCTATCATACCTTTGTTCCTGAGCCGAGCATTTTTGCGTGTGATTGACCCTATGGTGTCACAGATGAGACCGAAGTTCTTCTGGACACTATCCACACGGGCCATACAGAACTTGGACTGCTTCTCACTGAAAGGTCAAGGTCAGTCAGGTGAAGTCAGGTCATCAATAATTTACCGGCTGCCAAGGTTTTATTCATTACCTTGAATACTTTATAGGTGCCCAAAACAACATTTTCACTTTCACAATTGCTACATTTGGGGTCTTGTTTAAATTATCTAATCCAAGAAAACTTAAATCATTTCGCTGAAATGCAACAAGTGAATCCAAGTCAAATGACAAAAGAATTAGCTAATAAGAAAAACTAGAACGACTCCAAAACTAATCTTGTGAAACTCTGAGGCAGGAAGGAATATCTCCAGACAAGCATCATGAGTTGCTGAAGACCAATCCTAACCCGGATCTTCACTGGTACATCAGGGTGGACCATTACATAATGATTTGGACCATTATATAAGTTACTAAGCATCAACATCTTGGTTTCACAATGTATATTCTTCTTAGGTTATTCTTCAAAAATAATGTATTATTCCTATTCTTTTGGACATGTCTAGCTGTACTAACATATTGACTGTAAATAATAAAACAGAAAGAATTCACACATAACTATCTAAAACGTTTTCAACTTTCAACTATGACAAATTGAAATAAACTATACTACTAACAGCATAAACGAAAGCTAGCTTCATAATTACAACCATATATTTAAAGGTTAACATACAAATGTGCCAAAGGTATTTTGCTAAATAATTAAAGCGCAATACAAGTAATACAACACTGAAACAGACAACAATACAACAATACAATGAATGACATGTCACAGTATAAAAATGAGCTAGCAAGGCAAAAACACCTGACTTAAAAGTTCAGAAATCAAAACTGCTACTCAACTTGGATACATGTTTTCTTTTAATTATACCTGATTTATTCATCAGCTGACCAAACTTTCACAAAAAGAATAAAATAGACTTCCATTCCCTTTTGTCTAATCAAAAATTAATTCAGTAGTGAAAAGCAAGTCTTTTACTGACAAACAATACATGACAATTATATCAAATAATATATATTTTTATCTTCATTTTTATATCATCCAACAACTGAATGGTCTCTGGAAATAAGGACCTTAGACTGCAAGCTCTGCACTGGGTTCACCCAGTATCAGCTGGTATATGTTAGCCTAATCTCTCGTAGACAAGACACCAGTTGAGCTAATGTTAGTGTGCCAGTTTTACAAATAAAAACAGAATGCGGTGATTCACATGATGTTGATTCACAAATATTTCTATATCATAAACAGTTAATTCCATCATACCGACAGGTAGCTCATGCAAGACAGTGTGTATCATGTATGTATGGTTCCTTGGAACTTGTTATATATAATACGCTACTCAAAAACAGTTAAGGACCACCCATGTTTTCACATTACAACAGGTAAGATAGTAGTATATTAACTATACTTACATACAAAGGAATTGAGTTAACCTCAACTTGTTTGAGTAGTATAAGTAAATGATTCAAACACCTGGTTATGAATGTCAGTTTGACATTGTCCACAGACACAGACATTAATGAGTAGATATAGACATGCAAAGGCAATCATGATGCTCTCGGTTAGTAAAGGAACACACGGGTTGAAGGACATACAATGATATTAATCACAATAAAGTCACACGGTTTCATTAGATTACAGATTAGCTGTTCCATAGCTTGGAATGTAAAACAAAATCCATCTTTTAAAGAGTGAATTAAAAATGCAATAAATGCATATGCTAAAGATAATGATTTGAATAGATTGTGAAAAGTGGTAGATGGAGCTAGTCTCCTGGATAACGTGTATCATAGACTGACCTTCAATGATGAATGGATGAGTAAGTTTAGTTTTACGCCGCTTTTAGCAATATTCCGGCAATATCACGACAGGGGACACCAGAAATGGGCTTCACACATTGTACCCACATGGGGAACTCCGGTCTTCGGCGTGACGAGCGAACGCTTTAACCACTAGGCTACCCCACCACCCCTCCATGATGAATGAAGGTGGGACCCAAAACACAAGGGTCATTGCAAAGTTTTAAATACATCAAACATAGCTGACATCGTCTCCCATACTGAAGTCAGTGCATTTAAACTAGATGTAAAGCTGTCAATATCTGACAAAGGTTTATAGTTGTGTCAACTATACAACAAGTATAAAGGCTATTTACAAAGCACCAGTTTCCACGCACTTGTGCATGATCAAGGTGCTAACACATTATTACCCCAGATAACCAAGCTGCCTGTGAGGCACTATAAGGTTATAGTCACATGCTTTTCACAAACAGAATAGACTTTTGAACTTACTTTGTCTAATCAAAAATTGAGTCCAGTAGTGAAAAGCAAGATTTTTACTGACAAACAATACATGACAATCATATCAAATAATATATATTTTTATCTTCATTTTATATCATCCAACGGCAGGATAGTTAACTCTGGAAGCCAGGACCTTAGAGTTACAAGCTCTGCACGGGTTCACTAGTATCCAGCTATTTTCATGTTGCAGCCTAATCTCTAAGTAGACAAGTGGGCTAGTTGAATTAAACATTGAGTGTGCCAGTTTACAAATAAAAACAGAAAGTAGTGAATCACATGATATTGATTCCACAAATATTTCTATATCATAAACAGTTAATTCCATCATACCAGGCAGGTAACTCATTTAAAGACAGTGTATCATGTATGTATGGTTCCTTAGGAACTTGTTATATATAATCAGCACTCTCAAACAAAGTTGAGGACCATCCATATTTTCCCACATGATCACACAAATGCCGAATGAAATGTTGCAACATGTTCTCCTGTGACACAATATCAGTAATAGTGCATCGTACAACACCAACATGAGATGTGCCCTGTACCACGTATAGTGTACACAATAATGGATACTCACAGAGATTGTCTGGAAACCACAATGAGAATGTATGACGATTAGTTCAACATGGATGGTGAGAACATACATCGATAACAGAAAACATTACTGACACTGAACCATGTACAATGCTTAATGTACCACACAAATATGTCAGTATTGTGAGTTACTGAAAACATATGGATCCAATACCAGTATACATGAAGACTACAAAATGCTACGAGGGAAAAATTCTTGCACCATTATCAATGCATTTATCAGTTCAGCCCAGAGCCGAGTTCTTGGCCAGATGAAAAAGGATTTCACATCTACATTACTGTGGTATAGCAACATGCAATCACGTGGATGTAAGGGTGCACAATAGTGCGACTTGCCACTATTTCAATATGTCAATATGGAGGCTGCAACAAACAACATGCATGTGATGTATTTTGGTCTGCGTGAAGGTTTACTGTTCTGGGTTCCACTAAGAAGGTTCTCATAATGACATTACCAGGACTTGTCTTGTTTGTACATTGAGTGGCTATTTCTGTGTGTACATATTCCTCAGTTTGGTTCCCCACTACTTGTTTTCTTTGGTGGACATGCAGAGGCCCAGATAAGCTGCGTATCCGGGTAAAATACGCATAGAAAGTTTCCAATTACGCATTGAAAAATAATTGTTGCGTACCAATTACGCATTTAAAATGTTAGATACACAAAAAGTTTAAAACAAATGCGTACAGAATATATTTACAAAAATCGCTTGCATAATGAAAAAGACATCGATTGCTATCAAGTTGTACTGTTAGTATAGGACTAGTGTTGTACTGTCAGTACAGGATGAGTGATTTTTTATGAAATCATTTTCATTATATTAAGTTGGTTTTGATTCGGTATGACATAAGGCAGAATATACCTGCTTAGTTAACTTACTCAATGACATAATACTTAGGTGAGTAAAAGGACTGAAATACGCACATATTTGAAAGCAGTGGGTAACGGAAAATGAAATACCAACTTAACATTCATAATACCCACTCCAAAAAAATACATTGGGTACAGTACCCACATGAGCTAAATCTTATCTAGAGCTCTGGACATGTGTGAGGGAAAATAAGGTTTCTTTTCTCATTTCTCTCGTTTCTTTGTTCTCATCCTTTCACTGTGTAGCAAGGACACATACTGTATACATACTTATAGTCTGGCAACAGTGTAACCACACCCACTTGTTATCGCCCACTTGATAAGTTATTGGATTTTAGATACCGGTCTTGTTCAAAAACAGATATCTTATTTTAGTTAAATTTGACCAATCAAACAAATGCCAATCAAACAGATAAATTTGACTATCTTCGTAAATTATTCAAAAGGCTTCATTTTCCAAATATATTGATAAATATCCACATCTTTATATTTTGTTCATAACTCAGATGAAGCACCTCAACTATATAATGTCGTTTCTAATTTCAGTCTGATTTCTGACACCATAGTTGTGACAATCAACAAGTTTCTACATGCGAGTTAACACCGGCCATCAGCTGGGAGACAAATGCTATAGTTTACATTGGTTACCAGCCGGAACCACCCCTGTAAAACAAATAAAACCACACGATACAACGTAGATAGAAAAATAAACTTACCTGGCACTAACTTCGTTTGCATTGCGGCTCATTCTGTTCTTATGAGTGAATTAATACCACGATCAAGTCCAAGTACCTCGCCCTATCAAGTGCGAATTCCTACCACATAATAGACTCCTCACGCAAGAAGCATTTAGAGTTACTTCCCTTTGGCAGTATAGCAACGCGACCGGTATTTGGGTGTTGCGCCCATTTTGTATACATGATTCAGCGGCTGCTTACTGAGTATCCGCATTGGCGGATCCGTGGGGTGGGGGTACGACCCCACTTTTTTGAAAATGACTAAAGACCACATTGAAGATAATTGAATGTTTTGCATTGGTGGAGCCAAAGACGGGTTCAGGGGGGTCCGAACCCTTTGAAAATTCCTGGATCCGCCTATGATTATCCTACCTAAGATATATCTGGAAAAGTACTGGGTACACAGGATACGTATTGTGCATAATGAGGTCGATTTTTATGCAGCATGTTTTCACCTAAAACTGAGAACTTACGTATTGTGCATGTGGTGCAAAACAGAGAAGATAATGTCAAATTAAAAATACGATTTAGTGAGAATTCGATTGATTTCTTTAGGGCTGGAAGGATTCTTTGAATAAATTGTTTGCTTAGAAGTACACCTAAAATGAATAGTTTACTGTCAGTAGTGAAAAATTGAATAATTTGTCTAGTGAAAAATACCCAAACGTGAAAAACATTGTGTTAATGGTAATACTGAATATATATACTGGTGATATGGGCTTAGTGAAAAGATGTGCTGGATTTAAATGGAAGTTTTTGGACAGAAAAAAATCTTTCTTATTTGTTGTTGGCGAAGGTTAGGTCTGTTCGCCGCCCATTTGTATACTTAAACATAAATCTAAGTTAAACTTATTTATTGCACATTGATCGGTTTGCACCGCTATACTCCCAATCATCGTCACGATCAGAGGTCTGGATAGCCTGCGGGTGTTTCAAACATCTGAGTCACCCACTCAACCGGACAAGTTACTACAACTACTACGACTACGACTGCTACTTCCTGACTAATTCTTTCAGGTCAAACTTCAGCTACACTCAACGTAACTGTTACACCACCATCGATTTATTTCTTCATTTTTTTGGGTGTACACTTACTTTCGCAGGGAAGTTTATTACCTTGTTACGGTGTACTTACTCTGTTTTCTGATTCTCCTGGCTACTCCACCACAGCCTGAGGTCATATCAAGTAGATCTTGTCCCTTTTACTGCCCGAACATTGTAAGAGTGGATGGTAGGCCTGTAGACAAGTAGCATCACGTATTGGCTTCTTGCTTTATGGTGAAGATAAATGCAAGAACCTGTTGTAGCAAAGGGAGACAATATAGAACAAACTTTTATGGATGACAACTTCTTTATGTCATTCATAAAAGTTTGTTCTATGTTGTATGTTTCAATTTCTATAATGCCACTCAAAAAGGTGAGACAAACCAACGATTCAATAGCAAATATGTAATTATAACAAACCAGGTCAGAGTATTGGAGAGGTACGTTCTGCTAGGCGGTTAAATCCCTATGGCCATCCCTCCTGTTCAAGCGTACACTTGGAACAGCTTCGTTGCCAATCACAGAGCTGAGGAGATGGTTAAATAATCACCTAGATGCTCAGCTATTCAACGTTCGTGAGAAAAGCAGAGAATTATAACTGATGTTTTAACAGACTGATCCCTGAAAGTACATTTGGTAATCCCACCCTGCAAAAACTGATAAGACATTTGTTACATTTGACCACTTTCTAAATCTCTTTGACGTTGAGGTGATGGAGAATGATGACAATCTTTATGGATATACAACTTCCTTTATTCTGTGAAAGGCGACGTTTCGACATAGATACTAATGTCTTTGTCTTATCACTTGCTTGACAACGACATTAGAATCTGTGTCCAAGCGTCGCCTTTCACAGAATAAAAGAAGTTGCATATCTATACAAATTGTCATCATTCTTCACTTTCTAAATGGCATTTATCAAAATGATGAAACTAAATGGCGTTGTGGCATTGTGTAAGCATGATACAATTGGTTTGAGAAGCAGTGCTAGCACAGTGGTTAAAGATCTCGCTTGTCACACCGGAATGGTTGTTCTGTTCTTGAAAGTCCATTCTTGGTGTCCGATATGAAAACTATTTTGAAAGAGGCGCAAACCCTATTCAGTTGTATTATAGTCGTACTCCCATCGCAAACAGCAGATTACAAGAGGAAGTATTTCATTATGAAAAAAATGTGTAGGCTACTTTACAGCCGGCGCCTTTGATCTTTGAGCGAAGCATCTTGGGTTAATATATAAACGGAAAGCGATACATCCACTGCAGCTTCGGTGCTTCATCAGTATAACTGGTACTGGCTCAGGTTGCAGTTATTAATATATCCTATCAGGGATATTGGAGGACATCCGGTGGTGCGATGCGATACGTTTACAGATACACAATAACGGATGCAGGGATATCGACGGTGAAATACATCTGTCCGAATTTGTCCAAGTGTCCTATCACTGCATCTCCTGAGTGTTTACTCGGTTGGGTTTGCTTTAGAATTGCAAACCAGAGTCCTGATCCACAACGCATTCGTAACGTTACGACCTGTCGTAACTCTACAGTTCGCCATTGACTTACGAAGGCTTTGTGGATCGATACTCAGACTTACAAATACCAGATTGAATATATTTTGGTCATTCATTCATTCATTCATTCATTCATTCATTTTATGTTTATCCTGTTTGAGTGAGTGAGTGAGTTACGTTTTACGCCGTTTTTAGCAATATTCCAGCAATATCATGGCGAGGGACAGAAGAAATGATCACTTGGTTGTCTATGAGTGTATAGGCAGTTGCTCTTTTTCATCTAGTCAACGGGGAATTTTTTTTATTTTCTTTACAAACACAGTTGGAATTCCAGATCATTTGAGGAAGACATTTATAATTTCCGCACTGTCGTATTACATGTATTGTGTCTTTGACAGAAATTACATTTGCCCGGAGACTCAGAAATAAAAATCTCATAAAAATGAGATTTTTATTTCTGACTCTACGGGCATATTTAATTTCTGTTTGCCCTGCAGATAGGTAAACATACAGTGTACATCTTGGTCTGTCAATATATGTATCAACTCTTTAACTCTTAATACGTTGTAAACATTTGTTATATTTTTGTTTGTTTGTTTGTTTGTTAAGCAGCGTAATTCCAAGTCATTTACGTGGGTTTGTAAATCATTGATTAACACACTGTGGACATGGTGAGATTGGAGATGTGGAAGTGTGATTTAGGTCTGAAGCAAGAATACCTGAAACAAACGTATGATAGGTTTTACTTCTGAATACGAACAGAATATCACCTTGATTTGACATATTTTCAGCCTCTTTGTTTACCAAACTATCAAGACACCGTTTCACAAAATGTTCAAAGTACATAACAAATACTACGCTCGGTTTTCAAAAGACCTAAATATGTCATGAAAAGCGTTGATATTTGCACCCGCAGAAACTCATGAACATATCAATTAAAAACATAATTATACAAACACAACAAATATTTCTTTTCTCATTCTCTGTAAATTTATTAACGAAGGCAAGTTCACTGGGAACGGCATTGTCTGTCATATGCTGGTTGCACTAAGCCCTTGTGTCATGGTTTAGCGGTAAAGGGGTTAAATGAGATCTACAGATATATAATGCCCGGCTAGCGTGTCAGGATCAGTCGGCTGTCTACAGCAACATGACCAGGTATGTGTTTATCACTTAGATTAATCCAGAATACATAGTCACTTGACAGATGTTGATGCAATCACAGATATTCTTTGAAAGAGGATTGGTAACAATATACTAACGGGAAAAAGTTATCACCGACTTCACTTGACCAAAAGTTAGAAACAAAGTCGTATGTGGGATTTACGATAAATATATGTTACAAACAGTAATCATTCTCCGATAACTGGACTGAAAATTCATTGTAATGCTGCTCTTGGACTTGCCGCAATTCATTAAGAAAGACTCAAGGGGTCAAATCTAAAAATACACAAATCAGAGTTCATTCAAAGAAAAGAGTAACATACTGAGACAGGAGTCAGGGGACACGTCATCAGTAGCGAGTGTGACCACCCTGGGCATCCATACACGCCAACACACGTCTCCTGTTCCATAAGTCCAAAAGAGTCAAGAGTTCAATTTCCTGTCGATTCGTTGGAGGTGGTACACGCTGTCTCAGCTTACAATCAAGATGATCCCAGAGATGTTCAATGGGGTTCATGTCTGGAGAACGCGTTGGCCAAGGCAATACGTTGACGTTAACGTTGTGCGGGTATTCTCGAATAATTCTGGCGTTGTGACGCCTAGCGTTGTCGTGCTGCAAAATGACTTCTCTTGACTGTTGTCGAATAAAGGGCACCACATCGAGTCTCAACACTTCATCCCTGTATCGCTGGTTATTCAGATTTCCTCGGATGATAACCAGTATAGTTGTTCTCTGTCCACAAATGCCGCCCCATTACATGACGCCTCCTCCATCGAACGGATGAACTTCTTGAACGCAGTTTGGCGCCAGTCGCTATCCTCTACTGTCGGAAAACTCGAACTCTGCCATCGTTTCTGAACAGACAGAACCAACTTTCGTCTGTAAATAGCACTCTCTCCATTTCAAGGCCATTCCACGGAAGGGTCGGTAGGCTCGTATACCAGCCACACCTAGTCGTCGAAGGACTGCGTCTGCTGTTGGCGTGTTCGTAGAGCTGTCGCCGCCGTTGACGCTGTTCCAGAGTTGGATCTGTCGGATGTAGCGGTCTTAGGCCGGTGTCGCGGGCCTGGCCTGTTTGCTGGTAGCGGCTTATGAGTTTGCCGATGGTGGTCTGACTGCAGTTGAAAGTTCTTGCAAGTCCTGACGTTGTGAAGCCCCATATTGGCCATGATCGCCCTGTCTCTCCTTTTTCACGTTTTGAAAATGCACGATTCTTTCGGGGACCATGTTGCGTTTTGGCAAATATTTTTTGGTTGGGTTCACACCTGTAGCAACAATTTTACAATTACTTTCTTTTGTCTTTTAGTTTGTCATTTCTGTGAAGTAGTTGTAATGACAGTATCATGAGCCAGGTCGTGTTGACCTAGATAAGTCTGTCGGAGTGATCTCCCTTGAATGTATGCCGCGTCTCTCACTGAATAAATAGTCATCGCGCACGTGAGCCTCGTCCATCACATGGTGTCAGAAGAAATTAAGGATGGAAAGACTATACCCACCTCTGGCATTGAATTTACAAGGCAACCTAGCAGAGAACTGGAGACGTTTCAAACAGCAGTTTGACATTTACAGCACAGCAAGTGGCCTTGGTGAGAAAGACGAGAAAATTCGAGCGAACACGTTGTTGCATGTGCTCGGACCGGATGCGCTGGACATTTACAATACTTTCACGTGGACTGAAGCAGACGATGCAACAAAGGTAGCAAAGATTTATGAGAAGCTTGAATGCTATTGTAATCCAAGAAAGAATGTTACATATGAAAGACATTTATTCAACACCAGAAACCAAGCGCTGGGTGAGAGTATTGACAATTATGTGACAGACCTACGGAATAAAGCCAAACCTTGTGAGTATGGGACATTACATGACTCACTTATCAGGGATCGCATTGTTTGTGGAATTGTCAGTGACCACGTGAGAGGCAGAATGTTACGGGAAGCTGATTTAACACTAGCCAAAGCAATAGACATTTGTAGGGCTACTGAAGCAAGCAATACACAGCTGAAAGAAATGGCTGAATCAGAGAAGCCAGTGTATGTAGTATCACAGAGGAAGGGAACAAGTAAACAGGGTGATAAACACGTGAAGATGGAACAGAAACAGAACAGAGGAAAACACAAAGAAAGAGGCAGGCATTACAGGAAGAAACATGAATATAACTGTAAATTCTGTGGAAATAAGCATGGGAAAACATGTGGAAGCTGTGAAAAGAAGAATCACTTTGACAAAGTATGCTGGACCAAAAGTGAAGAGAGAAAGAAAAAGGTACACATGTTGGATAAGGAATGTGATGAATCAGATCAAACATACGAACAGATGACAGAGACATTCTTTGTGGTTGGTGTAGGTGAACAGGATGCAGGAAGTAAAGAAGAGAAACTGAATGACACACCAGTGAAGCTGGATACAGTAGCTCAGGGTAATGTGATGTCGAAGGAGCTGTACAAGTCTCTAGGAGGAAAGAAGCTTACCAAGTCTAAGACGAACTAGTATCATATTTTGGACATAAACTGGAAATTCTGGGTAAAACTTTACTGCTAGTGGAACATGACACCCACCTATATACTCTGAAGTTCATCATAGTGGACCAGGATGCGGTACTCATTTTTGGACTAGAAACGTATGGAAATGAAACTGATCAAACCAATGTTCATGCTATCAACAGAGAAGGATGGGCCAAGTAGTGCAGCAGACATAGAGGCCAAACATGAGCAGGTATTAAAGGGACTAGGCAAGATTGAAGGAGTTCGTCATCACATCAAAGTTGTTCCAGATGTTTCGCCAGTAATACATGCACCACGCAAGATTCCATTTGCTCTCAGGGACAAGGTCAAGACGGAACTACAGAGGATGGAAGATGCTGGTGTCATAACAAAAGTTGAGACTCCAACTAAGTGGGTCAATCCAATAGTTGTTGTGGAGAAGCCAAACAAAACCGTCAGAGTATGTCTGTACCCGCATAGTCTTAACAAGGCTATTCTCAGGGAACACTATCCTCTAAAGACAGTGGAGGAAGTGGCAGCGACATTGAAGGAGGCAACTGCCTTCAGCAAATTAGATGCTGCATCAGGGTTCTACCAGATTGAATAAGTTGAGGAGAGTACATGGCTCACTACATTCAATACACCCTTTGGAAGATTCAAGTTTGAACGATTACAATTTGGGATATGCTCTGCACCAGAAATCTTTCAGAGAACTCTGACCCAGATCTTTGAAGATATTGAAGGATGTGAGGTTATTGTGGATGACCTACTGATATGGGGAAGAGATACTGCAGAACATGATAGGAGACTGGAAAGTCAACTTGAGACTGAACAAGGAGAAATGTAAATTCAGACTGAATGAGGTCACATATGTAGGTCACAAGTTTGGATCCCAAGTACTGAAACTGTGTGAGGAGAAAGTGAAAGCAGTGTTGGAGATGCCGGTACCAGAGAACAAGAAAGATCTGCAAAGGTTCATGGGAATGGTGAATTTCCTTGGAAAATTCATCCCAAACATGTCATCCTGAATCAACTTCTAGAGAAAAACATTGCATGGGAATGGACTGATCTGCAACAATCCTGTTCTGACAAACTGAAAACTGCCATCACTGAAGCACCAGTACTGAAATACTACAATGTGTCAAAACCCATCAAACTCTCAGTGGATGCATCGTCACATGACCTAGGAGCTTGCATCCTACAAGATGATCAACCAGTTTCTTATGCGTCAAGAGCTCTCAATAAGGCAGAACAAAACTATGCTCAAATAGAAAAGGAAATGACAGCCATTGTGTATGGAGCAACCAAGTTTTATCAATACATCTATGGTAAAGTTGTAACTGTAGAAACAGATCACAAACCACAAGAGAGTCTATTCAGGAAACTGCTTTCGACGGCCCCACCCAGGATTTCAACGGATGATGTTGAAATTACAGAAGTATGATCTCAGAGTGCAATACAAGCCTGTAGCCGAGATGTACATTCCAGACACACTGAGTAGAACACGCCTTGAAGAAACGTGAGGAGGAATTTGTAGTGCATACAGTGAGTACCTTACCTGTATCTGCAACCAGACTGGAGGAAATGAGAACAGAAACTGAGAATGACCTGACTTAACAGAAACTGAAGGAACTGTAATGACTTGATGGACGCAAGAAGCACACAGAGTGGATTGGGATTTGAAGTGGTACTGGAATTACAGTGAACAGGTCACTTTTCAAGATGGACGGGTGTTGAAAGGTGTTAGCATCATTGTGCCGGAGAACATGAGGAGAAAAATGCTTAGACTGATTCATCAGAGTCACTTGGGAATGGAGAAATGTTTGAATAGGGCAAGAGAGGTGTTATACTGGCCTAGTATGAGTGCACAGATTAGGGACATGTTCTCACAGTGTGGTATCTGTTGTCGCTACAGAAAGCAGCAACCCAGAAAACCGTTAATACAACATGAAGTTCCTCAGAGACCTTGGCAGAAACTAGGAACAGACATATTTGAACTCAACCAGAAACACTACATTGTGTTTTTAGACTTCTATTCAAAATTCTTTAAAGTGCAAAAGTTAGCAGACATGAAAAGTTCTACCACCATAAATGTCATGAAGGAACAGTTTGCACGACATAGGATACCGGACACAGTTATCTCAGATAATGGACCACAGTATGCAAACCATGAATTCAAGTGGTTCACAAAAAGCTATTCGAACACAAGACCTCATCGCCACAGTACCCACAGAGCAATGGGTTAGCAGAAAGAACAGTGCAGACTGTGAAGAAACTGTTCAAGAAAGCAAAACTGGATGGAAGTGATGCATATCTAGCCTTGCTAGACCTTCGGGGAATACTCCAGTTGGTAATGTTGGAACACCAACACAACTACTAATGGGAAGACGCACGAAGACAACACTACCAATTAAGCCATCACTTCTGAACCCAGGGTTCAACCATAAGGGAGTGAGAGAAGAACTAGGATAGAGACAGACAGAACAAAAGAAGTACTTTGACAGAGGCACAAAGCTGCTGTCAGAACTACAGGAAGGAGAGACAGTAATAATTAGAGCAGGGAAAGAATGAAGACCAGGTACAGTGGTACAGAAATGTGCTGAACCACGGTGGTAGAAAACAACAACAAACTGTACAGAAGAAACAGGAAAGACATATTGAAAATAGCAGAAACTCAGTCAGAGACACCTGAAATAGAGTCAACACCTGAGCAGGAGATAACCATAGCAACAGAGGCTCGAACACCAGACACAGCCCAACCAAACTGCATCAGTCAACCATCATCATCGTCCAGTCATCAGCAGTGTGAGTGGTCGAATCATCAAGAAACCTGCCAGATATTCAGACTAACTGTAACATGTATCTAACCATTGTGTTACAGTACTGAACAGAATCATAGGTTCAACCAGTATATTTTTCAGTGACTTTATCAGTTGTCTGTGGGACTTTAACAGACAGTGTGATTTTATAGTTTCAGGATTTTTTAAAATATAGTGTTGTGTGAAAGAGAACTTTAAGTTTATTAATTGTTGTTATTTGAAATAGCATCTGATAATATTCACATTAACCTGTCTGATATTATATTAATTGAAATATTTTGATATTAAGTAATGATAATTCAGAAAGAAATGTTTTGGATTGGAATTAATAGACAGTTTATTATATATACAAACGTAAGGGTGAAGTAGTTGTAATGACAGTATCATGAGCCAGGTCGTGTTGACCTAGATAAGTCAGTCGGAGTGATCTCCCTTGAATGTATGCCGCGTCTCTCACTGACTAAATAGTCATCGCCCACGTGAGCCTCGTCCATCACAATTTCCACGAACTGTTATGATTAGATACACACCTGTTAACGGAAGTGAAATATAACATGCAGACGCAAACGAATCTTTTCGTTACCGAGAAAAATGTTGATGTCATTTATACCAACAGGAAGTTGTTACTGAGGGTGCAGTAGGATAGTCTAGTGGGTAAAGTGTTCGCTAGTCTCACTGGGTGCGATAACCCACATGTGTGAAGTCTAGTTCTGGAATATTGCTAACAGCGATGTGAATTTGTACACATCTTAGGCGCTGCAATTCGTGGGGCAGAGTTGCATCCCCTATCCATACCCGGATTTGGTCACAGTGGGTTCAAGGCCACAGGTTCTCGTGTCTTTGCGAGGATTAAAGATATAAAAAATTCTTTGAGATGACCCCCGATTCGAAATGCTTCACAGTACAAGACATCATGGTTTATTGTACTGTGAAGCATTTCGAGTCGGGCATCATCTCACAATTATTATTTTTAAATCTTTAATCCTCGCAAAGACATGTGGGCCTGTGTTCAAGGCATCTTGGTATGTCAGTTACACACCGTTGGGTGTCACAAAAGTAGTAAAGGTAAATTCCTTTTACTTCATTCCGGCCTGGTAGAACTGACATGTTGTTGAATGTGTTCTTGCCCACAGTGTGGCGGTGTCACTGCTGATGGCGTGTGTGTTGACGAAGACGGCATGTCACGCCCCAACACGTTACTGTCTTCCCGATGGCATTGCCGTTCCCGATGTTGATGCTTTAAACTCAAGTTACAAGTGTGCGAAACTGACGCCAAGGGACTATATTCTTCCGCGGATTGACCCAGGACAGGTGGGGAGTTAATTCAATTTTCAGCTGACCAAATCTTTGGGAGGTGTTTTTATCGGTAAAATGTGTTTTGGTATGATCAGACATTTTGCAATGTTCCAAGTGATGTCTTGAGAGAGATCTGCTGTCAGATAGTATTACAAATTAAGTATCGATTAATATTGTTGACTGTAATTGGATATTGAAAGCTCAGGCCAGTAACGGTCCCGATGAACGATATCCACTGGTCTTGGCTGTAATCAATTAAATATATTTACATCACTAAGGTCTTGTATCAGCTAAGTCCAAAATTATTATTCTAAACAGAATAAGGGACCGATCAGTTTATATTATCGAGTGTTTGTATAAACAAATTGTCCGGAAAATAACTATACTTCATACTGTTGAAAAAACATAAGACGTTGACTGTCACACAAAAAGTATATTGCTGCAAAATGTTTTAGAATCATGTATTTATTCAATGTGAATATAAAACTGCAAAAGGGATTGGAGGCATCATATTGGCCGGTAAGGAAACCAGTTGTTATTGAGATGGGTGGGATTAAATCAACGTTTAAGTACTCTTTACGTGGAGACATGAGGAAGGGGGAACCGGCAACACCCGGTGTGGATTTGTGTATCAGTACAAGTTTGGGTATCAACTCTTTATAGAAACTAGAATCTTACTAAATATACATGCCCTATAACCTACTCGTATCAAGTCCTACACATGTTTAATATTGTGTTTAAATGTGTGTGAAATAGTCCAGAACATAACCTTTTCTTAGCATCCCATAGCTACCTCAATAGGCAACAATGTTTACCAGGGATAGCCATTACCTGCAGTACGATCAGGAATCGGTTGAAAGCAGCAGGACACAGGGATAGAAGACCCATCAAACGTATAAAACTGTCTCCAGCTCACAAAACCGCACAACGTGCCTGGTGTAATCAATGTATTTCATCATGGCGGAGGGATCCCTTTTGCGGTGAAAGTCCTTTCTTATTGCATATGGTGGATGGTCGTACAAGTGTGTTGAGTGAATGAGTATGGGTTTACGCCGCTTTTAGCAATATTCCAGCAATATCACGGCGGGGGACACCGGAGATGGGCTAGTGTGTTGAGAAAAGGAACACAGCTATGGTTCCCCTCAATATCCAGAAGACGGTTGCCATTAGAGGGACTGACTGACTGAGTTTGGTTTTACGCCGCTTTTAGCAATATTCCAGCTACATCACGGCGGGGAACACCAGAAATGGGCTTCACACATTGTACCCATGTGGGGATTCGAACCTGGGTCTTCGGCGTGACGAGCCAACGCTTTAACCACTAGGCTACCCCACCGCCCCATTAGAGGGAGGGTCAATCTTGGTGTGGGAATGCATTTTCTTTGGTTGCAAGAAGGATCTCATCACCATCCTTGGTGACCTTAATGGGCCTCGGTATCAACAGCAGATACAGGAGAGGGCTGTTGTCCCACATTTTGATAACCATCCTCGAGCCACAAGACCCATCTTTATGGACGACAATTCCAGGCCTCTCAGAGCACATGCTATCACCCAGTTCTTGCAACAGAATGCTGTCGAGAAGATCCAGATCCCATTAAGCATCTGTGTGACATTTTAGGCAATACATTGATTGCTGCTTTGCGTGCGACAGGATTCCTCTGAATATAATCCGGAGATCGATCCAAGGAATGATGAGGCGTCTTGAATCAGTTGTTCGTGTGCACAAGGGAGGTTACACAAGATACTGATGGAGAGTCAGTACTTGGACTTGCAAGACATTCTTTTTTAATTACACGAACAAGGTGTGTGTATGGTACTGACAGTTACGTCTGTTCAAGGAAAGTGAAATTCGTAATGTTTTGGCATGAAAGGACGTCATTTCCAAATCTGTACCATCTTCAAATTCATGTTTCTCCTCAACCCTTTCTTTCACTGCAAATTCTTTGCTTCAGTTCATTAAAGTTGCTCAGTCCGAGAAAATACGGGTGTTGCTTAAATAGTTTCCATATACTACCATTAATGACATAGGCGTGGGCAAATGAGTGAGTGAGTTAGGTTTAATGCCGTTTTGAATAGTATTTAGGGTAAGAAGAACCTCAAAACGTATTATGATTGTTGTTGTTGTTAATTGAACTTGTTTACAATCTGAAATTAAAGTAACATCACATCTGACACTTCATGTGACATTTAACTTTATTCTGGGGGTTCCCTGCAACCCATGTTGTGTTGATTCTATATTTCCAATATTTTCAACATTTAAGGCTGGAGACACAACAGAAATACATCTAGTTCCTGGAAGGACGCACGAAAGGATCACCATTGGCGTCCATCCGCCGCTCTTCCGTGAGTTGATCAGGTGCCCTCTCCCTCCAGTGAGAGAATAAGAGTGTGTGAGCGTATGATGAGTGTGTGGGCGACTGACTGACAATGTGGTTGAGTGGATGAGTGATAAGGCAGACACACGCCGAATGTCCGGGTTCGATACTCGAAGTGGGTACGATGTTTGAATTCCCAGTTGGCTCACTGGCTTGGTTGACACATGTCATCTTATCCCAATTGTGTAGATCGATGCTTATGCTGTTGATTACTGGATTGTCTCGTTCAGACTGGATTATTTACAGACCGCCGCCATATAGCTGGAATATTGCTGAGCGCGGTGTTAAGCAAACAAACAAACGTTAAGAATGACGTGATTGGATAAAAGAGTATTTCTCATGCGTTTTACTATCGCAAAATATCACATGTCTTAAATAGACATTGTGTAACAGCCCGCCAAAGGGTCGCAAAATACAATTGTTTTTCCTGATGTATATTTTTAAGACAACTAAAATGCTTTCTTTTGAATTTCTTATTTCAATGCCCAGAGATTCCCGAGTTCCTGACGCCCGAGGAGTGTGCCCGTCTCATTGAGATGGCTAAACGAGAGGGCGTACAACCAGCCGGTATGCTGGGGGAAAACGGGACATTCGTCAAGGAGACGGGAAGTCGCACACGGAGTAGTTTCACTACCTTTATCCCCGCCGACACCGACCCCATGTTATTTAATATACAACAGAGGTAGGAGCCAGAAATATATCCCCTCGGGAAGGGGTCCTGGGTAGCCTACTCTTGAACCCACACATCCACCATCTGGGATTCGAACCCACACCCTCAGAAGAGAATTGCTTACATAATCGCGAACACACGAAGTCAGCCACCTAACCCATTTAGCAACCACGGCATCCACAAAAACGGGAAGTCTGACAACTGGTAGTCGTTATCTCCCACATATTATACCACTCTTGCAAGCCTATCGGTATAGATCCTGAGTAAAATAATACAGCGATATAAGCGGCTCAAATAATTAACGGATTAGAGAGACTAGCTGGTGTTCTTTTGCTTCAGCAATTTATTGGAAGCACATCCACCGTCACAAGCCCTCATTCAACAGGAGACCATTTCCCATCTCCCTGAAATAATATCTGATAATGGGAGGGCCGTTTCATGATAATTCCATGTATTTTAGCTATAAATTGAAACAACCAATTTGCTGTTTGTCCATTTCATACATACCTTTATTTTGGTCTTGTTGTTTCCAAGTAGATGAAAATAAGTTTGTTAACTGCTGTATACTTCAGTCTGGCTAAACGTTAACGTTGTGTAACGGTAACGTTAACGTAGTGTAACGGTAATGTGAACGTTGTGTAATGGTAACGTTAACGTTGTGTAACGGCAACGTTAACGTAACGTAACGGTAACGTTAACGTAGTGTAACGGTAATGTGAACGTTGTGTAATGGTAACGTTAACGTAGTGTAACGGTAATGTGAACGTTGTGTAATGGTAACGTTAACGTAGTGTAACGGTAATGTGAACGTAATGTAACGGTAATGTTAACGTTGTGTAACGGTAATGTTAACGTAATGTAACGGTAATGTGAACGTTGTGTAATGGTAACGTTAACGTAATGTAACGGTAATGGTACGTTAACGTAATGTAACGGTAATGGTACGTTAACGTAATGTAACGGTAATGGTAACGGTAACGTTAACGTAGTGTAATGGTAACGCTAACGTTAACGTAATGTAACGGTAATGGTACGTTAACGTAGTGTAACGGTAATGGTACTATACAACTGATGTTTGCTGGTGCTGTTTGAACTTTTTGTCTAAAAGTCACTATGTGTCACGTTTGTTAAGACATTAAACATGATGATGACACTCTTAGTTATATTATTTCTGAGAAATGTTTTTTACATGTGCTTTATATCATTTGACCCTTTATTAATGACGCCTAGTATATATTATTAATGTAAACGATGTTTCGGCGCAGCTACTGACACCGTTATCAAACAAGTTTAAGTTACCAGTCCGGATGTCTGGCTTGGAATTTTGGGAGTTTTAAATTCTAACAAAACACAGACATTGAGATACTGAATGCGTTCGACTTACGTTTATTTCTTTTGACTGGATTACTGTGACCTCAGTAAGGTCACATATCAAAGGTGATGGCGGAACATGTTTTTTAAACAAGCACGTCATACGCTTGAAATTCCAAAAATATTCTAACTTATACACCGAACTGCAGGAAATACCATTGAAGTGTATCTGTTTGCCATGTACATAGAGAAGGGGCGGATGGGTAGCCTTGTGGCTAATGTGACCGGGTTCGATTCCCCACATGGGTAGAGTGTGTGAAGCCCATACCAAACTCACTCACTCACAACCTGTGATTCCCGGGTGGTATTCACTGTACAGGCAACACCAATAATGGGCTTCACGCACGTGGGGAATCCAACCCGGCTCTTTGGCACGACTCACCCTCACTTTACACGCAATAGTTATATCATGTATAGGGTCTGTGGTACAATAACCTTTAACTCTAACAAAACATGATCATCAAAAATAGTTTGTAATCATATGGCGATTGTTTTTCTTGCAGGATATCCATCTTGACTGAGATGCCCTTTGACCTTCTTGAAGAAAGTGAAATGTTTCAGGTTTGAGTACTTTAATACTGTTTAGTGGGTTATGCAGGTTATGATTTTAAAGGCTGGGGTGCACCTAATTTTGTTCTGGTGAGCTAGGGGAATCTTAGATTTTGTACACGTTAACTTGGGGAGGCAGCAATTTTGTACATTAAGAAGTTAAAACATTATGCTTAAATACGATCTGAAGCGAGGAGGGCATTGATTTTGTACCTGACATGGAGGGGGATGTCTTACATATACTTAGGGGGGTCATTCACATTCTACATGCTTATCCATAAAATTAATCACACATACAAACCCCACCCTCCCCCCAAGTTATAGATTTTGAACGGTCCCTAAATTGCTGGGTTCGTGAAAAAGGGGCGTGTCTGTTATGAGCGGGAATGTTAATATTTCTGAATGGGATTTTCCTGTTGCAGTGAGCATTTATTTAAAAAAATTCCAATTATGTGAAAGTGCAAAGGTCATCGTGTAACACTTCTTCCTTGGTTTTAGTTCGGTATGTACCCCATCGGGGGGCATTACCATTCTCACTACGACAGCTCGGATGTAGACCCGGAAGAGCTCAAGGAGAAACCATGTTGTCACCAAACAGAAGCTCCCCATTCACGAAACAGATGTGTAGTCTGCAGGTAGGGTATAGTGTGCATACGTTGTCAGAACATAGGTGACCCATGTGTATGTACGTATTCTATTGGTGAGATGTGTGTATGTTCGTATTTAGTGGGAGTTCGTAAAAAGGCTGTGTGTACGTACGTAGTTTGCAGTGTACGTACATATATATCAGAGTTTTGATATACATGTCGATATACAGTCAAACGCGTTTATGTCAAGGTGTCAAGACATAACAGCAAACTGATGTCTGGGTACAGAATACACAGGAACTAAGCTTTAACTTCGATTCATCAGAGTTCGACACATGGGTGTTTGACTGTATACAACGGTGTTGGTATGTGTGACGTTGATTTATACGACGCTATCGATGCATTGACTATTCTGCAGTATTCAAACACCAGGTATACGGTATTGATATATATATATGACGTTGATTTATACGACGCTATCGATGCATTGACTATTCTGCAGTATTCAAACACCAGGTATACGGTATTGATATATATATATGACGTTGATTTATACGGCCATATCGATGCATTGACTATTCTGCAGTATTCAAACACCAGGTATACGGTATTGATATATATATATGACGTTGATTTATACGGCGGTATCGATGTATTGACTTCATTTCTGTTTGACAACGGTACAAGAATCTGTATCGAAACGTCGCTTTCACAAAATAAAATTTGTCGCCCAATATTGTATTCTGCATTATTCAAACAACAGGTATATAACGGTGTTGATGTACTTGAACGACGTCGAGGAAGGCGGGGAGACGGCGTTCCCAATAGCAGACCAACTAGGACAACCAATATTGGTATGTACAACGATTCAATGTGAGTGAATGTCCCTTGACAGCTTAATACCATCGTACTACCTGACAAACAAAAATGGCTCAGTGAAACTTCAAAAATATTTTAAAAATTTAAACGTTTTACAGATACCAAACATGGCACATTTTCCTCATCATTGATTAAACAATGCATTGTTTTGCCATTAAGTTGAGAAAAACATACCATCGCCCCCGTCCCTGCATCATGGCCTATGATGGCTCCTGTGGGACGGAATCCGCTCACGTGGTCTGTGGGCCACGTGGCCATTGGTTGTAACAGCTCTATTCTTGTGACGATTCCCACCGGTTGGGCAGGATACGCTCATTTTTCACTGCTACCACCAACACTTGGTATGGTAGTCGGAATCATACGATGGACTGTCTTTCCACGTAGATTTCTTGTGATTGTCTGAAGAGTTTTGTGGCTTCGGTTAATGAAAAGACGACATGACACTTTCTGTTTGAAATTGGTGATGTCAGCTTTGGCAGTGATGGCTCCACATTGTTTGTAGTTTAAGGGTTTCTGCAGAACACAGTGTGTAATCTAGAATGTGTTTTACAATCTGCATAAAGCGTATTTTTGGTGATGTATTTTAAGATATCTCTTGTTGGTAACGTTAATGTACAACGAGGCTACGTCTACACCTACAGGAGGAACATATTGATCTCAGCACCCATTGTCAACGGTCATCGGTGTTGGTGCGCCCGGAGATGGGGAAGGCGATCATGTGGTACAATAACATCCGGGACCCTGAGGTAGGAGGTGGTGAGGATGATGAGTGAGTGAGTGAGTACGGTTTATCCCGCTTTCAGCAATAGTCCAGCATTATCACGGCGGGGAACACCAGAAATGGGCTTCACACGTACCCATGTGCGGAATCGAACCCGGGTCTTCAGCGTGACAAGTAATGTTGGGTGATTTTAGGTATTCCACTGTGCCCTATGAACAAAATCAGTTTTAGACAGAATGAGAAGGTTCCACGCCATCAATACAAAATAAGCTTGGCATCACATGGATAATGGCGTCAGTGTCAGGTGACCACGTGTCTGACGTACTGTGCAGAATTGTCTGCCCTGCCAACATCCACGTTATGCACTCATTGTGTCATCCGTGATAGTTCACGCCATGTCCTTGCTTAGGAGGGTAGCGTCTACAATCTTCTTCACACAATCAACAAATACTTTTAACCCAGTTCATTAACACAAGTGCTGCCCGCTCACTATGGTTCTCAGGTTCGTCATCTAAGGTGAAAAGAAGTATCCGTCCTTTATGATATCGTACATATATCGTACGAACTGTGCATTTTTCTTAAACGCCAAAACGTAATTGTGGGACACTGGTCCAAATGCAAGTGAATGATTGTAGCATAAATATTGATGTTGGACAGAGCAAGTATACAGTATAAAAAACAAAACACCACGAATACGTCAAGACTTATGCAAGCTCAAGGATACCGGGCGATCGGTGTGGACAATATGAGGAGGTCAGAACGTCAGTTGGCAAGAACCTTCAACTACAGCCAGGCCTATATCAGCAAATTGATATATATATATATAGAGAGAGAGAGAGAGAGAGAGAGAGTTCATGTTTCACTTTGACTTCATCGTCGACCCATCGAAACACAATAAGCCTCATTTCGCATGTGTGGTCATCACACACTCTACATTGATCAGTCAATGTAATTGAACGGATAACAACAACACGGGCTTAGATTTACGTTCGCCAAGATGTATTTCATTTTCTATTTTCAGACGGGATGGATCGGCCCGGTGGATAGGTATGCTCTCCATGGCGGATGTGACGTCATAGTAGGGGAAAAGTGGATCTCAAGTATTTGGATCAGTGCTCCACAGCACGACCGGAAATATGGCAACAGCATATATGCCGAACGCTGGACGTAATGTTTCCACGAAAGTTGACATTACTAGTATACGAATATTTGTGAAGGGTATGTCCAACGAAACGTTGTTTTCTCTCGAGGCCTTTCAACCAGTTTAGGTCAAAGCAAGATCATTCCTTATTTATCTGGTTGGGGATTGTTTTTTGAGTTTTTTATTTTATGATAAAAAGTTTGTCATTGTTTTGTAGTTTTCGGAGTTGATGTTCTGGTTTGATTCAGGGTTGTTCTCCATTGTCTATTTTAAAATGTGTAAGCGAGTACGTATAGAACTGACATAACTAGAAATATATTGGTTCGACCTGAATTTCGAATCAAAGTCAGAGGTTTCTGTCGTGCCGAAATATTAGCGGGGTTCAGGGTGTGACAATTAGGTAATTACCTCGAGGCCATATTATTCAACGATGAGGCCGCATTGTACAGCCAGAAGTAAGCCCCACGTGTACCACTACTGACATAGTCACATACACCATTACTGTTTAGAAATGGTGGGTTTACTTTCCAAGTTAAGAAAGTAAATATTTTTACAAGTGGTCTCGTTGTACATCTTTATGATATCGATTGTCGGTGCTTTAGAAATCGATTAGTAAGCTGATTCTATTATTTAAATAATACTGTCAGAAATATGTGTAATGTGAGTAACTAATAGACACTGGGAAAATAACGCCAGTTCCCAAATGTTACAATATTATTTACGATAAAAGTAATTTTAGAAATAAATATGAAGGTAATTCTTGATCTGGTGGCACAGCTGCGTGTCATATCACACGGGATCGCCAACCTCCCGGCACGATTGTTTTCCAGGGTGTCACAATGTCCCTATGGTGAGGGTGATATACTACACCATAGTTGACCACGATGCATTTCAGCACAATAGGAAACACTATCAAATGGTGACAACACTGGGTATGTGCGGAGAGAAAGGTGTATCCCGGCCCTCTGGCGGCATCCGTCACAAACAACTGTGGTTATACACCAGTAAAACAACACAGGGTTATTGGTTTATAAAGTTATTTTTTTAAACAACTTCCCTACCGATGTCTTCTCTGTGATGTCTTCTTCAAACATGGGGACGGTGGGTAACCTAGTGGTTAAAGCGTTCGTTCGTCACGCCGAAAACCCGGGTTCGATTGCCCACATGGCTACAACGTGTGAAGCCCATTTCTGGTGTTAGTGTTCCCGGCCGAGATGTTGCTGGAATATTGCTAAAAGCGGCGTAAAACCATACTTACTCACTCTTCAAACATGAATTTAACAGCACTGTAAACAAAATGGGCAGATTTGGTGGTATTAAAGTGGAATCTATGATTTATGAAAACTATGACCACACAACTAGTGCGAGACTTACGCAAGGTCATATCACATGTTACCATTCCTAAACCTGAGCGTTCTGTATCAAAGATGTACTGTTAATGATGAAAAAGTTTCCAGGCGCGTAGCAAGCCAGATTTTTTCGTGTAAGCCCGATATTTTGCAAAGCTTTATATGCAGATAGTATTGGAGGCTTGCCCAACTTTCATTTTCAAAATAATGTGTAAGCCCGGGCTTTGTTTGTAATGGTAGCTACGCCCCCGGTTTCCATATATTATTGGAGCCAATAGCCAGGAAAGTACTGCGGTGGGTACATGAAAACAACCATGAGACTATCATATTTACTGATTCCGTGGAGCTGTTGGAACCATTGGGTCACAAGCAGCTGGGTGAACAAGTTGATGTTTATAATCTGTGGAGGCTTGGGCGCAAATAGTATTCCTGTGGTCCACGTTTGCCCGCATCACCGCTACCAATACTTCAGTAGTTGATTTTCATAAGTGTACTACATGAAAAGAATGATGTAAAGAGTTAGAGAGTTATAAATCATAACTAAGACTACTAGATTCCAGATGGGCTACCCAAAGAGTGCAACTTCGGCTGAATGATAAAAGAAAGGTTGACGTGTGAAGAAACGTTTCTAAACTGCCCGGCACAAGAGAAAGTATGCGCTTGTAAATTGAAACATGGTACTAGGACGAACACTTCATACATAAAGATTTAGTATAACTGAAAAGGCTGTTTGAAACGTTTTTGTCTAATGCTGGAAAAGTACGTTGTTATCAACCAGGCATCCTTACAAATATCAATTACATTGCGCCACCCGACAAACAATGGGACAATGCCTTTGAAGAATTTTCAATCAACAGTTATATGGAACACAATCAAGATTAAATTATCTCCAAAGCTAACTGACACGTTTTAGAATTGATTGATTCGAGGCTCGATGTGGCAATGATGTTAACAGGTGAGGTGAGGTGAAATTGGGTTTAACGTCGTACTTGAGAATATTTCGCTCATATGACGACGTGCATGCGTGTGTATGTGTATGTGCGGCTGCTTGTACTAGCCCAGACTGAAGCTGGTTTTATAGTGCTAGCCCACTGAGATACCATGCCGCAGTGAAGCATGAATACCCCACTCAGACACATGATACTGACTCCGAGCCGACCAGTCCTTGTTGTACCCATTAATGCCGAGCGCCAGGCAGGGACCAACAAGTACCATATTTTAACGTCTTTTGGTATGACGCGGTCGGGGATCGAACCCGCGACCTTCCGCTCTCCGGGCGGACGCTCTAACCACTACACCACGGATGCGGTATCAGAGGAACCAAATAGTCCAGTTAGGCTACTACAAGAAAACCTGTACAGATCCGGGTTATAATTGGTCTTCTGGTGGTCAGGCTCGCTGACTGGGTTGACACGTGTCATCGTATCCCAGTTGCCTAGATCGATGCTCATGCTGCTGATCACTGGATTGACTGGTCCAGACTCGATTATATACAGAACACCACCATTCAGCTGGAATACTGCATCCTAAGTCCACAAAAAGAAAGAATTAAAGAAATAAGGAGCACCCAATTGTTTCGTGTTGATGTGGTTAACCTGTGATGGCTTTACATAACTATAGTTATATGAAACAATCGGGTGGACCATAACACTGATGGTGGTATATATCGTGGTAGGCTGCTGACATGAATGACGTCTGGTAAGGCTGCGCCTGTGGTTGTTAGAAGTAACGGTACTTCAACGTCGTTTGCTATTACCACTGTCAGTTCGATCCCTCCAGTCGCCTATTTCAACCGCCTGAGATAGCAGGTGCCCTATTCTGTCAGGGTTAATTAGCAATGTAACTTTACTATCAACCACTCGGATAACTACTCCGGTTTAACAATCTTCCGTGATAGTTGGAACATTGCTTACCCACACATAAAATTATTTACCGTACACAATGTCAACATCAGATTATTGGCGGATTATCCGACAAAACAGATTCAATTTCGTGTGAAGGGAGACGAGCAGTGACAAATATATGAACGGATCACTGAAAATACTGGATGACACCAGGTGTTTGACAACTCACACCAAAACAACATTAACTTACTCATGTAATGTGTTCAGTTTGTTTAACTTGCTTGTAAACGAAATTGATTGTATTGTATTGTATTTTAAACGAGCGACGCGTATCTGTGTAGCAATTTTATTACAAAATATTGTTGTTTTATGTTTCTTTGTGGTTTGTTGACTGAAGACACCTGTCCTCTTGGCGTGGCACTGGCGTCATACCCATCTTTCTGTGTAGATGCTGTTGCCGAATTTCCTATTGTGCTGTGGGGTGCTGACCCAAAAATTTAATATCCATTTTTCTCCTTTGATGACATTACACCCTCCATGGAGAGAATACGGGTCAGCGGTGCCGACCCACCCAGTCTGAAACATGAACCACCATACCGTACACAGGAAAGACAAGCAGGACAACGGTATAAACATCTGTACCGTTTGACAACAGTATCCACAGGTCCATAAAGTACCTTTCTGACGTATTGTTTGGCCAGAACAATGCCAGCTGTGGAGACACGAAAAACATTTGGACGGAGTGAGTATGATTTTACTCCGCTTTTAGCAATATTCCCGTAATATCAAGGCGGGGGACACCAGAAATGGGCTTCACACATTGTACCCGGGTCTTCACTGACTTTTCAGAGTGACGAGCTGACGCTTTAGCCATTAGGCTACCCCACCGCCACCATTTGGACCAATGTTTCTGACCACATGTATAGGATGATCCTATATTTAGCAATGTTGATAAACGACATATTATGTCATAAATGTCAACAAATTCGGTGTAGTGTCCCTTCGTTGATACCAAAAAACAAATTCCGAAACATGGGAACATATTGCCAATAATTCCTCAAGTGACGACGTTGTTCCTTACCTCGGGGTCGCGGATGTTGTTGTACCACATGACTGCCTTCCCCTTCTGAGGCTGCACCAATAACGCCGACCGCTGGCAATATTGACTCAGGTTAATATGTTCTTCCTGTAGTGGAGTAAGTTAGGTCTATTATTGCTCAACTTAACAAACTTTCTGAGCACAATCTAAATCGTCTCCTCTCCATTAAAATGCACTCCGGGATGAGAGGTAGTCTGTATTACTTTAATGGTAGCAACTTAGCATGGAGAAGGATGATGCCTTCACTTCCGGGAGCAGGTCGCTTATGAAAGAATGAAGATACATGGATTTATCGAGCTTGTAAATAACGGTAATTACACTGCCTTAACTCGGACATGTAATTGCCATCAGTGCACGGACCATTGTCTCCTTTTAATTATCGACGGTGAATTATGATGTTGTGCTGTCTGAAGCCTCACCTTGGGGGTTGTGTCTGAACCGTCGGCTAGGGGAAACGCTGTCTCCCCTCCCTCCTCGACATCATTCAGATACACCATCACTGTCATATACCTGTGGACAAGCGAGAGGTGGGGTGACTGGTCATGTGCCACATAGCAATCTTCCACATAGACACCGCTCACTGTGTGCAAGAGAACCCTTTACCCTCCTATGTCAGTACCCTACCTGTCCATGAAACAGCGTGAGTCACGTATCACCTAAGAACTAAACCTTTAGTTCAAATGAGCTTTATGTGCTGTTGTAAATACAAAAGTAATTTTATTCGAGTTATTTTGCTTGACAACGTCAAAATTGATCAACAAACAAGAACCACACCATGTTGATTTCCAATAAGATAGACTTAGGACAAGTTAGAACCTAGTACTTGTGTTAAGTTAGGATGTCTTAAAGTTGGATAGCTTTCGAGAATATGATAGGACAACTATCCTAGACCCAAGGAGCAAATTTAGGATATCCTAGGGCTATCCATGGTGTGTACCAGCTTCAGAAGACATTGTCAACACCCACGGAAACCTGTAAATTGGAAGCCTTTAAGTATAAATCATTGACGAGAGTAGACCCAGTCAGACTCGCCGTGAAACAGCAGCAATAACCCAGCTAGACAAGGTTGTGGCAAACTCGTGAGCAATGTGGCACTACATACCTAACTTACTCTTTACTTGAATATTC